>NC_135719.1:134251283-134851283 GCF_964656455.1 Halichoerus grypus | reverse complement strand
TGTGTGTGTGTTCTAGAATATTTCAAAATGTAAAAGATACTCTGAATTTAGTGTTTTGTGATTGAATTAATGAGTATAGTCCTCATAGAATATATTACTCCAGTATTCCCAATACAAATTAAAAAATGATAACAATTATCCAATCTAAGATAGCTTTTGCTAATGACAAACATATAGCTTTTACTAAAGAAACATCACTGGTGTCAGTGTGTCATCATAATGAGTAATGTCCTCTGCATTTTAGTATCTTAAAACCTCTTCTTTAAATTTTTACTTTGTTATTCTTTCCTGGGGGAACAACAAGAACAAAAAAACACAGAAGCAGTCGTTGGTTTTCTTACATATATCAATGTCAGTATAGAAAATTCACTAAGTGGGGTCTGATTCCTACAAATTTAAATCAGCAATTCTTGCATCTGAGCAGGATATTTCAGGTCAAGATTTCCTGATGTTCCTCTTTCCCTAAATCCTTCAGTGTCTTTTCTCTGCACCTATACTCCCTCATCTGTACTTAGTTAAAAACAAAGGTTAATTTAGAAATACCAACTTCATGCTATTTATCCACCAAAGTCAAATATTGAATGAAACACACATGTACAAACAATAGTGGCCTTTTCCCTGTGCACTATAGGATGTGGTCAATCATTTGGCAATTCCATTTTGGCACACCATGAACTATTTATTTGTTAAGTCCAGTATTCTGGGCTGCAAAAGCTTGGAGAGAGATTTTTTTTTCTCTTACAGGAAACTATTAAATTTGCAAGACTTAATGTTTACTTCACAGTCAAACTTGTACTATTGTATTGATAAACACTTAATGGCATTGAGCTCAGTGGTTATTGCCTTGTATATTTCATTTAAATGATGTTTTATTACTCTAAAAGTGTAGCGTGGTCCATTGAGGAAGGAAAAGAAGGGAGAAAAATCTTTCTGACCAGAGATGACATAGAACTCAATTTCAATTTGGAACAGAGAGAGGAAAAGGAAAAACAACCAACCAAATATTTTTTGAGGTCCCGGCAGATTATGGTTTAACAAAGTTTCCATTCAGAAAAAACATCTGGAAAACGCTATGAAAAATTTCAGAATTGTTTAAACTAAAAAACTCTTACAATGCCACAGATTCTAAATTATTTCGAGAGAGAAATATAGACAGATGACGATGTAAATTCTGACATTTTTACAAATGATACTGTCTTCGTTTATTCAGTGGAAGATGGGTGGAGTAGGAAGAGAAGGGGATGTCAAATGAGCAATGATTTCTGTAATAGAGAAAGTGGGTATTTGGATAAATGAATAAAATGAAATATCAATCTCTGAATGAAAAAGGACACTCTGGATGCTTTTATAAATGAGATTGAGTTTATAAACAACAACAACAAAAATACATCCCACAGTAAAATAAAAAACAGATCTTGTTTTTGCAGCTGGTAGCTTTACAGTTCAATAAGGTAGTTGCACATTTTTCATGTATGAAGATCCCTTTTAGATGCCAAAGAATTTTTTAGAGATCCACAATATAGTTAATGTCCTGTCAGTGTTTGAGAAAATGACTAAAAGCTATTGTAAATCTACTGACACCTTAAGACCATTAAGCGCACACGTGCATACACACGGGCACACATGCACACACAAATATTATCAAGAAATATAAGCAAGCAAGCAAACAAACAAAACAAAGGGAGGTACAAAATAAAGAGACATGCCAGACATCTCACCAGAGTGCCAATCTATAAAGACTACTAAAATACTAGTAAAATAAATTAAAAAATTGGCCAGTTAACTCAGATTAAGACTTGTCAAAATCTAATTGAATTTTAAATCAGTCCTACTTCCCTGCTAGCAACAGATACTGCCCTCAAACAGAAATTTTGTAACTCATCTCAAGGGAGCAGGGCCCCACTTACAGGAAATAGATACTGAACAATTGAAAAAAATAAAAGTTTGAAGAGGTGCTAAACTCAAGGCTCCCCAGGGACGTCAGTTTCTCTTTCCAGCAGAACATATATGTGTTAAATATGGTAATATTTTTCAAACTACAGTACATTGTATGCATATAGATTCAAAGGTTCTTTGTATTTAACCCTTTGCTCACTTCTGATGGACCTGTAGTCCACAATTAGGAACTGCTGAATTAGTCAATAGACTTTTAGAATTGTAATGGCCCTCAAGAGTTCAACCACCTATCTTGGTCTTGATGTCAAAACTTCCCTTGTTCCCATTTTTCACGAGACCTAGTTATGACCTAGTAGTTAGCCTCAGATTCTCAATTGCTTCAGACTGACATCTTGTAATAAATCATTCCTTTCATGAGTTAGCTTGAGTGGAGACTTAACTGGGTCAATCTCTCTGGTTCTTCATACATAAAGCCATTTCCCTAGCAAACTGTAACGTGAGTTCTGTGCTCGTGCCTAGTCACATAGTGTTCAAAGTTTAGTGGCCCAGTTGGATTTTGGCTATCAAATTCTATCCAGATATCACACCCTACTTTTCTTTCCTTCACTTTAATCCCAATTCAACTTTTGTCTAAATTGGATTTATTGCCTGTCCCTAAAATCCTCTGGATTCACTTTGTCCTTTTATGGGCTTATGAAAGCCAAAGCAAGTGTTCTAGTATGCTGTCACTTAAGACTACATATGTTACTCTAAATATGAATGACATATTCAACAGCACTATCATACACATTAGCAAAGACAGGTTTCTGGCTTGGGGGCCTCAGCAGACTAATAGTCTTATAAAAAACTTCCTCTTTTTGCCATTGCTTCATAGGCACTGATGTTTTAGTTGCTAGATGCTATCATTTGGGCATAGAAATACAGCCAAAATAGTGAATTGAGAGGACAATGTGAAGGTGAAATGAAACGTAGATCCATGGCCTTTCCAATTATTGTCGCTATATTTTATAGTTCCTGAACAACAAGAAAGTTGTCACTCAAAATATTAATTGGCAACATTCTCATAGGACAGTCCAAACACGGGAAATTATTTTTTCCTTCAATCATTAGAGAACAGACTTAGGAAGATGTAATAATTCTAAATGTGTATACATCAAAATTCACATAACAAAACTGACAGTACAAAGGGGGAATACGGACAAGCTACAACCCTAATTTGAGATTTTGATATTCTCAGTAATTGAAAGAACACCCACACAAAAGCACATATAATAGAAATAAAAATTATGTGTTTGGATTTGAATAACACTTAGCACTGCCATACAACTTGAAATATAATGTTTATACAATATTCTACCCAAGAATTGCAGAATACATATCCATTTCAAATTGTACATGGAACATTGACCAAGATAGATCATATGGTTCTGCATTAAAAAAAAAATCAATACCCTTCAAAAGATTAAAATTTTATGGACCGTGCTATCTTATCAAAGAGGAATTAAATTAGAAATCAATATATTAAATAGAAAAGTAAAATATTTGAAATACTAAATGTTAAAAGTAATATATTTGGAAATTAAAGCAGGCACTTATAAAGAGTCAACAGGCAAAAAAAAATTCACAAGAAGTCATATATGATAATGAATTGTAATTCAAATATAGCTTATCACAATTTGTGAGATACATATAAAAGCATAAGCAAAGTACAACCTGAAAGCCATATCCAAACACCTGCCTATTTTTATAAATAAAGTTTTATGGGAACACAGCCTCCACATTTATTTGTGTATTGTCTACGGCTATTTTCATACTATATGAGTAGTGGTGACAGACTATATGGCTTACAAAGCCCAAAATATTTACTATCTGAATCTTTACTGAAAATGTTTACTGACCATTGATATAAATCAGTGGTTAAAGGGAAATAGTTTTAAAAAACTTAAGAAAGAAGCTTCTAAGAAATCATGAATCAAGGTATCTACTTTCTTAAGTTAGAAAAAAAAAAAAAGGAGAGACAGAGAGAGAGAAAATTAGATCCAAAATAGGTGGAATGAAGGAAATAAAGACAAAAGTTGATCATTGAAGTAGAAAAAAATCAAAGTAAAATTAACAAAGTCCCATTGCTTCTGAAAAAGCTAATAAAATTATAAACCAGTTAAATGTATTAACAATATATAGCTTACAATATAGATTATATGTTATATATTCTATATTTAAATAAATATAAGCACAAAATTTACTTATATATAATATAAAAATACTATATAAAATATATTATCACATAATATATAGTCTACTAATAACAGTAAAATAATAAACTCATAGGCAAGAAATAGAGAAAACACAAACTACCAGTATCAGGAATGAGTTAAAGGATGGAATGGACAATAAGAAATCATTATAAATAATTTTACACCAATAAATTCTACAATTTATGAAGCAGAAAAATTTCCTGAAAAACAGAACTTACCAAAATGAACAAAAGATGAAAAATATACCTAAGAGCTCAATATTTATTAAGAATTTGAATTTGTTGGGGCGCCTGGGTGGCTCAGTGGTCAAGTGTCTGCCTTCGGCTCAGGTCATGATCCCAGGATCCTGGGATTTAGCCTCGTATCAGGCTCCCTACTCAGTGGGATGCCTGCTTCTCCCTCTCCCACTCTCCCTGCTTGTGTTCCCTTTCTTGCTGTCACTCTCTCTGTCAAATAAATAAATAAAACCTTTAAAAAAAAAGAATTTGAATTTGTTATCATGAACTATCTTAACAAAAAACTCCAGGGACATGTGGTTTCACTGGTTAAATCCATCAAATATTTTAAAAAGATATGTCATATGGAAATTACACAAACTCAGAAAATAACGGAGTGGAATGATTCCTTAACTCATTTTATGAGGCCAGATTTCATCAAAATCTTGAAGAGGCTGCACAAAAATAAAATTATAAGGGTGGCACAGTTGGTTAAGTGTCTGACACTTGGTTTTGGATCAGGTTGTAATTTCAGGGTCGTGGGATCAAGCCCCACATTGGGTTCTGTGCTAAGCATGGAGTTTGCTTAAGATTGTCTCCCTCCCCTTCTGGCCCTCCCCCAACTCTCTTTCTCTTTTTCTCTCTCGCTCTCTCTCAAATAAATAAATCTTTAAAATAAATAAATAAATACACTTGATCTTAGCCAAAAGGCCAAGAAGTGGTAAAATAAATAAATAAATAAATAAACAAATAAATAAATAAATGTAAATATTCCCTGAGAAACACAGATACAGAAATATTTAAAAATTAGCAAATCAAATTCAACAACACAAAAGATAATGCATTAAAACCAAATAAGGTTTATTCCTCTTGATTTAACATTTTAAAATCAATGAAAGTCACCAAATTAATAGAACAAGAAAAAAAATTAAGATTTATAAAACATATTTGAAAAAATGTAATGGACATTACCCATAAAAATTCTTGGTGAAATAAGAGAAAGGAACTTCCTTAAATGGATAAAGCATGTCTACAAAAATTCCACATCATAATAATGAAATGTGAAATTGTTTCCACTATGTTCAGGGACAATGGAAGGCTGTTCTCTCACTATATTTTCTCAACATTAGATGGAGATCCTAGCCACTGCAATAAGATAAGAAAAATAAATAAAATGCAGTCAGAATGGAAAGGACAAAATCAAACAGTTTTTACTTGAAAACAATAAAACTGTTGAAAGATATAACCTTAGGGAATTTCTAAGAAGGACAAAAACTGCAAATAATAGATGATTTTAGCAAGATAGTATAGTACATTACCACTATTCAAAATATAACTTTATTTCTACATACTAGCTGGAAACAATTAGAAAAATAAATAAAACATTCATATGAGAAACATAAAATACCTACAAATATATTCATCAAAATATGCATAACCTCTACCTTGAAACTATATAAACATTGAACAGAGAATTTAAACCAAAATATATGGAGAGATATGCTGTGTCCTTGGATTAGAAGATTTAATACTGTTTTGGCATCAGTTCTTCCCAAACTGATTTACAGATTCAATACAACCTCCCCCCCCAAAAAAATTCTCCAAATTCTAATTATAGGAACTGAGAAGAGGATTCTAGTCAGATGGGGCTGGGCTTGAAATCATCCAAATGTCAATATGGCTTCTTTATTTATTTGTCTGGTGCATCATCCAGTATGGAACACCTGTCCATTGGCTGGGCATCTACCTGGACACATGGCATCTCTCCCTGGCTAGTTAGTTTTTTCTTGCACCTTGGTTTCTCGTAGTAGTCAGATTTCAGAAGCCATATAAGTGATCAAGAAAAAACAGGTGGAAGCTGCATAGCTCTTAAAATCTAGACCCAGAAAAAATACTGTGTCATCTTTGACATGTTCAATTGGTCAAAAAAATGTCAGTGTGTCACCAGGCCAGACAAAAAACAAAAGGAGGGACTATACAGGCATATGGAGGCTGAAAGGAGTGGCTCATAGGGGAGGGGAGACTTTTATAACTACTCCCACATTTATAAAGCTAATAAGTGGCAGAACTAGAGTTTTAATTTTGATCTGATGACTTCCAAAGTCAGTACTTCTAACCAGTGTATTTTGCCTATCTACTTCTTGTTAAAAGTTTTATTTCTGTTATATTTATATTTAGAAATTTCTTCATCTATTTTATTGCATTTTGGGTGAGATGGCTAGTTTTATGTATCAAATTGTTTATTTAATTTATAGTAATTTAATCAAAAACTAATCTAGATGTTGCTGTGAAGGTATTATATAGATATAGTTAATATCTACAGTCAGTTAACATTAGAGAAAGATTACCCTCCATACTGTGGGTTGGCCTCATCCACTCAGTTGAAAGGTCTGAAATGTAAAATCTGGAGTTTCCCATGGAGGAAATTCCCTTAAGACTACATCATCAACTTCTGAGTTTCCAGTTTGCTGGCCTGCCCTATATAGTTCACACTTGCCAGCCCCTACAATGATGTGAGTCAATTCCTTAAAATAAATTTCTTCATACACACACACACAGAAATATACACAATAGTTATATATGTATATATAATGAATATATGAATATTATATTCTATAAAATACATTATTATAAAACCTCATATGTGTGTATTCCTACATAATATACATATGTACACATGTTTATATATAATGCATATATACATATTATATAATAGCATATTATAATATTATACAAATGCATATACATATAAAATATGTGTATATGTACATATACAGATGTCCTATTGATTATATTCTCTGGAGAACTTTGACTGATATAGGAGGTAAATATCTGGCCTAGAAGGGAATGACACTTAACTTGGGAGCACTTAAAGAGATTTAGCTTTGTGGGTTTAAACTGCCCATGTTTTATAAATTCCACTGTTTCAAAAGGCTCTATCTGTGCTTGTAAGCTTTCATTTTTTTTCTTTTATTTTTAATTATTTAAATTCAATTAGCCAACATATAGTACAACATTAGTTTCAGATGTGGCGTTCAATAACTAGTCCGTTTTGTATAATACTCAGTGCTCATCACATCACATGCTCTCCTTAATGTCCATCACCCAATTACCCCATTTCTCCACCCACCATCCCTCCAGAAACCATCAGTTTGTTTCCTAGAGTTAAGAGTCTCTCATGGTTTGTCTCCCTCTCTGATGACTTCCCATTCAATTTTCCCTCCCTTTCCCTATGATCCTCTGCACTGTTTCTTATATTCCACATATTAGAGAAACCATATGATAATTGTCTTTCTCTGATTGACTTATTTCGCTCAGCATAATACTCTCCAGTTCCATCCATGTTGATGTAAATGGTAGTATTCATCTTTTCTGATGGCTGAGTAATAGTCCATTGTGTGTGTGTGTGTGTGTGTGTGTGTGTGTGTGTATATTACATCTTCTTTATCCAATCTGTTGATGGACATCTTGGCTCTTTCCATAGTTTAGCTATTGTGGATATTGCTGCTGTGAACATTGGGGTGCAGGTGCCCCTTTGGATCACTACATTTGTATCTTTGGGGTAAATCCCTAGTAGTGCAATTGCTGGGTTGTAAGATAGCTCTATTTTTAACTTCTTGAAGAACCTCCATACTATTTTCCAGAGTAGCTGTACCAGCTCGCATTCTCACCAACAGTGTAAGATGGTTCCCCTTTCTCCTCATCCTCACCAGCATTTGTTGTTTCCTGTCTTGTTAATTTTAGCCCTTCTGACCAGGGTGAGGTGGTATCTCATTGTGGTTTTGATTTGTATTTCTTTGATGTCAAGGGATGTGGAGCATTTTTTCATGTGTCTGTTGGTCATTTGTATGTCTTCTTTGGAGAAATGTCTGTTCATGTCTTCTGCCCATTTCTTGACTGGATTATTTGTTTTTGGGTGTTGAGTTTGATAAGTTCTTTATAGATCTTGGATACTAGCCCTTTATCTGATATGTCATTTGCAAATATCTTGTCCCATTTCATAGGTTGCCTTTTAGTTTTGTTGACTATTTCCTTTGCTGTGCAGAAGCTTTCAAGTGCTTTTATGCACCAATTCCAAGTCTCTCTCTCTTTTTTGAGGTTTATTTATTTTTATTTTTGAGAGAGAGAGACAGGAGGGGCAGAGGGAGAGAGAGAATCCTCAAGCAGACTCTCACTGAGTACAGAGCCCAATGCCAGCCCGGATCCCTGGACCCTGAGATCATGATGTGAGTTGTAATCAAGTGTGGCATACTCAACTGATTGAGCCACCCAGGAACCTCCCCAAGTCTCTTTAAAACTTAGATAATAAAAGGAGATTATACACCATTCATACAAAAGACCATTTGAATATGGTGATATCTTTATTAAACCAAAGCATCCGAAATTCCATTGTGTGTATACTAAGCTGAACAAACAGAAATGAAGCACAATAAAAAGTGTAATATGTGTAATTTGGCATAAAAAAACACAGAAAAACAGGATGTAGCCGTGACAATATCATATCTGTCTAAAGTATCTTTATTGGTTAGGCAGGTCCCTTCAAAACCTAATTAGAATGTAGATTTGTATGGTTTTTTTGTGAATTGCACTGGAGGGGTAGAGGGTATTGCTAGAGCTTTGGGGCTTTTGCATTAAGCTCCAGCTGGGACCAGCAGACATTGTCCAAAAGATGACCTTCAAATAATTAAATGATTTCCATATGCTTGCTCATATATAGTCTTCTAATTCAAGTTTTGCCATCTCTTTCCAAGCCCACAGCTTCTGACCATGCTGGCTCAGTGCTCAGAGGAGACTCACAATTGGAAACCATGAAATATTCTACAACGGAATTATTTAAGAAAATATATAAAACTACAACAGTCAGTTCTTTTCATTTGATCTGCAAAATGGAGCCCTTCTTAAGTATGATAACTTTGAACTGATTTTAGGCTAGAAAACTCTCATTTGGTTTTGGGTTTTTGGAAAAGTTTAAGGAAAAAAATTGGAAAAAATGGCATTTCGTTGAAAACTAAGGGAAAGTAAAAGCAGCTCTGTATTTCTCAAAAAAAAGCTTAGAGATCCACTGACTCTTTAGAGTAAAATACATTTTCTACTTACAGAGGGAATTCTTACCATTAAATTTGAACATCTTATCTGAAATTTCTTCAAATAGAGAGTGATTTTGTTTTCAATCAACACTTATTGTGCAACTAGATAGATGTTAATGAAATATAATAGATTTGTTTATATATAAAGGATATGAACTTTGACATGATTATCGTAAAGTCTATGCACCATGCTCTCTCCTCAATCTTCTATCTATTTTATACAGGGACCTCTTTTTCAAAGTCTATCTATAGTCAGTATAAGAACTACGATCTCTCCTTGCCTTATGTCAGTGATTGACAATCTAAGGCCCTGGGACAAACCTAGCCAGCTGATTTTGTAAATGAAATATTTTTGGAACATAGCCATGTCCTTTTTTTTTTTTTTTTTTTTTGGTATTGTCTCTGGCTGCTTTTGCTATACAACACACAGTTAACAGTTGTGACAGAGATGGTATGGCCTGCAAGCCACAAATATTTACTATCTGGGGCACCTAGGTGGCTCAGTTATTAAGCATCCACCTTTGGCTCAGGTCATGGTCCCAGGGTTCTGGGATCAAGCCCCACATCAGGCTCCCTGCTCAGTGGGAAGCCTGCTTCTCCATCTCCCACTCCCCCTGCTTGTGTTCCCTCTCTCGCTGTGTCTATCTCTGTCAAATGAATAAATAAAATCTTAAAAAAAAAAAAAAAGAAATATTTACTATCTGATCCTTTGCAGAAAAAAGTTTGCCAACTCTTGCTTCATACTGATAAAGTAATTAGTGGAGCATCACATAATTCAATCCACTTACTTACTCTTTCTATAAACACTTATTGAGCATTTACTGTGTTTCAAGAATATGTTATACAATATGTCTGCAAAGATGAGCATGACACCAAAACTGACCCTAAAGATCATATGTTCCATAGAGAGATAGTGATGAATTTATACAATTACAGCTTAGTACAATAGATGCTACCAGAAGCAAGTTTAAATTTTACATGAGAGAGAATGGAGCAACTAACAGTACAGGATCTGGGAAGTGATGACATTTGATCAGCATTTAATGTAGGAACATTCATGCACAAGGTTGGGTAAAAATGATACTCAGACTAAAAGTAATGCATATGTCAAGCCCTTGGAAACCTCATCTTGTGGAAAGGGAATATCAAATATAAGAGTTAGAGCTGTGACCTGAGAGGCAGTAACAGTAAATAGGACTACACAGGCAGACTGGGGTCTTATTCAATACTAAAGCATTCATTGAAGGGTTATGGAAAGTTGGTGAAGCCTTTTAGGAAAGGAAGCAACATGATCACATTTACATCTCAAAATAATTCAGGCAAACATTTAAGGATTGACAAGGGTGAAGAATAGAAAAGAGTAAAATGAGAATATAAACCAAGACAGGGTATTAGGATTATTTTAGTGGGAAGTTATAGAAACCCAACTTGAATTGACTTTAATCAGTCTTATTCATTTGGAAGGCCATCTGCAGATCCAGATCTGTATTTCCCCAGCTCAATGTCCTCAGTCATGGAAAACTTCTGCTTCCCGATTGTTCTAGTCAAATTAACCAAACTCATTTGCCAGACTTTGACCTCATGCCGCCCTAAACCAACCACCATGCACTGACCTGAAGGGAGACAGGAAATACCTTCCCATAATTGAGTTTGAAGTAATAACAGTAACATATATTAACCTTGTAAAGTTCTATCAAGGTATATTTTAGTTTGGCCTTGATCCTCTGCTTATTCATTCATTGAGCATGTATTATTTGAATGTTATTTGGTGCCAGGAACTGAGTGTATGGAAAGGCAGGGGTAGAGAAGATGCCTCTGCCTTCTAGGATCTCTTCATCTGGTAAGTAATTGAAAAATACAGGTGAATAAAGAGATAGGCAAGCTTGGGGTGCTATGAGAACACAAGAGAACCAAACAGGGATGCAGGGGTTGTCAAGAGGACCATCCATCAGTAGAATTCCCCAAAGCGAGACTTGAAGAGGTGTAGAATCCAGCCAGGGCAGAGAAAGAAGTAAGTTGTGAATAGACGAAAGGAAAATGTACAAATCCTTGGCAGTCAGGCCAATTCAAAAGGGAGGGTAGACATGAGGAGAGATGGAATCCAAGACATTAGCCAAAGTCAGGCCATGAAGGTTGGAGACATCGTGATAAATAAGTTGAACTTTATTTTGAGGGAAATTTGGATCAACTGAATACTTTTAAGTTGGGAGGGCATCATGATTTTATTTGCTCTTTAGAACAAACACTCTGCTATACAGAGGTTTGTCAGAGTCTCTTGGCCTCTCATTTCAAGTGAACAGTAGCCATGTAGAGAGCTAGACTGCTTAATTTCAACTTAAAGAATGGATAGATTCAAAGCAGGCACAGTACAGCTGTTCCTCCACTCATATTGTAACCACTCTGAACCTCAGCTGGTTTCCTCTGTGTAAAAGGAATAATAATATTTTCTGCTTTATAGGATTGTTGTAGAAACAAGTGAGATAATGTAATGCAAAAACTGTGCAATAAAGCCAAATGCATAGGCGTTGCTCAATAAACTGCCAGTATTATATTGTTATCCCTATTACGTGTAGTTGTTCAAAGAAGCTCATGGGCATTCTATCTCGTGAAGTTATAGACACTGAGATTGTGTGTAAGAGGGACAAGGGGCAGACTGAGAAAGAGCAAAGGTAAGAGCAATAATGAGAGAGATGTTGATATGTCTCAGAGAATGGGGGGATATTTTCTCAATTGATATGAGGATCTTTACAAACTCTATCATAAATAAACTTTATTCTTACAGTTGGCAAAATGTAGCAACGTCTGGGGTGGAATGAAGCAGCTGCTTAACAGAGCACAGCTCTCAGCAGGGGGGAAAGAGTACTTTAGTCAACCAAAACCATAGGTACATGTGTTAATCAAAATGTATTTCAGGTAAAGATCATAATGTGTGTTTTCACAGCATTAATTAAGAAAGCAAACTATTATCTGGAGGCAAATTAAAATGAGGAATCTGTTCTATTAAAACTTCTATGGAGCAACCATTACCCAAAACTAGTCTCATAGACTCAAGGAGGAAATAAGGGATAGAAAAAGCAGATCATATATACCCACAGGGATGCAAGCTTTAATTTTCACTAATGAGAGAAAAGCCACTTGGTTGTATAAAGCAAATCAAGGAAGCATATTGATCATTCAAGTTGTTTCCCAGTCCCCAAAGAATCTAGCAAATATTATTTTGGTTTAACAAGACTTCTTTAAGAGAGAAATGGCTTTAGTCAAAATGTTCCTTTCTTTTCTGTCCTTTCTGCATTCCTACTTGTACCACAACCACAACACATGCCTTATGGATAAATGAGGAGACTCCCCTCCTTTAAATGAGATGCCCAAAGACCAGTATAGACATGTGGCTGGCCTTATCTTAAAGTGGAGAACTGATAAGTGGAATGATTCGAAACATGTCACAAATCCTTAACTATGCCCACCAACACACCTGAAATTCCTCTATTTTGGTGGGCTACACAGTGAATGGTTCAGGGATTTTCTTTTCTTTTTTCTTTTCTTTTCTTTTTTCTTGTTTTTTCTTTCTTTTCCTTTCCTTTCCTTTCCTTTTTTCTTTTCTTTCCTTTCCTTTCTTTTCCTTTTTTTCTTTCCTTTCTTTTCCTTTCTTTTCTTTGTTTTTCCTTTCTTAAAAAAAAAAAAAAAAAAAACTGAAGGTGTTTCCAGGAATACAATGATAATGCAATTATCCCCTGAAGAAAAAATAATAATAAATTCCATAGGGCAATTTCATTGACTTGATCTCTTTCCTTTTATGCGGAAAAGAATGTGACCAGTAGTGAGCATACAGACAAAGGGAGAAATTAAAGTAGAGGAATGACCCAGAATGAGGAAACACAGTCTTTGGGAAAGAAGCACTACTGTCTCCATCCCTATAGGTAGAGATGCCTGATAGGACTCTTATGAAAACATGACTGAAAAAGAAAGAATAGAGCAGGCAGCCATACAACTTGTTTCTTGCGCATGCCTGTCAAGGAATTTCAAACAAGCAACCGGAGTTGAGATTTGGGAGGAAACTTAAATTCAGACATCCCAAGGGGACTCTCAGTCTGCTAATTAGTGCCTGATTTACTCATTTTTTCTGGTTGCTTGTCTTGCAAAATAAATTTGTCTTTGCTTCTTTCATATTATTCTTGACCACCCTAAAGAAACTCTTAAATTATTATGAATACCATAATATATTTGATAATTCCCACATATTTCATGTGAATTTCTCCTTGACTTTAATTCTTCTCTGTTTTTCCATGTCATGATCAGCTCCCATTTTGATTAACGTTTTCTCCAGTGGTCACATCAGAATAGAAGTCAGAGGTGACCACCATCTTCACAAGGAATAATCTAACTCTGGATTCCTCTGAGCTCTTTAAACAAATGCAACTGGCCAAGTCTTCTGCAAACTTAAAATGACTCCCACCACCCTCTTTTATCATGAAGCATACCACATTTACAAATATAAATTAAAGAATAAATAAAGAACTGAGAAATATTATCTAGCTTCACTTAGTGATTTCAGCCGGCTAGAAAGAGAACAAAAGCTTCCAGTTTCCAGGGTACTTGTCTTAACTAATAGACACAACTACATTAATAAATAAGGCAGATGAAAACAATAGGAAGAAGGGTCCATATGGCCACCCTTCCTTCTCTGTGTTCCGACACTTGGACTGGGCAGGGATCCACCTGCACCACCATATGTCGGCACAGAGAGAACTGAAAAGCTCTTCTCTTTGACCTCCTGGGATTTCTGTATCAGAAGGGATTGAGCTAAAGGCAACAGCTGGCTTACAGATGTGCATGATTACCCACATTTAACCAGCTGGGGCAGAGGCAGAGACATCTTTGAATGTGTACCCAATTCCATGTGGTCAATCAACAGCTTTTGGTCTGTTGGGATGTCTCTGGAACCTGTGTCTTTCCTTTGCTCACAGGCTGATGGAAACAGACTGAGGGGGATTTTAGATGTGGTGGGGGTGACGTGAGGTTCTGAGACTGGGTCAGTACAGGCAATCAAGTCAGATGGATAATGGGTGGTGTGATGGTGCTGGAATGCAAGCTTAGACTGCTGTTTTACAAACACATACTTAGAAAGGTGTAATCTCATTGAAGACAAGACCTGGCTCATGTGGCTGGAAATTGCTATGAACTAAGAATTACATAACATGGGAGGCGAAGTTACACACCTAACAATCACTGGAGAATGAACAGTCTTTTTTAATGTATGCACATAACTTAGTCCATATTGTCTTATCACATACGAGGCAAAAATTACACGTTATGTTGATCTTTTCTGGAATCCTATTGCCTGACCTAGACTCGGGAAGGCTCACCAGACGGAAAGCTGAAATCTAATATTAGAAACAGGCCACTTTCAATTTGTACATATTTTAGGATTTGGGTTTAAGTTACCGGAAAGTGATAGTTTTTATCTTTTCAAACTAGTTGCACTAAAATGGATTCAGGAGGGACTTGGAGCACAAGTAAGCACTGTGCTAGATAGTGCTGGATGCCATGCTCCACCATCTGTGTGTGCTCAATGCCAGTCGCTGGTCAGCAGTCTATCAGCCACATCACCCCGAACACTGGCGAGGGATTTGGTTAGCCCCGCAATTACTCAGTGAGACTGGCATGCTGCTCCTTGGTGCTTAGGAAAGAATGGTTCTGAGCGGCTGTCTAATTGTGAAAGTGATTAGTCACATAGCCCTCACAGGTGACTTATAATCCCCACCTTAACACTTTGCCGTTGAAGATAGAAATTCCATAATAAGTTAAAAAGCTATTTTCATTTGTTCTCTTAATTTTTATTAATGGCTTGCTAAACTTGTTAACCTTTTGCAAGGAAAATTTCAAAACATATAGCTTGCTGTTTAATTAAGAAAAAAATCCTAAAAAGAGGTTTATGTAAAATGTTCAAAATAGATGCATTAAATTGAAAAAAATCCATTACATACGTGTGTGCCAAAATATTTTTAAAAAATACACTTACACAAAGAGCCCACTTTTTGTAAAGCAGGTTCTAAAATTGGAGACAAATACAAATACGTGGCAAAACACCTCATAATGGCTAATGCAATAGCTATACTAAATAATCATGAATTACCAAAGAGATAAAAAATATATTGCACAATTTAACCTGACGGTGGTGCCCATAAAGTATCTTTCCACATTCCAGACTTATAATAATTTGTTTTTGTCTATTAGATACCTGCAAAACTTTGAAAGATCCACTAATTCCTTTAATGTAATCTATATATACTGTCCATTCTCTCCCATGGTCTTGCCCTTGCCTCAGGATATTGAAAGCATCTTGAAAACAACACCAACAGAAATGGAATTACACAGCGTGGCAGGACCTTCCTTATGCATGGCTGGCTCCCACTTGAATGAAGGGAAAGAATACATAGCAATGTAAATCTCCATGCATAGCTTCTGATTTGGTCCATGAATTATAGATGGACTTCTGAGGGGCCATTTCCCTTATGGTTTCTGATGCAAAAACAGTCTGCAAATATCTAATGCTAGTGACCTAATATGCTAATCAGGCAGTAAGGTAGACACGCATGCCCTCAGTGCTAAGTTTAATTAATGGCATATATAACTCTATAGTTCCCTTCTCCTCCCCTTAAAGCTTACATAATGGGATACATTCTCCCACAGGGGCTCAAAAGTTTGTGTTTTCTAGTCATGAAGTTTTTCTCACTATTGTAAGGTCAGCACATTCATTTCTCAGCACTCCCAGTTCCCAACTGCCATTGAAGCTGTTAGTTCATTGAGTTCATCTGTCATGGGCCTGCTTTAACATGCTTGCCAAAAGCTCTGAGAACTGTTCCCACTCTGCTATTTCTTTGTGCTAATGAATCACTTTGAACTAGTCAGATATATCCTCACCATTGAATGGAATTCCTTATGTGGGTTCAGTGTAACAAAACCAGCCAAAGGCCCGCACCTGCTCACTCTGCTATGTCGTCTATTCATCCGTGACGTGTCAAGGTACCTACAAGTCTGAGGGAGAAGCCTTCTTGCTTTGTCAACATGATAATATACGACACAAGACCTGTGCATAAAAGTGCCAAGTTACATCCACAAAATAAATCGGAAGAAGAACTTACATATTTTTAAAGCTATTCGCAGTTCTCAACGGATATGGCTGAATTTGGCTTGTGAAGTTAAATCCTCTCTTTAAAAGAATTACAATTCTGATCATTACGATTATGAATCATTTAGCACTAGATTTTTCTCGAGTACTCCATCTACATGGGGAGAACTCTGGTCCAGATGAGATTTGTCATCTCCACTGCCATATCATTTAGGAGCTTAAAAATAGTATTTCTGTTTATTTGGTTATTACGGTAAACATCTTACTGTCAAGTTTCCGCATAATCAAAGAATCTGTTGTCATTTCAAGTTTCAAACAGGAAGTATGTATTCCCAGAAAAAGGGGTCCATATGCCTCTCCAGACTCTATAACAGGAAAGACCCACACATTATACAGAGAGAGTATTATTTATAGCTATACTATGTTTAGGCCTTAATATGATTACTGAAATCATAGCCAGGACTTTGCCTAGCTTCTAGGAGAGATGGATACTTCCTTATAACAATGAATCACGAAAATCTCCATCTTTTTGACTTAAGTCACAGGAAGAAGATTCTGGATTTTGTTCTGTATTCTTATTGCAAGCAAGACATACTCTTCTGACGAGGATAATGAAGATCTGGCATACAGTTTATGTCTGCTTATCCTTTTATAGCTTCTTCTATGAAAACTTGTCTCCAAGGGGAGAAGGGACAAAGCCTTGGCCCTGGGTTGCACACGCACTACCTGGATAAGTGTTGACTGATCTCACTAGAACCAGCTGTGGGAAGCGGGCAAAACCAGACAGTGCAGACAGGTGCAGTGCTGACACGTGTGAGCTCCATCAAGTACACAGATAGCATGGGGCCACCCATGCATATTCGTCCATCCATTTGTCAGACATTTTTCAGCACCTACTCTGTGCCAGGTGTTGCAAAAAACACGAGGAAGAGGCCAATGGATAAGAGAGGCCCAATCTTCAAGGGGCTCCAATCTAATAGACCCATCTGCTCAGTACTGAGGAAGATGACATTTGCTTTCTCCCTCTTCATCCATTGAGCATGATGTTGATTTTTTCATTTCCTTATAGAAAGATTGGCAGCAGGAAATTAAATCTAGCAGATATTTATTCTACACCTATTGTAAGCAAAGCACTATGTTAGGTGCTTAAGGGGCTGCAAACATAGCTATGAGTCCATGGGTGTGTAAGAGGGTGACAGAGGAAAAGGAGACACATACATAAGAGTGAAAATAAACAGAGCATGGGAGGGGGAGAGCCAATCACCTTAAGAATAGCAGTCATAGGAACAGAGATTTGGTAGAATCTTTGCAAAAGAGCGTAAAGCCCGTTGACAGTGGGAGTACATATGCTTTGTGAAGAAAAGGGTAACTAAGGGAAACTGCAGAGTAGGAATTATTGAGTTAACTCCTGAGACGGGAAGAGGGAGTTCAGAGAGAAGTTTCAGGAAAGATAAGGGAAGTTACAGAATATCATAAAATGTGGAGCAAATACATAGAGAATCTTAATATCATACATATCCTTAGAGTGCCTTTACCTCTGAAATTTCCCATCATAAGAATATTCCATCAGACTTTAAAAATTGTCCTCATTATTCAAGGTCCTTGTGAAGGACCTACTCCATTTAACCTCTCGCAATCACTGAGCCAGTATTGTTCTCTCTCTTCTTGGAATATGTTTAACCGCATTTGCCTTCTAAAATAATCATATGCATATAGCTACATGTGGTTGAGTTTTGTTTCCGCAAATGGTAAGCCACTTGAAGAAAGTCTTACCCTTGTACTTCTGTCCTATCTTCCATGGTATACACTAAAGCACATAAAGATAGCTAAATAAAGAATTATTGCTATGACAAGACTACATGTCTTAGATGTATAAAAATCCCTTTAAAGTCCCCATCATCAAGATTTTGTTGACTTATGATCTTAAGATTATTAATAAAATCTCTTTTTACCTAGTATTTATTCACTATGTACATATGCTGAGCACTATAAAATAGATGGGACACCGATATAACCCTGACCTTTAGGAATGTGACTCAAGATCATTCCAAGCATGGTCTTGGTCCTGAGTGTCGGACATATGCCTTGTTTCTTGCTCCAATAAGTTACTTGTACCTTCTCTTATTCTTTGAAAGAACTGAAATAAGTGCAATGTATATAGGAGAGGTTCCTTCTTGGAAGAAAAGAAATATACCCACTGGCTAATTTCTCATTTCTGCAATGTAAGTGTCTGAAACTTCAAGGGTAAGTCTACTGTTCAGCATCCCTGATTATCCCAACCTCACAATCCATACTTTAACGCTATTCACAAATCACCCAAGCTAACAAAGAGGGAATGCATTTTAAGGAAATATTATGTATTACCTTCATCTGCAAACTGTGCATGATATTTCTGTTAAAATAAAAAAATATGGATTTTCCTTTGACCACCAAAATACATGCCCAAATCAGCATTTGAAAATGCTAAAATAATTATCCCATAGTTTGAATTTAGAGAGAATCCAACACTTCTTTTTTTTTTTTTTCTGACAGAATGACAGTGTATTATAAATTCCAACAATTTATATTTTCAGGCCCCAGCTTCCCATGCCTGCCAGCCATGTCACAGCCTTGAGGAATTATGGCCGTTTAATCAGGGTTGAGCATTTCCATGCTCAACCTTCAAGCAGTGATGCTGTGCCCATGTTTTCACCAGTGATAGATGAATCCACTTACTCCACTGCTTCCTGCATGACGATACTTGAGAAGCTCCGCGAAAGTTCACATTTCTCAATATATCAAAGTTTAGCAGCACAATGACCTTCTAATATTTGTTTTCAACTGTTTATAACCAACAGTGCATTACCTTGCCACCACAGAGAGGAAGGAAGCCAGACAATGCTTACTTACAAGGCAGGTACTGCAGCCCGCACTAGGCCTGGAAATCGGATTGTAGGGAATCTCATGAAGAAGAGTCGAGGAGAATGTGAGCCTCTTAAGTTGCTGAGACGATGAGAGGCAGGCAGAATTACAACAGCCTTATCTATCTTTTACTGTGGTGCTTAAAAGATGCATGAATCCCTTCCGCGACATTTTTTCTATGTAGTAGAGTTAATCATTTTTTATTTGAAATTGTCACTCGGCTACCTCCCCCCTCCCGCCTTTGGTCACAGCCATTCAATATAAACCCTCTAAGATAATCCAGAGTCCTCAACAGGCAAAGCATATTCTCCAATCCTTGGATTTGAACTCTATTCACAAATGTCCTTTCCTGCTCTGGTAAGTGGGATAGGATCATATGTGAGTTCAGTGGGATTCTTAAAGCCTAGAACGAAAAAAGAGAATACCAAATTTTTTCATTTTGTTTGGTTTGAGTTTGGTTTTGCTTTTGTCTTTTTCCCCCTCTATATCCTGATTAGTGCCTCTGGGTCTCAATATTCTAATGTAGAAGAGAAGCCAAGTAGGTATACCCACATTAATTAATAATCACTAACATTCATGTGCCAGAGACTATGCATTATTTCATTTAATCCACTCAATACATTACTAAAGTAGCTAGCATCATCACTTTCATTTCACAGATGAGAAAACTTCAACATGAAGCATCTGAGCTTATCCATCCACATGATCAGAAAGGTACAGAGCAGGGATATGACCCCTGGCACCTGGTTTCAGAACCTGTCTCTTGATCACCACCTTGTACAAGATTATACGAGTATTTCTCACCAAGATTTAGCAGCAAGCTGCCTAAACCATGAACAAAATACTGCCCTACCTCAGGACCCACTCTGAGCTTGACAACCTTCCAAGAATGTATGTTTGCAGTTTTAAGACAAGTGATCCCAAACAGGACATAGGCCCACAGCTATCTTATAATACTAGGTACCCTCCAAAATCCCTCAAAGTTACTTCTTATAGAAGAACTGTTTTTTTTTTTCCCCACGTTTGTTTCTTTGGAAGAGACAGGGATGGACTGTGCATGCCCCAGATTGGCATGTGGATTTCTTTTTTTTTATTTTTTTAATTTTTTTAAAGATTTTGTTTATTTGTTTGACAGGGAGAGACACAGTGAGAGAGGGAACACAAGCAAGGGGAGAGGGAGAGGGAGAAGCAGGCTTCCTGCTGAGCAGGGAGCCCGATGAAGGGCTCGATCCCAGGACCCTGGGACCATGATCTGAGCCGAAGGCAGATGCTTAACGACTGAGCCACCCAGGCGCCCGGGCATGTGGATTTCATGAGACACAGCAACTCCATTGACTGAATTTGGTTGCATGGAGGGATATACGTGGGAAGAAGTTGTGAGACAATGTTAGGCCTCGCTGGGAAGTATTGTCAACTATGAATAATGACTGCTCTGGGTCCTGGAGGTATGAAAAGAGGCACAAGTGCTAGTTATTTGCCATCTCTGCCATAAATCCTTGACATAGAATTAGAATGTCTCCTCAAGAGTTAAGAGAAGAAGGGAGATCTTAAAAGTTATCCTTGGATAATTTCTTTTCTTTTTCACCTCTTTCCATCATCTATTCTACTCTTTCTCCCTTTTTTAGATCTACTTTACATTTAATTAAGTCTGGAGATATGGGGATAGAAAAAAGGTCACCAGTAATCTCTCCATAGCCAACCAACACTCTCGAAGAAATCAGTGACAAACTTTTGCAATGTCATTCTCTCCTGAATGTGTCCTTTTAAACTCTCGTGGGCATAAGAATCACCTGGGGAGCTTGTTTCAAATGCTCGCTCTGGGTGTTATCCCCACGAGATTCTAATGAGAACATTGAGGCAATTCCACAGATCTGCATCCAGTAGACACTCCAAGTAACTCTGAGGCTGTGGGCCTCTGGGCCACAATTTGAGCAAACTGCCCTAAACCCAGCTAAGATACCCCCATACCTGTAAGCTGGGACGTGAATTAATGCCAGCTAGTTTTCTTCCCCCGTTCTAGTCCATTTAGTATCTTCCCAACAAAGTCACTATGTTTCAAAATGAAATTGGAGAATTCCTTCCTGGCTTTTTTAAATTGGAGCCATGACCCTATGTTTCAAAATGAAATTGGAGAGTTCCTTCCTGGCTCAGTACCCCACTCTGCTCCCCATTCTGTCTGTCCTCTGGTTTATTCCTTTTTTTTTTTTTTTTTTTAAAGATTTTATTTATTTATTTGACAGAGAGAGAGATAGCGAGAGCAGGAACACAGCAGGGGGAGTGGGAGAGGGAGAAGCAGGCCTCCCGCAGAGCAGGGAGCTCGATGCGGGGCTCGATCCCAGGACCCTGAGATCATGACCTGAGCCGAAGGCAGACGCTTAACGACTGAGCCACCCAGGCGCCCCCGGTTTATTCCTTTTATTACTTATCTATGTGGAGTTCCTTCTCCTCATCCCCACAGAATTGTGCATTATCCTGAGGATGGATTCGTGCCTTACTCTTCTTTGTACCACTTATAGTAAGCTTACATAATGAGCATTCATCAATGTTTTTTAAAGGGAATAAAACATCAAGCCCTTCACTGATTCAATTGTCCTCATGAGCCAGTCCATTCATGGCCCAAGATGTCTAGTTATCATGGTTATTTGTGATGCTGATGAAGATAACAGCAATAACCATTAACTGAGCTCCCTTACCAGATGCATAATATTGTGTTGTGCTGAGTTTTACCTTCGTTCTTCATTTCATTCCTCATAGCAATCCAGTGAGGGTGTCTGTGGAGGCAGACAGGAGGAAAGTGGGCAGAGCCTTAATATGCAAGGTGCTTTCTGGTCCTGTGGAACACAATGACTGCTGAACCCACAACCAATCAAACCACTCCTCTGGAGCTGCTGAGTGTAAAGACTTGGCTCTTGGGCATTAATCATTTCCATACATGAATGAGGAGCTTATGTGGAAAGGTAGTTATGTTTACAAGCAGGCACACACACTCAATCCTGCTTCCCCCACATATACACATAAGTGTTGAACTTTTTAAGACACAAGGGTGTCTTTCAATTTATCCTTTTTTTAAAGACTGATGTGGATATAAGGATCACAGTTTTCCTGCCTGTCCAAGGAGAGTGATAGCTCTGCTCTCTAAGAACTTAACTCCCAGGTTTAATTATTATGCGAGTGTACCAGTGTACTAAGCATGTAGGCCAAAAGCAATTTAAAGTCTATGCTGCATTGACTTTCAAATTATTTCATTTTTAATTCAGACACATGCTTTTGTTAAGGCATTTATCACTTTTACATAATCAACCAGATTGTCCCATGGCTATCATCCCTCAAAAGCCCTAGTTCCACCAAGTCCACAACAGTAGAAATAATTGACATTTCATAGCCTCCTATGTTGAGTCAGGCTCAGAGACTCTTCCCCAAGTGCCTCACCTCATCTTTCAATGTAGCTCTTACTCACAGGAAATTTATCAAATACTGCAGACCTTGTCAGCGAGGCTGTTTGTTCTTAATTACCAAACCATTGTGGTGCTCTTGGAAAGGTGGGCACTATTTGTTTCAAGGACACACTTTGAATTCCTTGAAAATAATCAAAGGGCTTTTGTCAGATCAGTAAATCAGACCCATTACTTCCTCAAATGTATCAGATTCTTTACAAAAATTGACAAATATAAGTATTCTATAGTCTTAGAACATGAGAAATTAACAGATCACCAAAGAACCTGGACGTCCTACCTAATGTTGATAACCTATCCCTGGAAAACCTAAGTCCAGTGATAAATATACCAACAGCCTTCAGGGACGAATAGTACTCCACCATCCAGACCTCCAAACTGCAAGGAAGAATATTCCCACCATGCTTATCACATATTAAATCTGCACACTTTTGGAATAGAGTCAGAGATAAACAAAGAAAAATACTAGGAAAATAAGTGAAATTAGGAAGCATCCCAGAGGGGTCCAGGCTAATGTGAAGGATGTTTCTGATTAGCTTAATGACTTAGGTTTCTTTTCATCAAAGAACTTTAGATCACGGGAAAGCATTGTAGCTTTATGACAAAAGATGTGGGTCAGTGGTACTAAAGAAAACAAGTTGATCCTTTACTATCAAAATGATAGTAAATGATCCCTGAATAACAGCATTTTCTTGAGTATCAATCACAAAAGTATACATGACACTGCTTGGTACACCTGTAAAATAGCATATTCATTATCATAGATAACTTTTTAACTTAGTGCTTAAGTAAGAAATTTGATCTCTGAAAATTGTAATGTTTTTATCAGACCTTTTAAACAAAACTTAACCCCACAAAAAGATTTAATTTTGGCTTAATATACAGATCAATAAACATTAATTCTATATTTCAACTATTTCACTAAAATAGGTGTTTGCTTTTATTTGATAAAAGAGTTGACACTCATAAATGCTCCCTGACATCGCACCTTCTCTCTCCAACTCTTTCATCCCTGAGGATGGGAGGGAAACTGTTCAATCACAGTCAACAGCTAAAGAAAAATTTGGCGTCTGTGTCCTAATTTGGGATGACCTTCTCTGTTCTGATTTAGAAGCAACTGTTCCTTAGTGCTACCAAGGAAACCCACATGCCTCTTCTCACTGCATTATACCCTGGGTAGCTGGGAAAAAAATCATCAATAAGTATACTCAGGTTTAAGCCAACCAATAAAAGTAAAGAAAGAAAAGGCATTAGAGGTAGAATATGTGATTTAATGCCAGCATGGATAACAAAAGGGAGAGTTTTATGTGTCTCTAATGGAAGCTTGGCCAGTTCCCTACTGCTAATGAATAATATTCTGACAAGCTGAGAGCTAAATATTTGAGTGAGGATGTGGAGATCCCAGGAATCCTGAAACTAATTAAGATATAAATATGGAGGATCCTGAAAAACAAAAGGATAGACTGGGAGAGATGAATGCCCCAGCAAGATGACATGGCTATGCAATGAATGACTATTTGGTGACATAGGGCATCCAAAGGGAACTGGGTACCTGGAAGACATGAAAGAAACTTAAAGAATGTTAGTGGGAACTAAGGAAGAGAAATTCGTAATTTTGCCTATTTTTAGCTTCTGATCTTTATATTGGCCTACTTATATCAAGGAAAAGAGAATAAGTCAGGCAGATGTGAAGAAAAAATAAAAGTGATTATCAATGGCTTGGGAGGGGGTGAAGTGGGGCACAGTGGAAGGATTGTTTCTGGCCATTCCTGAGACAGCAAATGAGACAAGAAGTCCCATGAGTGTTAATAAAGCCTGGAGTGCAGCGTGTGGACGAGGAGTGTGCTCATGCTCAGAGGTTTGCTTTGTGTTCCATCTGAAACCAATCAGTGAGCGAAAATGCAGAAAGCTCTCTTGGCATCTATCCCACATTGATAGTGGGGGAAGGGAAGAAGATTTATACATGGAGACCCCCATTAACACTAATGAAAAGTAGGCGGGTAAATCCCAGGTGCATGAGGAGCAAACACTACTCTTTGTGTGGGGGTAATTAAGAGCTAAAGAAAGGTTGCAGTTACTCAGAACTGCACGCATGCTCATGGTGAAAGCCCCTTCCCAGCAGCGCTGCAATTGCTTTCTTCAGTTTCAATGGCTGGAACCTAACAGTTGTTAACCACCTCTCGCCCTAGTTCCCCCATAAAGGAATGAAAGGGAATGATGTATTGGAAATAACATTATTTGACACTATTGGCAGAGGGGCTTTCAAGAAGAAAGTACAGGCAAACAAGGGGAGAAACTCAAAAGGAATCTCAAATTAAGCAGAATAGAACAGTAAGTGAATCAAGGGAAATAACCCCATATTCCTAATGTCCTTGCCAGCACCCAGTCCTCTGAAACTATGGCAAAAAGAGAAGACATGTATGGACCAAGAATATTAAATACTAGTGAGCATGGTGCCTGAAGTCCAAAGCCATAAATCCAGGAAGAAAATGCTCTCATGATTGCAGGAATGGAGGGGTAAAAGCAAGAGTGACCAAGTCATCCCCTTCTTAGCCCTCTGATCGAGGCCTGGCAAGACATTTCTATACATTCATTCTGAGTTCCAGAAATATCTGAGGGCAATAAAAGTATGTATCTCTTCCCAGGACATGTCTGAGCCCCTAATCCAACCCTTGAGCTTAACTCAACAGGTTGGACCTATTTAAGCAAACAACACAAATGTCTAGAGTAGAACACACTTAAGACAAACAATACAGAATTTTTTCTATATTGAAGGGTTGCCAGAGATAAAAAGACTTTCTGGGATGAGGTAGTTACCTTGTTAGAATACAGTTTCTGCTGCTCCAACTGAGACCCAAAGTAATAGAATTATGAACCAAATGTTTCAGGGCTGATATGGTACCTTCAAAGTTTGGGGGATCCAGCCTCTTTTTATCTTGCGTCCCCATATGCCACAGAATGTCTCTAGCTCTTGGTCTAAAATTACTGCTCCAGCTCCCACCTTTACACCTACACTCCTGTCAGTAGAAGGCAAGGAAACAAGGAATGAAAAACATACCCATTCTTTTTTAAGAGTAAGACCTAAAAGTTTCAAGCATTTCCTCTCACTTCCATTGGCCAAAACTTAGATAAATGACCATAATAAACTGCAGGGAAGGAGAGGAAATGAAGATTTAGGTCTCTATTACTATAGAAAAAGAGACTAGATAATAGGAGGAAACTGGCTATTTCCTCTACACTCACATGTTCAGTATGAACATGGATCATTAGTTGGAAGTTTATGGGGATGATTTCAGGTAGGTAGACAGGTCACTTAACATCTCTAATTTGACTAATTTTGAGAAATGATTTCTAGCAATTGGACATAGTATATTATATAAAATAAAATATTCACGTTCCATATAAAAGCATATTATATACATACTGAATATAACATATGATAAATATTGCACTACGTATAAATATATAGAACATGTAACATTTATCTATATATTATGCACATTAAGTACATGATAATCACAATAATGAAAAAAAATAACAAAATCTCTTGGTTCTTTCTTCCACATTTCCACCTATGTTATCTAATACGAAAAAAGTCCTGATCAGACATAAACCCTCTCCTTCCTGATTTGGAGAAACTATCCTCTTAGTGCTGCCAGGAAGACCTACATCCCTTACATCCTTCTTCTCACTGCTTTACACCAAGCTACATGGAAAAAAACTCACCAGTAAGTGTACTTGAGCAGTTTAGGTCTAACAGAATAGCTACAAGATTATTATCATCAATAAAATGGAAATAATAAAGATGCCTCCTCTCTTTTTATCTTGCAGTGTTGAAAGAAGGAGGAGCAGAACTATTGTGGTATCAGATTAGTTAAGAGTGAACATGCGAAGAAGAGCCAAGATATTTTTATATGCTATATTTAATATATTCACATATAGTATAATATTTATTATGTTATTACATAGCTCATGTATGAAATACACTTATATTTTATATATAATATATATCAAGATTATGTGTTATACTACATCTATTTTAAATAGTTATTTAAATGTAGGTGTAATTCCAAATATACCACCTTCTGAAATATATCCTAAGTAGAATAGATCAATGAGTTCATCCAATAAGCACACGAGAACATGCTAAACAACATTACTTATCAGGAAAGTGTATATCAAAACTGTAATGAGATATCATTTTATATTCACTAGGATGGCTATGATAAGAAAGAATAACAATAAGTGTTAATAAAAAAAAGAGAAATTGAAATGCTCATACATTGTCAGTGGGAATGTAAAATGGTGCAACCACTTTTGAAAACAGTATGGTGGCTCCTCAAAAAGTTTAACCTAGAGTTACCATGTGATCGAGAAGTAAGTATATATCTACTCCTTGATATCTACCCAAAATAAATATAAATTATGTCTACACAAATACTTGAACATGAATGTTAACAGGAATATTGTTCATAAGAGCCAAAAACTGGAAACAACTCAAATGCCCGATTGATTATCTGGCCAAGTAACATATGATAATGAAATGTGAAGTATTCATAACATGAAATATTTAGTGATAAAAAAAGAATGAAGTACAGATACATGCTAAACATGATGAACATGGAAAGTATGATGCTGAAAAAACTAATCACAAAAGATTACATGTTTTATGATTCCATTTATATGAAATGTCCAAGGGAAGAAAATCTAAAGAGACAGTAGACTAGTGTTTGCTTTAGGCTGTGGAGGAGTCAGAGGGAAATGGAGTGAATGAAATTGTTCTAAAATGGATTATGGTGATGTTTGTACAAGTCTCTGAATATACCAAAAACTACTGAATTTTACACTTTAAATGAGTGGATGCATGTAATGTGAATTTATTTCAATAAAACTATTTTTAGTAAAAAAATAAAAGAAAATGCTAATGTCCTATAGCAGGAGTCTTAAGCATATGGTCTGAAACTGTGTGGACTGTATCTGAATCCTGCATGCCGATAAATATTTTTAATTAATTAGCTTACACATACAAACCATCTGCTTATAAAAAATACAAGAGATTTGGTCGAAACATGGAAAATTTGAGTTCATTTGTCACAGATTGACACTTGAAATGAAAGGCGTATATGGGTGCGTGGGTGTGTGTGGGTGTATGGGATAAGAAATATATAGAAAAAGTATACTATGCCCAGCTTCCATTTATTTATCTATTCAATTATAATAAGACCAGCCATTACGGGGGGCATGTACCATTAAGTACATAAAAGTTTTCAAATATCGCGTTTACCTTCACAGCAAATGCATGAGACTACAGATTTGAAGACTAAAGAAGTTATATTTCTTATATAAAGTTCTTTAGATAGCAGATTATACAGCTGGGGCTTGAACCCAGTTTCACTGAGGTTTTTTGTTTGTCTTGTTTTCAGATTCTCTAAATTTAAATTTTGATCAGCTTAAAATATCACCTCATCCAACTTCCACATTTGCAGAGTGGCAGTAGTCAAGAAATTGTCCTTATGTATATTACCTCCCCCTGCACCCAGCCCCTGCATCAACAACCAGCACAAGAGTGGTACATTTGTTGATATCAATGAACCAACATCATCATTATCAGCCAATGTCCACAGTATAGAGTCACTCTTTGTGTTGCATATCCTCTGAGTAGTGGCAAATATATAAAGACATGAAACCACCCTTATACAAAAGAGCTTCACTACTCTAAAAATCCTCTGTGCTCCACCCTATTCATCCCTCCCTCTCTCCCACCCAACCCATGGAAACCACTGATCTTTTTACTGTTTCCATAGTTTTGCCATTTCCAAAATCTCATAGTTGGAATCATACAATATCTAGCCTTTTCCAATTGGTTGTTTTTACCTAGCAATATACATTTCAGGTTCTTCCATGTCTTTTCATGGGTTGATAGTTCAGTTTTTTTAGTGCTGAATAATATTTCACCACCTGGATACACCACTATTTATCCATTCACCTACTGATGGACATCTTGGTTACTTCCAAATTTTGACAATCATGAATAAAACTGTTATAAACATCTGTATGCTGGGTTTGGTGGGGACATACATTTTCACTCATTTGAGTAAATACCAAGGAACATGATTACTACATTGTATGTAACAATATGTTTAGTTTTATAAGAATCTGCCAAACTATCTTCCAAAGAGGATCTACCATTTTACATCCCCGCAGGTGATGAATGAGCCCCACTGCTGCTCCACAGCCTCACCACAACTGACATTGTTAGTGCTTTGAATTTTCACCATTCTAATGGTGTTTAGCGGTTTCTCTTTGTTTTAACTTGAAATTCCCAATGCCATATGACAGTGAATATCTTTTCATATGCTTATTTGCCTTTTGTATCTTCTTTGATGAGATGTCTGTATAGATATTTTGCTCATTTTTAATTGGGTTGTTTATTTTTTCCAATGATTTTTTTATATTTAAATGCGAAGCACAATTTGTTAGACTCTTCTTTGACTCCTGAGATCTTGGATTAGACTTAAGAATATTCATTCCTGTAAAAAAATTAGACCATTTATGATTTTTTAATATATTGCTTATATGGATTGACAAGGTGACAAATAGAGACTAGAGTGATTTAATTTTTTTTGGCAAACTCCCAGACTTAACAGAATAGCAGATTTAAAGGTGGGCCAATTCTCATAAACTTACCTTATCAAAATAACTTTGTCATGAGGAATTAATTAAATTTAAGTGGTGATCACCACAAAAATATAGTGCCCCTTGAATTTCAATAGTAATCAGAGGCCTTTTCTTTTTTTATGAAATTCTTTCTTTCTTTTTTTTTTTTTTAAAGATTTTATTTATTTATTTGACAGAGAGAGAGATAGCGAGAGCAGGAACACAAGCAGAGGGAGTGGGAGAGGGAGAAGCAGGCTTCCCGCCGAGCAGGGAGCCCGACGTGGGACTCAATCCCAGGACCCTGGGATCATGACCTGAGCCGAAGGCAGACGCTTAACGACTGAGCCACCCAGGTGCCCAAGCCTTTTCTTTTTCTTTTTTTTTTTTTAAGATTTTATTTATTTATTTGACAGAGAGAGAGAGAGCACAAGTAGGCAGAGTAGCAGGCAGATGGAGAGGGAGAAACAGGCTCTCCGCTGAGCAAGGAGCCGGATGTGGGGCTCGATCCCAAGACCCCAGGATCATGACCTGAGCTGAAGGCAGCCGCTTAATGGACTGAGCCACCCAGGTGCCCCCAGAGGCCTTTTCTACTCTCAAGGTGAGCTCTTAAGGGCTCAGAATACACCCCTTCTCTTTGGCCATATTAAACCATATTAAAACCATATTAAAAAAGCCTATGCAATTATCTGCCCTATTCCAAGGATTTCGTGCACGTCTTGTCTTTCTTCCCTGTCCTGAACATTCATAGTAATTAATTTGAAGCAGCCCATTTTGCACTATTTGGATTTTATAAATAAGCTTCTGGGAATTTACTTCAACAACACTGACCTGGAAGCCCTCCATAGTATTTTGCCATTTTTAATTGTTTCTAGGACATGCCATGAGAAGCTTAGCTCTGAATCATGCCCAGCTTAAATTTTAGGACATGGGTACCATTGCTGAGTCCAGCCGCTTCCAGTTCCTGATTAAGAATAAAGCAGTGAAGTATCTGAATCATGGGTAATACTATTCATGTTATGACCTTTTTTCTTTTTTTAAGACTTTATTTTTAATTAATTTCTACATCCAACGTGTGGCTCATACTTACAACCCCAAGATCAAGAGCGGCATGCTTTAGTAACTGAGCCAGCCTGGCACCCCCATGCTATTAACTTTTGATAATCAGAGTTCACTTTTGGAGAATAAGTAATCTTTTTATGAACTCCTAAAGGTGAGCCACCATTAGTACCACCAACTTGAGAGTCATACTTTAGGTCTGGTCTGATAGGAAGCATTCATACTTTTAGAATAATTCTGAAACTTACATCCTAGTATTATCATTCACTAGATTAAAACTGACCAAAGAATGGGGCACCTGGGTGGCTCCGTTAAGTGTCTGCCTTCGGCTCAGGTCATGGTCCCAGGGTCATGGGATTGAGCCCCGCATTGGGCTTCCTGCTCTGCAGGAAGCCTGCTTCTCCCTCTCCCACTCCCCCTGCTTGTGTTCCCTCTCTCCCTGTGTCTCCCTCTGTCAAATAAATAAAATCTTTTTTTTAAAAAAAGATAAAACTGACCAAAGATTAATGCTAGATCTATAACTGTTATTGTTATGAATATACATTTAGCGTCTCTCATGGGTCCATTCATGATTTCCTGCAGGAAACTCAAACATTTTAATAACTAAAAAGCTGTACTGTATCCTTATTATCAACAAAGATTCATGTTCTTGTACCTACATTAAAGTGCAGTAACTCAGCCAACTGTGAAAACACTTTGGCTATCCTCATTGGTGCAGTGTGAAGGGTCCCACACTGGAGCCTTCGCTCATTGGCCCCCTGGTGGCAACACAAGGCTGGATCATTACCATCTGCCAGATAGTACTCATTTTCTACTACTCAAAACTCATAAAGTTAGATATCAAAAACTTGGATGTCCAAAATTTTGGTAAGCTTTGTCTTAATACAAAGCAAAATGTATCAAGCATAAGACAATAATGCTTGTTTTTTACCTACCTCTGATTTAAAGGACTCTAGTACAGGAATGCATAGGGAATCTCCTGCATAATTGTTCTAATTTTCTTGTTACTATTTCTTGAAATTTTCATCCTTTTTTCTTTACTCGTTTTAACCCCTATTGTCTTTAAAACTGGTTGAAACCTTTAACCTTTGTATTTTTTCCATAGCTAGTTTGCCAAGCACTGCTTTCTCAGATAAAAATGCATAGTACAGAAAGTAGTTATTCAAAACACAATACCTTGAAACAAGTGAGAAACTTCTTTAATGACATATCTTCTATGAAAGGTTTGATATGTTACTTTTATGTCTTCCAGATATTTCACAATCAGACTCTCTTCTAATACCAACCACCCTCCCTTGGTTTTTCCTACATCTGCTCTGTGCAACCTGTTTCCCTAAATGCTTCTGTTAGTCAGATCTCCTGACATAAACTGCTGTTGTTAATTATTGGAGCAAATATTAAAAATCATCATAGGTCTTGGTGATCCTGTTATTAGGCAAATCTCTGGCCAGCTTCCCTCATCATGATTTCATTCACATTTCAACAGATTACTTTTGTGTCTGCCATACCAGCTCATTTGAGGTCTATTTCTTGAATCAGTATCAATCATTTAAATGTGGTGTGGTCCTGTGGGATTCAAATTAGTCTAAATGGTAATTGAGCTGCTCTATTCCCAGAATTTGGTACCCACAATTTCGCCTTTCCTCGTCAGAGCAGAGACGTAGCAATATCAGTGATAAAGAGCAATGACTATCCATGCAGGCAGTTATAGGCCAATAGTGGTAAAGTGATACTATATTTTCATAAACGTTTTCCAATAACTACTCGCTGGCTTATCAAGTTAGGCAATAATTACTGGTAACAGGAAGCATGCTTGGATTCAAACTTTTATTAAATAAGAATTTGTTTTCTCTTCTCCCTTTATACTTAAATTACCCTATTTATATCTACTTAAATATTTCTTTTGTTTTGGACTCCCTTTTAGAGACACATGAATATTTACTAACAGACAAACAATAACAATTTTTTTCTTTATATTGAAACTACAAGAAAAAAATACATTTCACATTGAAAAGAAAGACCATAACTGTTGATAAGGAAAAGATACATTCACAAAAATAATTTTGTGTATGAGACTTACTGTATCATGAGCATTTAGAAATTTTCTGAGAATCATCTGGTCCATGTCTTATGCACATGGAGAAAGGAATACATGAGCAATTGCCTAGTATTGCTATAGTAAATACCTCTGTCCCTCATGACAATCACTTGGTGGTGCTGTGGTGGTGACAGGAGTTATAAGTTGTCCCATAACAAGATAATGTGAGCACAGTCCCAGAGACTAGCATTTTCCCACAATCTTGTGTCTGCTGAAGTTGTGACATTTAATGGGCTACTGTCCCGAGTTGTACAACAATATCCTAACTAACTCACATTTCCCCAGTGATTCTATCATGACAGGTAGAAGTCAGATTTCAGGTACTAATACCCAACTCTGTGGCCAGAGGTTGAGAAATCTAGACTGTGCATCAAAACTTCAGTTCATTAGTCAGGCAGCTACTAAGATGCTAAGGCAATTGGTGAATGGACATGAGATTCCTTGCCTGCTCAGTTACCGCCATGTTCTATGGCACGGGGTTTCTTTTCCTATTCCTTGGGGATATAAATGAACTGATTTGGATCAATTGGGCTTTTAGAGTTAGAAGAGACTTCATAATAATTTAATTTACCTTTCTCATTAGAAGGCAGGATTATGTAATGAATATTAGGAAGATTAAATGAGATAGTATATATAAAATGCTCAGAATAATGCAGACCCAGTGTAAACTCTCTGTAAGAAAAGCTGTTTTGTTTTTTTGTTTTGTTTTGTTTTGTTTTGTTTATAGATGAGGGAACAGGCCCAGATATTTTAGTGTTTTCCCAAGGTCATACAAGTTAGTTATCAAAATCACCAAACCCAGAATTCAGAGTTCCTGTCATCAAAGAATGTTCTTTCCACCACACCGTAGAGTGATATGGAGACTCTTCCACTTAGTTTCATATATAATAAAACAAAAATGCTTCTTGAAAAAGCTACTGGTATATATTCTTTTGAATTTTATTAGCTTAATACAGTTAGAATGAATCCAATTAGTCTGACAAGTCATTTGATCATTAGACTAAAAATTAAATCTTACAAACTCTTCAGATTCCATACATTATAAATGCCCATATTTCAGCTTTCTCATGTATTTTTAAAAGATATTACGTATCCTTATTTCTAAAGCAAACAACATTTTATTGACTATAATTGTTTAAAACATTCATTTAGTATATATTTAAATAAACTAATCAGCCAGTATTTCAGAATCCACAATGCACACTTATTAATCATTCTCTGGGTATTTACTGAGTGCCTATTATGTGCTCTACTTGGCCCCCCAGGCACCATAAGAGCTAGAGGGTTCTCTCGTACTAAATTAGGGGGATTTGGTATCTAAGGCAAAATGAGTAGATGGTCAATTGATAAAGGGTAGGGCTCAAAATAGTCTCTGGGTTCAAAAACAGCATTCAAAACCCACCATTTGTACTTAAAACTAAAATCTCTTCTTTTGGCCATCTCCATAATCATCACTGAATCTTCATCAAAATAATTCACATAGTAGCCCATGCTTGGTAAGACACACGATGTGAGTGGATCATTTTCACAATAAAAGCCCCAACTCAATACTAAGATCACAGCACTCTGCGGTTGTTTGGAAGATGAGTGGATTTCCTATAATCCTCTTTTTTTTAACATCTGTATGATACCTTTAACACAACCCAGAAAATTCTATACAACAAGCCCTAGACACTGCCCCATACCTGTCTCTGGGCCCCTCAGCTCACCTCTCAACTGATTGTACTGTCCCATAGTTTAATCTCTAAGTTTTCTAATCCAGTTGTTAGCACAGTGATGGTGCCTTGGGCACTACCAAGAAGCCATTGCTTAGTATAAATTAAGTTACCTCCAACATAAGTGGGCTAATGTGATAACTACTTGTTAGGTACATTTTACTCCAACATTCACTATGATCTGGCTCTCCAGTTCTCTCCGATATCACAGTCCACTCATCTCTCAACTGCTCACACTACGCCAGCCTCACAGCTCTTCTCGTGTTTCTTGAACACACCAGGCACAAAGCACTTTCCTGTCTTTTTTCTTTCTTACCTGTTTGGAACTTCTTGCCCAAAATATCTATGTGGCTACATCTTCAGACCTTTGTTTAAATGTCACCTCATAAAATCTTTCCTGATGACCCTTTCTGAAATTATACCTCCACCATTCCTGCATTACCGCCCCCTTCTCTGTATTGTTCTTCTTCAGAGTACTTACCTGCAACTAACATGTTCCATGTTTTACTTATGTGTTTCATTAATTGATCAATTTGTTTATTTATCATCCCCCACACACCCTATGCCCAGAGAGTAAACTCCAGAAGGTTGGTTTTTTTCTGCTTCTATCACTGCTAAACCCTAAAAAAGTATATGGCACATACTAGACATTCAATACATTTTTAAAAGAAATGTCTCTCCCTCTAGGCTTCTCTTATTTCCATACTGTTCTTTCCTCAGCTGAGATTCAGATCAGCAGATAAACTTCCTGTTGACTCCAACTCTTAAGTAAATTTCTCTAATCATTAAAACACTCTTAATCCCACTCCCAATGTGGAAAGTGGAACTACAATATTTTCATACTTAGCATAACACGGGCTCAAGAGATATTATCCTTCATTATTTTATCTATCATCTATCTATCTATCTACCGATCTATCATCATCTATCCATTTATCATCTATCTATCTATTATCTATCTAGCTAGCTATCATCTATCGATTATCTATCTATCTAGCTAGCTATCTATCATCTATCTATCTATCTATCTATCTATCTATCATCTATCTTTCTATCTATCTATCATCTATCTATTATCAGTTCCTGGGCCCTTTCCCCACCCCATCCTTAAACACACACATTAGGATTGAAATTTGTGAGAGTGGGCATCTAACTTGTTTTGTTTACCAATGAATGTCCAGTAAAGTGCATAGATGTGCTGTCTTTTTAAGGAACATAGGCTAATCTCTCCAGAATCTAGAAAGAGGTATGCATAGGCTCTAGGAGGTGAGATTCTGGGACTAGATCTGTCATTTTGTGCCATTACTTCTCTACAAATTCTATGCTCTGAACAAGTTGACCTTTTCTGAACATAATCCATAATTTTCACTCTGGTGATTTTGCTTATGCCATTCTGCTTTCTAGCAGAATTACAACCCGACCTTGTAGTAGCTTATGACAGTATTTCATTTACTTGCTAATCATCCCTCCAACGTGGATCTTTTTTTTTTTTTTTTAATCACTTCCTCATTTAGCATCACAGTAGGTTTTTACAATTAAAAGTAGTGCTTGGGGTGCCTGGGTGGCTCAGTCATTAAGCCTCTGCCTTCAGCTCAGGTCATGATTCCAGGGGTCCTGGGATGGAGCCCCCTGTTGGGCTCCCTGCTCCGCAGGAAGCCTGCTTCTCCGTCTCCCACTCCCCCTGCTTGTATTCCTGCTCTCGCTGTCTCTCTCTCTGTCAAATAAATAAAATATTCAAAAAAAAAACAATTAAAAAAAAGGAGTAGTGCTTAAGTGACTGAATGTTTTAAAAGGGGATATTGGAGGTGGTGTTCGTACAAAAGTATGAAAAATACAGTAACAGCAAAGAAAACATGTGCCCTGTTCATTAACTGATCTCAAGTTTACAGTCTATCACTGCAATCTGATGTGTGCATGTTTATAAGACCAGCTGGTATGCATTGACAATATATTTGTCAAACTGATAACTTCTAAATAGCACTGTCAGCAAATAAACGGACTCAGAGGGAACAAGAGCCAGGTGGTGGCTCCTTCTCAAATAGTGGAGGGTAAATTCCTCTTGGAACACACGCCAGGGTTCCTCCCGACAAACTATGCCTTGATTCTCTCATTTCAATTTTCTTCCTGCTTTCACTGCCCATTGTAAGGATGTCCCAGATAAAAAATTATAACTTCCCCCAACAACCTGAATACATTGTCTTTCTCCAGAACTGGTTCTCTTCTGAAAGCTTATAAGTTGCTGCTTTATAGTCCTACAGAAAAATAGGGACTCCAGGAATCCAGCAAAGATTTCATACTGGCCCATAATAGAGACCATTTACACTACATGATTCCAAATAACAGAATTCCCTGATGCATATGACAAAAAAAAGATGAAGAGAAGAGTTCAAAAGGCTGGAAGGATATAGATATTCTTGGTTCTACGCTGAACAGAATCACCAAATATAAAGTATAGAAAAATGCATGAGACTGCTTTAAAAACAGAATAAATTTACACATATTCTATTTTGTAGGGAGGCCCAATAGCTTACTCCATGGCTCCATTATTATTAACAACTGTGTTTATAATATGAAATGTTCATTTAATTGTGTAGATGTATATCTACCTCACTCTGTAGAAGGATGAAAAGATCATGCACTAATATATATGTTGCACATATACATCCGGCATAGTCACACACAAAGCACGAATACCACTTATATAATTCTCATTGTTTATTGTTTCATACTTAAATTAGTTCTCTACATACACTAGCTTAAAATTTCTTCATGAGCAGGACAGTGTTTTACACTCTGATTTCTTCACGGAACTTAGAAATTTTGGTAGGTAGAATATACTTCCATAAACAGATGTTGGATCAGGGAGCAAGGTGAGTAAGCAGAAGGTTAAAGTAAGGGAGGAAAGAAAGCTTTTGGGATTTGACATTCACAACTGTGTTTGCAAATTTTTCTTGTGCCTTGTAGCTTTATTCAGGAGGGGTCAATGAATGATTTTCAGAGTCTGCTTTCCCTTTCCAATTAAATCTCTTATTTTTCATTTAAATTAGAGGTATGTTACTCTCTCAATGAGTACCATGATGAAAGTACGTGGATAATATACATCTGAAGAGAAGAATTCAGAGAAAATAAAATTTGGATCACATACATTTGTGGAGTACAACAGGCACTTTGACAAACCAGTATTTTTCAAGTTCAATGCAGGAGTCCTTGGGCTGTTGATCATACAATGAAATCCTCTACCGTAGAGGAATGTTATATTGTACACATATGTAATACCCTCAAAGGGCTTCAGCCAAGTGACATTTCTAATAAAAGCCACAGGCAACATCTAGCAATGTGTGTGGAATTGCTTTGTGTCTAGAATTTCAGGAAAATCAAATGAGTTAACATTCTTTGACCATAGAAATCTCATCAGTTTTGCTTTTTGCTATTTCTCCACTCCATTTTTCAATTAAATACAATTCAAAGCTGAACTAAAGGAGCCAGCAGACATTCAGGACTTTGAAGTTTCTTAAAAACCCTTAAGAAAGACATGAACCCCGGATAATTTGACACCATACTGGTATATTTAGAGACAGCTCCTACTTTCTCCTTTCAATTTATTATCTGCCATAATAAACAGTTTTGCTCTATAGCAAACAGATCCAAACCAAGGAAAGAGAAGAGTTCTAAGAGAATGAAGCTGAATTAACTTTCATGCAAGACTAGTTCTTCAAGATTTCCATTTGCATGTGGATGGCACTGTGATGATGAGTTTGGAGACATGCCTCGTTCTAAAATGCATCTATGGGCAGGGGGGCCTGGGTGACTTAGTCATTAAGCATCTGCCTTCGGCTCAAGGCATGATCCCAGGGTCCTGGGATCAAGCCCCGCATCAGGCTTGCTGCTCCACAAGAAGCCCGCTTCTCCCTCTCCCTCCCCCCACTTGTGTTCCCTCTCTCACTGTGTCTCTCTCTGCCAAATAAATAAATAAATAAATAATCAAAAATAAATAAATGAATAAAACGCATCTGTGGGCAATTGGTGTAGCAAGTAGTATCTTTTAATGATGTGATCACACCCCAGTTGTATGGACTAAAGGTCAGTTGCTTTTATAGCATGTTTTTAAAATTAAAAAGATACTAGCCGTTTAGCTTTCATCCATGATTTCAGTTTCACAAGAATGAAGATTGAAGAGCTGTAAGACCTAATAAGAATAAAATCACTTCATGAGTTTATTTTTGGCGTTAAGTGAAAACAGATTTTGGTTTTGTTTAAAGCTTTCAACACCATCCCAGAAACCCACGGGTTTTGTGTTCATGCTAAACATTAGAAAATTAAAATTTAAAAATAATAAAGTAAAAGACTAACTACACTGAAAAAGACCTGAGTATTTTTATTGATCTAACTAAATGAAATGCAAAGAGTTGGCACGATGAAGGATAGAAAGCAAATGGATTATTTGATTCTGTTCAGTTTTGAGGAACCTAAACAGCAGTTGGCATCACAGTGAGAAGATAAGACAATGTTCCTACAAGATCCTTAGCCGAGTATACATCCTCTAAGGTCATGGACCACAAATATTTGTTCCAATTTCTAGAACCCTAAAAGAATTGCAAACAGGAAGAAATGTGCAACAAAATAATAAATTGTGTTTAAGCTGTTTAGAAATTAAGTATTCTTGAAAACATTAGTAAGTTTAAAGTTTTTGTTATAGTTGTTTTTTGCGTAACTGTAGAATGCAATCAAAAGAATTATTTAGGGAACATTAACTCTTATCCAATAGCTGGGAAATCAAAGTATATATTCAGTAGGTTTCAGCACATGCATGAAATGGCTGATGAAAGAATTTTTTTTCTTTAAGCAAAGTTAACTGAATCTACAAGACTAAAATACAGTATTCAAAATGCAGTGAATTTTCAGTTATGTGCATTAAGATAATATACTGTTTATAAAATGGCTTCGGCTTCTTTTCCTGTTGCCCAGCCAGACTGTGTTTAGGAAATAAAAACATTTTAATAAAAGCCTAAGCAAAATGCTATTAAGAAGTTAAATCAGCTGAGAAATGCATTTAAAATAAAATATTTAAAAAAAATCAGCAATGGACATTAACAAATTGAGACCTTTGCTCCTTCCTCCCTTCATTAGCACAAACCATTGAAATTTGACCCTATTATGTTGTTTTAGATGTGTAGAAACTTTGCATTATATTTTTTCAAATGACATCTTCAACCTACCTGAGGTCATCCTACCCCTGATACTTGTACAAAACTGACTTGAGTACTTTACCCCATATCCCTTGTCACACCCTGTGTCCTTCACACAATACCATATGATCCGCTGTTTTCTTGCATTTCTCTTTGCTCTACTCCACATCAAGCCCTTTGTGCAACTCAGCCCTACTCTTTGATGTTCCCCAGAAGCAAAATATTTGTGTGTTTAACAGCCTTGTGTAAGGTTTACAGTCATATCAACGTATGTAATCAAAAAGCCCAGACATACTAAAATTAAATAACTATCTTGATTCTGAAACAGCTTTGGCCACCTATCTAAGTTGCTTGGCCTCTTCTCTTTGAGAATCCTGTACCCCTGCTCCTCCTTCCTTCATTCCACGCAGCTACTTAGCTTTCTTTCTTAAACTTCTGAGTCTACATTTACCATTCCACTGTGCTTGGGATAAAATTCATTTTTCTCAGTCTGAGGACTTAACAGTACTGAAGAATGAGCCTTTTCTTTCTACTACTCACCAATCTCTTTGTACAAAATAATATCACATTATTTTCCAATGAAAGAAATTTTCCACCTCCTCCTCTCCTATTAAAAGGCAGAAAATGTCACAGGGAGTTTTAAATGAAAATGAATTGCATTCTGTTACACATATATTCAAAGTCAGTTGAAGGACATCTAGAATTTGTAGGATTAGTTGCTGCTATGAAGATGGCTGACAGCATTCAGGGCATAAGGAAATGTGTTGGATCATACTCTTTTATCCCACTGATACACTACTAATTTTACCACAAAGTGTCCTACTTGTGATCAGAAATCCCCCTATGCTCACTCCAACCAGTCCTAAAATCTTTCAGACATGAAGATTTAGTGTATCTGCTTCTTCTTGCAGGAGACCTTTCTTTATTTCCAAGTCTGGATTAACTGTTCTCCCTCGAGACTTCTATAATCTGTGCATATTTCTCTCTTGGCCTTTGTCACAACTTATTTGAATTACCCTGTTAACTTATTGTTTGTCACCTCTTTTTAAAATTAGATGTTGCCTGGTACAAAATGGAGACTCAAAACAGTTGTTGCATGGATGAATGAGTAAATAAAGATACAGAACAAGGATGTCAGAATGATACGATAAGGCTTGCAATATACAAAATAATCAAGAATAAAATGCACATTAATCATTATTATCTATGATAAGAATTTAAGTAATCATTGAGCATTTCCTTAGATAGTTTGTCTTGTCCTTCTGTCTTTCAAAAAATATATCACTCCACCGTTCCAACTCTTTCAGCAGCTGAATCAAAAGTAGACAGAGAATGGAAAGTTTGCTTGTTTTTTTTTTTAAAGATAAATTTATTTATTTGAGAGAGCGAGAATGAGAGAGAGAGAGAGAGTACATGAGGGGGGAAGGGTCAGAGGGAGAAGCAGGCTCCCTGCTGAGCAGGGAGCCCGATGCGGGACTCGATCCTGGGACTCCAGGATCATGACCTGAGCCAAAGGCAGTCGCCTAACCAACTGAGCCACCCAGGCGCCCCAAGTTTGCTTGTTTTAACTAGAATATCCACATCAAGTAATTTCAACCAGCTTCATCTCTCCATAACATCTTTATATACTAAGTAACTGAAAATCTTGTCTATCTTATAATAGGGTCTATCATGAGGCTATTAAGTTGCTCTACAGGGATACTTTTAAAGTAACTTTCTGAAAAATATTCATTTACAAAAACTTAATGGTCAAGACCATCTGAAATATGTCCAAAAAATACAAAGAAAAAAGTATATAATTGAGAAAAACATTGCAGTGATATATTAAGGTCTGCCAAGTTTCCCATTATAGCACCAGGTGAAATGCTCCCTTGGGCATCCCTTGGCATGAAAGAAATCAAACAAGAAGGGAAGCTAAACATTCAAATTGGTTTTGGTTTTATGAGTTAGAGAAAGAAATTAAAAGAAAAAAAGATACAGAAATTTGTCATTTTTCTTGTTTAAATCAAACTCCTATTATTTCAAAGAGTTCGTTTTGACACAAGACACGAATCCAATCTATTGTCTGACACCATGAGACTGTGTACAGTTCAATGTGTTGGGTGAAAATAAAACCAGAGACTTGAATGGTTTGGTTTTGGGGACCACTGTGACTTAAGAACTGCAAAGACATGTTGAAAAATCAACAAAGGCTTTTCAAAATATTTGTGTGATAGAATTAAATTTGGGGAAAGCAATAAAATAAAAGACATGTTTCACAAACATACACCTGACGATATGTGATTTATAGATTATTTTGAACCAAATGCAGAATTGAACATGAACTAGTGAATTATTTGAAGACTTTCTCTCACTTTGGAACTAAAATCACAATTCTAGCTGTCAAAAGTAAATGCAGCAGAAGTACTTTGACAAAATTGGCATCTACCCAATTCATTGAAAGTAGCAACAGTGACATCTATTTTCTTGAGATTACTGACACTGTTTTCTATGCTTTAGGGTTTCAACATTTAAATGAAACATTTTCTTTTATTTTACTTTCAAGGTTTCACAATCTCTTTTGCATATTTTGTTAGCATCGTTGGTATAATTTTGAATTCTTCTAACTTCTTTGGTTTGGTTCTACAGATTCCTCTGCTTGTTTCCCTCTTCTAGTAGTTTGGCTTCCTTCCCTCTCTTTTGGTTTCTAAAGCAATTATTATTAGAAAAATAAAAGTGCTTTAAACTTAAATACATGCAGTATTACTTTTAATCATATTAGTCAAATTCTTTGAATCGTACAGGGAATATATTGGCAAGCTAAACATGTACATATAAATAATGTATTAGGAACAGTGGCTAAATACCAAGTGGCAAGATAACAAAATCCAAAAACTGTTTTACATCCCAATTCCATCACTGAATTTTTCTTTGAGGGGCATGGTACACTCATATCCTCTGCCTCTATTTCCTACCTACAATTAAGTTTACTTTGAAAGGCCAATCAGCCTCCTTGTCATTACTGGCTATTTAGAAGGAGAAAATAGAGCCTCCCTTTGACCTGTATGTGCTTCAGGACACAGGGATGATAGCTCAAATGTAAATATTAAGTCTCCTTTCCAAACTTCAGATCCAGCTGACCCATTTTTGCGGACAACCGATGGCAGCATGACACTCACACCTGCGAGCTGAGAATTTGGACAATTCTGATTTCTGAAATATCACAAACTTTCAACTCATCGAAATAAGAACAACACACTTTTTGCTTGGGGTTGTAGAGAATGGATAAATTATCTTTATTCTTCCTCTCGCCGTGATGTGTCTGTCAGCACTTTTTTTCCCCCCAGGTTTTGGCTATCAGATTGGACAAGAGGAGGAAGGCAAACTCCAGATGTAGAAATGTAAAGAAATCTTTTTTTTTTTTTTTTTTTCCGATGGTTTTCCACAATTGTGTAAACTCTGAGAGTCAGGGGAAAGGTCATCACAATAAAGAATTCTGAGCTAAGAATTGCAATTAGCACCAGATGGAAGGAAGGACACGTCCTCACAAAGGAATGAGGAAGGAAACTACCTACAGACCATGTGCTAAGATGTACCTTGTACTCTGTTGGTCAAAACTCACAAAATCCAGACTCACAAAATAGGCATCTTTTATTCTCATTTTGAAGGTTGGAAGGTTTCAACATTTATGCCATGTCACATGGTCAATATCAAAGCAAGTTAGAGAGTCAGAGGTCTTTCTGATGAGAAAGCTTTCGTTTACTCAAGTATACCATATTTCCATATTCCTGTAAGCCTTTCAGATTTGTGTTGACCTTTCATTAATCATTCATTTAAATCATATGTATTTAATGCATTTTTCTAACACTGTTCTACCTAGATGCTTGGGGAAACAATACAGAGAGAGCCCCATCCTCAATGAACTTATATTCCAATGGGAAAAAAACATACTACATACATTTCAAAATAAATAAGACTATATCTCATTTCTCCCCATGTTTTAACAATGAAATTGGGATGGCTTCTTTCAATTACGGGTGGGCCAGGTGGTGGTGGTAATGCATTGTCATCGTCTATGTCTGGGCAAACCTGGCCGTTATTCCTGATGGCACTGAAGGACAATCTCAGCCCCTCGACATTGCAATCAATGGATCATCAAAGACCATATAAAGAAGGAATACAGTTGGTGCCTTAAAGCCTTTTGTTGACATCTTTTGGGAAGATTTAAAAAACACCATTATCAAAACAGTATTAAGGCCTGGAAAAAAATCCCAGAGACAAGGGTGAAACTTTTTTTGTTTCTTTTAAGAAATAAATGATGTGACGTAATAGCACAGAGAGAACGATATTGTTTGGAAAAGGATAGACATATATTTATTTTACTTACAAAGTATCAAATTGGGAAGGTCTTTAAAACAAATACTAAAATTCCTAAACACAACAATATAATTGGTAATTTGAAGTGTCCACAGAATAATGAAAAGTCTCATAATTGAAGAGGTTACAGATTCAGTGAAATATTTCAAACAAATTCAGTGGGTGGTAAGAGCGCTGATGTTGAGATAACAGGTCGGGGGAGGGTAGGGGAGGTGAGGTGGTGTGCCAGGGAGGGGAGTTATTCCTACTGGAATAGACTACAGTAGTAGGAGTCTCCATAGTACATTTGGAGAAGCCTCCCAAAGATGCCACTGATTGGCCCTGAACCTGAATCAGGTCAGCCATACAACCTGACAGTGATGGCACTTTTGTTGTGTTTGAGACTCCGGTTGCTATGACTCATCTCCTCATATCTCATATTCCTTGTTGGGGTTGCAAGTATTAAAACCCAGTATTTGCTCAGAAGACAATGGGAGGAGTGTTTTTACTGGAGGGGGGGACGAGGGGGACAAAACAAAACTTATGTTATACATGATACTTGATAATAAATTAATTCCAGACTTGTCTCCTCATAGAAATTATATGAACAAAAACTTACAAAAATACCAAGTCAAAACAGCTCTCTTACCCATGCTCTCTGGTGCATTGCCACTGGGCCTTGTTTTCTTCCATATAAAGTGCTAGATGAGATGTCTGCATATTTCGTTAGCAATAAACTTCCTGAAGAACAGCATTTTTATATGCTTGCATGCAGAATATACACACATTGTATACACTACACAATGGTCTGTGCATTAGAGTGATACAGTAACTATTATTTATGCATTTTCAAGGGTTTTTCTCTCATTTTAAGGATGGAAATTCTTTAAACTAAGTTCTCTAGTCAAACCACTTCTTATCCACCTTCTTCCTTTCTACTTGGTCTCAGCATTTAGGAGAAGTATTGTGACATAGAGGGAAAATTATGGACATCTGAGTCAAATCCCTGTGCTGACTACCATAAGCTAGATATTTTGGTAAACAGTGAAGGCACGGTACATATAGGGGCACCTGGGTAGCTCAGTAGGTTAAGCGTCTGCCTTCGGCTCAGGTCATGATCCCAGGGTCCTGGGATCCAGCTCTGCTTCAGGCTCCCTGCTTCTCCCTCTCTCTCTGCCCCCTTACCCCCTCGTGTGCACTCTCTCTCACTCTCTTTCTTAAATAAATAAATAAAATCTTTTTAAAAAATGGTACAGTAAATATAAAAGTTGTTAATACTGTGCATGGGCCATAATAGATATTCAAATATAGATTTTATTAGTACTAACAACAAGAAACCAGTAACTACTTTAAGAAAACAAAGACAAACACGGAGGTCATTATATTTTCAAAACTCTTTCAGAAGGGTGATTTCATTGGATCCTTAGAGTAAATCTGCGGTTATCAGAGCAAATGTTATTGCCCCCACTTAACAGAGAAAAAGACTGAGGTACAGAGTGGAGGAGGTGACAACCCAGAGAGATGTTTCTACCAAGGGACAGAGTAAAAACGTCCTATTGCATTATTTCCCGAAAAGCAGTTCCCCATGTGTGCTGTCTGGATTCCCAAAACCCATTTTATGGGGTTCACAATGTCAAAAACAATTCTGTAGAAGTACGAAGATATCATCTGCCTGTGTTGACCTTTGTGCTTGTGTCAGAGAAACAATGGTAAATGCAAGTGCCGGCATCTTGACACAAATTAAAGCACGGTCCCACACTGTAGTAGGAATCACTGCATTCTCTTCCACGACACAGATGGGTAAAAATGAAAATGAAAGCAAGTGTCACATTAAAATACCTTTCATGAATCAGTAAAACTTGTTACTATTATTACATTTTGAACCTTACACGCATGCCTTTTTTATATTCGGTGTGATGAAATGGGAAGTGTGATTAGAGCACTTCTGTCACATACCCAGGTGTGATGGTTATCTGAAGAAAGAGTATTTATGAAATTCTTTGAATTGCCAGCTGAACTAGCCTCTTTTTCCATGGCATATAATTTTTATTTAAAAAATGATTGACTAAGTATGCTTATTCAGACTTAGGTATTAGGCAGATATTTTCTCAAAAGTGCACGAAGCCTCATCCTATCACTGCAAGGAAAATAATCGGCTGCATTTGTTGTCAATGATAAAATTTGAGTTTTAAGTGAAAATTATTACAAGGTTTGAAAACTTGTATCAGTCTCCATGAGCTTGACAGCTTATGGTAAGACTGAAGGCAATATTAAATATTGTCTGAGTCTTATTGTACAATGAAATGCATCAAAATTTGTAATATCTGCATAATTCAGTGAGCCAGTATTTTCCAATAAACAATACATGACAGGAAAAAAAAATCACACATGAGTAAAAATCTATTCAAAATCCAAGATAGGCCAATGAATTAAAATCCAAAAGAGTAAAAATATTTATTAATATGATATCAGATTGCATATTGTAATTAACTTATAAGAAACAACCAGCTAGGGGCTCCTGTGTGGCTCAGTTTGTTAAGCATCTGATTCTTGGTTTCAGCTCAAGTCATGATCTCAGGGTCGTGAGATTAATCCCTGCATCTGGCTTGAAGCTCAGCATGGAATCGGCTTGAAATTCTCTCCTTCTCCCTCTCCCTTTCCCCACTCTCATACTCTCTTTCTCTAAAATAAATAAATAAAATCTTTCTTTAAAAAAAAAGAGAAGAAATAACCAGCTATTGAATTTTTGTATAATTTCAAAAAGAATATCCACAATTTTTTGAAAGGATTATTAAAGTACTTCTATTTGGTCCAACTACATATTGTGAGAGGCCAGATGTTCTTCAAATATCTCAACCAAAGCAGTATATGGCAACATGTTCAATACAAAAGTAGATATGAGAATCCACCTGTCTTCTATTAAACTAGATGTTAAAGATTAAAATCTCCAATATCACTTGCAAAAGTAAAAAAGTCACTTTTCTTACATTTTTTGAAAATATAGTTATTTTTCATGAAAATAATTACATGAACATGGAATGGGTTTGTCATGGCTATTTTCAGGGCTGGCGTCATAGCTGTGTGTCCTGAGCAGTGGCACCGAGTCCTGCAGTCAGAAAGGCTCCATGTTCGGTTTAATGCACTGCTGTTGCCATCTTAAAATTCTTAATTTTATATTTGAAGGCCAGTGGGACAATGGAGCATGTGCTTGAGCAGAAAAGATACATGTAATATTCATGGCCACCATTCCTCTCCACCCCATCAGTACAGAGCATTCACAATGCCACATAAGCACAGAATTCTGGTGAGCCCACAATGCATGGGAGTTCAACAAGATTCAAAGTAAGCGTGAAGTAAGCACATTGCATCTAAGACTGAGGTATAGGGAGGCTGACAGCTGACAACTCTGAGAAGATACGCTTTCTCTTTTTCTTTTTAATTTTTTTTATTATGTTATGTTAATCACCACACATTACATCATTAGTTTTTGATGTAGTGTTCCATGATTCACTGTTTGCATATAATACCCAGTGCTCCATGCAGTACGTGCCCTCTTTAATACCCATCACCAGGCTAACCCATCCCCCCACCCCCTCCCCTCTAGAACCCTCAGTTTGTTTCTCAGAGTCCATCGTCTGTCATGGTTCATCTCCCCCTCCGATTATCCCCCCTTCATTCTTCCCTTCCTGCTATCTTCTTCTTCTTCTTCTTCTTCTTTTTTTTTTAACATATAATGTATTATTTGTTTCAGAGGTATAGGTCTGTGATTCAACAGTCTTACACAATTCTCAGCGCTCACCATAGCACATACCCTCCCCAATGTCTATCACCCAGCCACCCCATCCCTCCCACCCCCCACCACTCCAGCAACCCTCAGTTTGTTTCCTGAGATTAAGAATTCCTCATATCAGTGAGGTCATATGATACATGTCTTTCTCTGATTGATCTATTTCACTCAGCATAATACCCTCCAGTTCCATCCATGTCGTTGCAAATGACAAGCTTTCATTCCTTTTGATGGCTGCATAATATTCCATTGTGTATATATATATATATATATATATATATATATATATATACCACATGTTCTTTATCCATTCATCTGTCGATGGAGCAATGTCCACAATAGCCAAACTATGGAAAGAGCCAAGATGTCCATTGACACTTTCTCTTTGAACCAGAATTTGTTTTAAATGCAGGCAAAAGGCAATGGCATTTTAAAGAATTCCATCATATCCTTTCATACTTGTGTTACTTCCCTATATTTGCCAGATAGTTTCACTGGACTGATGACACAGAAGGAAAGGGAACATTGAAAAGACCCATAGTTTTTGTTTGTTTGTTTATTTTCCTTTCAATCCTCCTTTACAAATCAGTAATGCAAAGGGAAAGAGAGTGCTGGTTGAATGTGTGCACATCAAGAGGTGAAATAAAAACAGTTGTGTTAATTTTGTGCTATTTCCACTGTTCTGACAAGAATGAAATACATATGCACATATGAGCTATGAGACACAAACTATAATTTTAGTTATTCCACATAGGAACTAAATGCTCTTATGTTTGCATTTAAACCAACATGGCACATTACAATGATGAATAGTCAATTCATGCTAGTAATTTAAATTTTAAATTCTCCTTTACTTTTATTGTTATTAAATGTTATTAAATGACAAATAAGAAATGACAGGAGGATGAATAAATAGTGTGATATATATATATATACATATATATATAATGGAATATTATTTGGCCATAAAAAAGAAAGAAATCCTATCATTTGCAACAACATGGATAAACCTTAAAGGCATTATGCTCCATTTATGACAACATAATGATTCTGGAGGACCTTATGCTAAGTGAAATAGGCTAGATATAGAAAGACAAATACTGCATGATACAAATATTGCATTTACATGTGGAATCCAAAAAAGCTGAATCCATAGAAACAGAGAGAAGACACATTACCAGAGGTTGAGGTAGGAGAAATGGGGAGATGGTGGTCAAAGGATACTCCCAGTTATAAGAAAAATAAGTTCTGGAGGCCTAATGTACAGCATAGTAACTATAGTTAACAATACTGTATCATATACTTGGAAGTCCTTAAGGGAGTAGATCTAAAATGTTCCAACACATACACACTCAAGGGAACCATGTGAAATGATAGAAGTGTTAACTAACCTTATTGTGGTAAGTGTTTTGCAATAGGTACACACACCTAATCATCATGTTGTACACCTTAAACTTACACAATGTTATATGTCAGTTATATCCCAATAAACCTGGGGAGAAAAAAGAAAAAAACAGCAAGACTACAAAAGAAAGTATAAATCTTTTTATTTCAGTAGCTTCAACAACAACATCTTTTTATTAAGTAGCTTCAACAACAGTATTTTTCCTACTTTTTGAACAAAGGCCCCACTTTTTCACTTTGTACCGGGCTTCTCAAATCATGTAGCTGGCCTTGGTTATTTTCTTTTTCTTTTTTTTGTTTTTGTTTTTGTTTTTGTTTTAAAGATTTTATTTATTTATTTGAGAGGGACAGAGATAGTGACAGAGAGCAGGACAGGGAGGAGAGGGAGAAACAGGTTCCCCGCTGAGCAGGGGGCAGACATGGGACTCATCTCAGGACCCTGGGATCATGACCTGAGCCCAAGGCAGACACTTAACCGACTGAGCCACCTGGCAACACTGGCCTTGGTCATTTTCAACAAATGTGTCCTAGAGACCAAAAACTATGAGGATCATAGTTTTATATAACACATTCTTAAACTGTATCAGGTTTTTCAGTCACTTATTTATTCCTTCAGATTCGCAGACATGTAACTTTTCAGGGTCAAATAGGAAAACAGTTATTTTCTTTTTATTTCAGTATGTAATTCCCAATGTATGCTCTCTGCCACTCCCTAACACACACATGCACGTGCGTGCACACACACACACACACACACACACACACACACACACACACACGGGTGTGCATGCATATTTTCCTTCCTAAAAAACGCCCTCACCAGCAGGTAAGACAGCATACCTTCACTGCAGGAGAGGGGAGGGCAAGATGAGGAAAATAGGCCCATTATTAAGCAAAAGTTTCCTTACAAAGTGATGCTCATGCAGATACTTAGTGATCCATATCTTTTCAGCCTTTAACACCTGTGTCATTCATGTAAAATACCTCCAAACTGAATAGCAGGTCATAAACTGTTTGTAATGTGAACTAGATGCAAGAACTATTTTGTCAAAGCTTCACAATGAGTGTCTAAACATAATGACTTCTTTTGCTGTTCACTATAGTAATATTAATCATACAGATTCTTTTCATTTTTGCAGCTTTGCTTTGAAATTAATTACCAAATTCAGTGCCATTCCTGATAAAAAACGGAGGCCCTACCTGTTTTTATTGATGCACTTACTCCATAGAGATGATGTCAGAGCCCCATAGAATCCCCTCTACACGCACATCTGTAAAATGTAAAAATCTGTGTAATCTATATACTTTAAAAAAAAATAGATGAAAATTGGGGGAAATGTACCATGGTTTTCAATTGCTTTCAATTACCATTAAACCTTTCGGAGAACGATTTGCATAATGTTTCATAAACATGTAGGCAGATTAACCTTTTTTAGTTAATTTATTCATTAGCAGTAAAAATTCAAAGCACCTCTTATGAGAAAATAATGTCTTGCTGTTAAATTACATGGAAACAAAGCAATTGGGACATACTTGCCTAAGTTCACACTGTGTCAGAGTACAAAAAAAGTGGAGAGGACAAAAAAAAGAAAAAACCTTGCCTGTTAGCAGAGTGTTGATTAAATTGCTGGTTTGTGAACAATTAGTGGTATTACTAGAAGATTAGGTGCAGTATTAATTAGAGCTAGGCCAAATGGCTTCTAAGGAGTAAAGATATCTCCTACATCTGCACTGAAGGTAATGCAAGGTGGTGATGGAGCACGGAACCTGTTCTAGAGCCTTCTCATCCACAGGCACTGGGCCTGCTGGACCCCAGCTCAGGGCTTGAGTCAGGGTATACATTTATGCTTTTTGAAAAGCTGAGTTTTTTTGGCCATTATGCTTCAGAAATCACAAAAACATTTTACCCAATCTGATCAATTAGAAGTCAGGATTCAGCCCTGAAATTGGTTAAATTTGGAATCAAAACTCTACAAGGCATATCTATGTTTCAAGAAAGCTGTAGGAGGTCAATGGGAGTTTTCTAAGGGTTGTTTACCAAAACGGTGTTAAAAAATAAAGAAAAGAAATTGCCCGTATGGCATGGGGTGCCACTATGAACAATCCATTGACTACATAAAGGTAAAAGCAGGACAAGGTAAGGGGAAGGTGCTTCCTACCTTGGGAATGGAGACTGGGGTCTCTCTCAAATGAGAGCTGGGTACAGAATTCTGGGCTCAGGGGTTTCATGTTCCAGATCCACAGGGACTTGCTGATTTCAGGAGGAAATTTTATTTAAAACAAAAATGTCAGGGGTTCCTGGGTAGCTCAGTCAGTTAAGCATCTGACTCTTGGTCTCAGCCCAGGTCATGATCTTGCGGTTCTGGGATCGAGCCCCACGTCTGGCTCTAAGCTCGGCGAGGAATCTGCTTCATGTTCTGTCTCCCTCTCCCTCCAGCTCTCTCTCTCTCTCTCAAATAAATAAATAAAATCTTTTAAAAAAAATCAGCCCTGTCTCAAATAGTAGACCACAATAAATAATGATAATAATAAACAACCATAACAACAGAAACAACCGCAAGGTCAGCTGCTCTCTGTTCTCCTGACTCCCCTCTCCACCTTTTTATTTATTTATTTTTTCCTAGCAACGCTCTCTTCCTTTCTTCCCTGTCTGCCTCTCTCTCTTTCAGAAGCATTGATTGCAGGTCTATAATGTGAAAGGCTTGAATGTCAAGTAGAATTTGTCTGAACTTTTGTTATCTTCCATTCTCATAGAAACCAGAAGGGCTTTTTCGTATGTCATCCCCAAGTCAGAAATCTGTTTAATCTTCATGCAACCTGATGCTTGTATTTTGTTCCCAGGACATCTTACTTCCTTGGATTGCACTCCAGCAAACTCCCTGAAGAGAGGTTAAGTTCCTGGAAGACTGAGTTTTTGTTTTATTCAAATTGGTGTCTTCGTGTGTCGATCACGATGTTTTACAGAGTTGTGTTTAATACATGCATGTTAAAGTAAATTTTAGAAAAACTAACAGGCTCAAAAATTATATATCCTGTATCTGGTGAGAGAGGAAAATTAACTTCAGCAAAAAAGTGTTGTTTTTAAATAAATCTTTCACGCTGTCCAACTAAAGTAAAATAACTACAGTACTGGGCTGGCCCGGTTATTTCTTTAGACAATGTGTGACTTATTATTTTAGTTAGGGCAGCCAATAATTTGGTGTGTGTGTGTATATATATATAAATAAATAAACAAATATATATATGTGTGTGTGTATATATATATATATATATATATATACATATTTCTTTGTTGCAAAGACATGGATACTCACTGAAGGTAAAATTGAAGTAGGGCATGAATAAAAGAAAAAATATTCCATAAATCAAAGTGATTTAAAAAACAATTGACCATGAAGTTATTCTGAAATGTAAAGGTGAAGGTGGGTAAATTACAGAGTTGAGCAATGTTTTACAGGTGTGTTTGGTGAGGCAATAACAAACCCATAGAAAGACACATTACACTTGAGGTTACAAAAAAAGGATACTTCTATGTATCTTAGATATGTATTTTTTTTTAAGTTTGCTATAAGCTAACTTGTATAAGCTCTAAAATTAATTCTGAGTAGGGTTCTGGCAGTTAGTTTCTGGGAAAGGGGGTGGATATGACCCCAAACTGTGGATAGCTCAAGAATGTCTATATTGGAGGTACTTTAAGGACCAGACATCTTCTCTTGCCTGTATTATAGCCAACATTTTGCTTTTACTTGGAAAATGTATATATAGATAAATATAGCTATCAATATATTACATCTATAGCTATCTCTATATACATATATATATATATATATATATTTTTTAAAGATTTTATTTATTTATTTGACAGAGAGAGAGACACAGCGAGAGAGGGAACACAAGCAGGGGAGTGGGAGAGGGAGAAGCAGGCTTCCCGCGGAGCAGGGAGCCCGATGCAGGGCTCGATCCCAGGACCTGGAATCATGACCTGAGCCGAAGGCAGACGCTTAATGACTGAGCCACCCAGGCGCCCCTCTATATACATATATTTTATATTATATATGTGTTATATGTATATATGCATATATACGTGTATGCATGCATACATATGCAAATGGCCATATATATATTTGTATATATATGCAAATAGGAATGGGAGGCTGATGAAAATCATAATTAATGAGAGGGCTAGCCAACAACCTTGAAGGAGACCCACTAACCTTTGGGCTGGGGGGACCACCAAACCCAGAATACAAGAAAATTGAACTCCAATTAAAGTGTGGTTAGACTCTATGAACACTTAAGGTCTGGCCTTCCACAGACACTAAAATCATCGTAAGGTGGCTCTCTAGATATTCTAAATTCAGCGCCTGTCCTGAAGAAAAATGAAGAGACCTTAAAGTTAGACACTGTAAGTTTATTAGGAAAGGCTGCTTATCTGTGCACCCCACTTTTAAAAAGTACAAAATAAATGTGCATCATTCCTCACAGCTGGACTTTAAACCCCCAACACAATTTTCTTTTAGCCGTATCTAAGTGAATTCATAACACATGCCTGAAAATTCAACCATTTACTCAGCCATGTCTTATTTTGTCAACTTAAAGCCAAACATTAGATAGGAAAATAAATAACTCCATAACTCCTGATTAATAAATTTGACTGTATGCTAATTAATATCCTGGCCTACATGTATTATGATCTTTATTTTATAGATGAAGAAACTAAAGCAAACAGAGATTAGATAAATTTCAGATGAGCACAAAGCTAAGAACAACACAGACAGGATTGGAACCCAAGCCATTTGGTTCCAAAGCCCACATTATAAAACATTATAAAACACACTACCCTCCATCATCCGAGAGAGGCAGCCTAGCAAGGTGGATATTACAGTCATGCTGGAGCATATCTCTAGGGGTTTGAATCTCAGTTGTACAACTATGTGACATTGGACAAATTAATTATTCACTTGCTCTCTGCCTCAGTTTCCTCATCTCTGAAATGGCAATTATAATATTAACAATTTCATAGAATTGTTTTGAGAACTAAATAATTTAAACTTTGTAAAGTGCTCAGAAGATCTCCTGGCACATGATAAATCTATATAATAATCTTATTAAATTAAAATACAGCCTGACCTCATGAAAAGCGCTTAGCAGTTAAAGCAACTGCTTCAGTAATATGGCTGAATTCTTTTTTTTTAAAAAAAAAGCTAACTGACTGAACCTTGTGTTTTTACATAGTTACAACCTAACAGATCCTGCGATGCCAGTTTGGTAAGTGAGTCCCATTAAATGTGCCCTCTAAATGATGGGTCAGTGTGTTCAGAAACTTGAGAGTGTCACTAGTGTTTCTCAGATTTCCCTTAAAAGTTGTTTCAAGTTGGGCCAGTTCAAGTGGTACTGTTTTGGTTACAAGCTTTACTGTCTTGGGAAAAATACATTTCATCAATAATGGGTTAAATGAAAATCACTTACAGTTTATACATTAGACAGAATAACACTGAAGTTATTTGTAATCCAGAGACAGCAAACCACATAAAACTCAGCATCCACCTTTCTGAGGAACACTGCAATACCCACACACACCTACTGTATCTTTTATTAGCTCACAAAATGTAGGCTACATTTTAATAAATTAGGCAAGTGTTAGGACAGAAGAGTAATTTACTTTCCAGAACAAGCATCACTTAAAGTGGAGACATTTAAGGGGATAAATGCTTTCAGTTCAGAGGTAATTCCATGTCTTAAAGACTATTCAGTGAAAGTAATCATGCATTTTAAGATAGTTTTAAGTGTGGCATTAGAAATACTTATTAAAAAACCTTCTTAAGTAAGAGATATCCCGGTTAGAAGGGGGTGCAGAAAATGTAAAAGCTTGCTGTTAATGGTATACAGGGCGTTTCATAGATGATAGATAGGTAGATAGATATAGATAGACAGATGGATGATAAACTGACTCAATACTAATACACATACAAATAAAATGAATTAAGATTTAAAGCAGAAATAAAGAATAGACAAAACTCCTACTCAAGTAGCTTCAGATTTGTTTTTGCCTTAATGAAGGCAAGCACTGAAACATTTATTCTTGTGGCCCCAAATTTAAAATTGTGACACTGAAAACCACAACTGATTACTTGACTAGAGAAAAAGTTGCTAGATCTTCGTTCTAGTGCAGGTTCTGAGATTCCAGGAGGACAATGAGTAACAGATTAAAAATCAGCTTGCCTTATTTTTGCATTTTTGAAGATTAGATACATTTAAAGCAACTCCAAACCCTAAGCTATTGCATCTCGAATCAAAATACAAAAATATGTACAACTTCTTATGATTGAAAATAAATTACAAATTGTGCTCACTGAAAAAGATTTAATGGGGTACTGTCAAATTTGAACAGATTCTTCAAGTAAGTTGTGTTTCCCACCAACTCTCCAACCCCAGGAGTGGGTGATTTTTGTTTTATTTGTTACAATTGATCAGCTCTCCCTGCTGCTTCCCCTCCCCCTCTACTTCATAGCAACATTTTTAAAAATCTCCAATGCATTACCTCCTGCACTCTCAATAATATTCAATTAGGTTTTCATTCTTTTTTTTTTTTTGCCCAAATTCAGTCAGTCACTAGTGCCATCCAAATTGTTCATTTCTGGAGTGAGTTTCTAGCTCTCACCCAAGCCTGTCCGTCAGCCGTATAACACAGCCTGTCATCTACCCCTTCTTAAAATGCTTTCTCCACTCAACTTCTAGAACACCATTCATTCCTAGTTCTCCTCTGAGCTCTCTGCTATCTCCTTTGCTAGATTCCATGAGTTCTTGATGGGTAAATGTTGACATGACTCAGAAGTCTGTCCTGAGAACTTGGCTCTTTTGTACTGATTTCTAGGGTGATCTCATACAGTCTCATGGCTTTAAATGTCATCAATATCTTTTTTTAAAAAAAGATTTTATTTATTTATTTGAGAGAGAGACAGAGAGAACACAAGCAGGGGGAGGGGCATAGGCATAGGGAGAAGTGACTCCCCGCTGAACAGGGAGCCCACGGAGGGGCTTTATCCCAGGACCCCGGGATCATGACCTGAGCTGAAGGCAGATGCTTAACTGACCAAGCCCACCCAGGTGCCCCAATGCCATTCATATCTTTATGAGCTCTAAATATCTATCTTCCTCCCAGGCCTCTCCTCTGAACATTAGCTCATATTCTGCTGCCCCCATGACATCTTCATTTGATTATCCAGATGCCATCTCAAACTGAACAAGTCCTGCACACAACTCTTTTTTTTCAAGTTTCTATTTAAATTCTAGTTAGTTAACATATACGGTAAAACTGGTTTCAGATGTAGAATTTAGTGATTCATCACTTACATATAACACCTGCCTACACACAACTCCTGATTCCCTTTCCAGCCGTGTACTCCGATCTATGTTGCCTCTTTAAACAAACGATGCTTCCATTTACTGGGGGCCCTCCATGACTCATTCCTTTCTTGCTTTCACACCCATATTCAATACATAGCAAATCTTGTCCATCAAAACCCCAAAATATATATTACAGTTGTACATACCTGCAAGGGATATGTTCCAAGACCCCCAGTGGATGCCGGATACTGTGGATAGTACAGAACCCAATATAGACTATGTTTTCTCCTATATGTACGTATCGATGATCAAGTTTAATTTATAAAGTAGGCACAGTAAGAGATTAACAACAATAGCTAATAAGAAAATAGAACAATTATAACAACATACTGTAATAAAATTACCATTGATCTTAGCAACCTCAGCCTACATTTTTTTTTTTTCTTTTCTTAGTAAGTTGAGAACTTTCACCTTTTCACTTTAAGGAAGCACTTTAGGGCTTCTCTGCAGCATATCCGAATTGCCAGCATCATTACTCTTGCACTTTGGGGCCTTCATTAAGTAAAATAAGGGTTATTTGAACACAAGCACTGTGATACTGTGACGGTGGATCTGATAATCAAGACAGATGACTAAGTTACTAGTACGCTGGTCAGTTGGATATGCTGAACAAAGGCGTGATTCAGGCCCCAGGTGGGGCAGAGTAAGATAGCTCAAGATTTCATCATGCTTCTCAAAGCGATGCACAATTTGAAACTTATTGTTTGTTTCTGGAATTTTCCACTTAATATTTTTGGATCACAGTTGACCATTGGCAGCTGAAACCCTGGAAATTGGAACCTCAGATAAACGGGGACTACTATATATCCAGGCACTTACTACCACCTCCTTTGCAGCACCCTGATCCTAACTATGATTGTCTCTCATGTGTGTGCTGCAATGGCCCCCTAATTGGTCTCCCTGCATCTACCTCTGCCCTTTTTGGTCTAGTCCTAAACCTGTGGTAGAGTGACCCCTTTATTTATTATTTCTTTTAAGATGTTATTTATTTGAGAAAAAGAGAGCGTGCATGCACATGAGTGGAGCGGGGAAAGAATAGAGGGAGAGGAAGAATCAGACTCCCCGATGGGCAGGGCTCAATCCCAGGACCACAAGATCATGACCTGACCAAACGCTTAACCTGACCAAGCCACATAGGAGCCTTTAGAGTGACCCTTTTAAAAGGTAGATCAAATCATGCCCCTTCCCTGCTTTCAACCATCCGGTTATTCTCCATTACATTCAGCATGATTTATGACCCGAGGAGAAAGTTTGGCTTAAGGAATATACTTGTTACAGCTGTAGCTTGGTCCCAATACATGGATGCATCAGGATTAATTTCTATTCTATTAATTTCTACTCCTTACTGTTTAGGAGCTGATCACCCTTTAACTATCCTTTCATTTACTCTGCATCCAAGGCTTCCTAACAGCTTTTCCTTTGGTTTACATGAAGATTACTTCCACAGATCCTGCAGATTGTTTTATCAGCAGCATCTATATACTCCCAGGAGAGCAAAGCAGGGAGGAGAGTGCAGTGGGAAGCCACGTCAATCATTTGACAATTCAGGTGTCAAAATAACATGGCTAAACTCAAAATAAAGGTCAAGGCTATGATTCCCCATGTTAACACGAAATTTAAAAAAATGCTACATATTTCTGTGGCTGGAAGAGCTGCTTGAGAATATCAGAATTGCTAGTGAGAAAAATAAGGTAAGTTTGAATATTAAGGTTAAAGCCTCCACAACTTGGATGTAAGCTATACATCCTGGATGATAGTTTAGCTTCTATATAGAAAAGTCAGTGGAGGAAAAGAACAATGGATCATAGAAAGCGAGTAAATATTGACAACACTTTATGAATCAGTATTCAATATATAATTACATTAAGATTCTGGGTTATTAATACCAAACACAATTTGCATAAAAGCATGAAAACAATTCTCTCTTGAGTAATATTTTGTTTCAAACATTTTTGTCAGTATAATAGTTTCCTAAGCTGAGGCACCGGGTCACATTATGTCTCTACACCTCTTTCTCTGAGCCTATGTTTAGCTTCACGTAAAGAGGTTAGACAATCATAAAATTTCTGTTTGTCAGAGTCCTCTGTAGCCCTTCATTTTATTTTATTTTTTCATTTTTTTCCTTTTTTTATTATTATGTTATGTTAATCACCATACATTACATCATAAGTTTTTGATGTAGTGTTCCATGATTCATTGTTTGCGTATAACACCCAGTGCTCCATGCAGTACATGCCCTCTTTAATACCCATCACCAGGCTAACCCATCCTCCCACCCCCCTCCCCTCTAGAACCCTCAGTTTGTTTCTCAGAGTCCATCGTCTGTCATGGTTCGTCTCCCCCTCCGATTTCCCCAGGAGTGGTGGGGGTGGGAGGGATGGGGCGGCTGGGTGTAGCCCTTCATTTTAAATGAGAAAGTGGGACAGTGAACCAACATTTGCAACCCAACTGTAATGTATTCAGCGATTTGCTAAGAAAATGAAGTGTGTGATTTTATTTAATACTCACAACAGTAAAAGAGAGAATTATGACCTTCATTTTCCAGGGAAGAAACTTAGTCCAAGAGAGAGTAATGGACCTACCAATGTTTGCTAACATTCCTGACACAGAGCAGGTCAGTGAGTCATAGTAGTAGTAGGCTCAACGTTTGCTCCATCACATGAAGGCAGTCTTCCTACAAGAGAAAAGGAAGATCATATGATTTCAAAGACTTTTGGCTTTGGTGGACATCATCTTACAGTTGGGATTCAGAGATTTGCTTTACTTTTATATTAACCTACATGACTGGGGTGATAAAATATGGAATACGATTGCTTCTTTCACACCAAATCATTAACCGTATCAATTGGATTCCATAATTAGTATCTAGGAAGAAGAAATGGAAATGTTTTTGTTTTTGTTTTTTTACCTAAACAGAATACTAGTAATATTATTTCATCTTTAAAAAAAATCTGCAGGTACGCCTTATTTTAACAGAATGCAATATACAAAAATCTAGTTTTTATAAGTTTCATTAACCGTATCAATTGGATTCCATAATTAGTATCTAGGAAGAAGAAATGGAAATGTTTTTGTTTTTGTTTTTTTACCTAAACAGAATACTAGTAATATTATTTCATCTTTAAAAAAAATCTACAGGTACACCTTATTTTAACAGAATGCAATATACAAAAATCTAGTTTTTATAAGTTGAGCTTGACTTTAGAGAGTGATTCACTGCACTGGAATGTATGAGCGGGTGGTGTATGTAATATATTACTCTAAAACTATTTCCATTGAACTTTTAAATACTCTACTGAGAAATTTCAATTAATACAAAATTTCATGGACATGCCATTTCTTAAAAAGAAACCTAACACAAAATGACAATTTCCTAAAGCTTTATGCTGAAATTATATTCTGATATAAAATATTTAAAAACCAATAGATATATCTCTACTTTAATTTGGTGCATAGTATATATAAAATACATTCTACTCTTTGGCCAATAAAAAACTCTTCTTCCTACCACGCCTTTGCCTTATTTCAACTTACAATCATTAGAAAGTTTTTAATGTTATGGGGGGGGGGGAAGGTTCATTCATTATCTTTTTTAGGTTTGCTCAAGGCCCTGGAAACAGGGGGATGTCCTAGTTGACCTTTAAAGATCCCTTCTAGTCCTATGACTCTGAAATAAATTAAAGTTTTATGACCACATTATGCATAAGCATTAGTGGATCTGGAAGACAATGAGGATGAAGTCTGTGCTCAGACTCACCCTCCTAGTATTTATGCTTCCTATTCATTTCATGCATAACTAATTTCATATAGCAATTGGTAATCGCATCTTGGTAATCACACCACAGGCGTCAAAAAACAATTGCAATCCTGGCCTCAATTCATTGTAACTACAGATAAATGCCAGCACTGCTGTTGAAATACCTTCCTGACCCACCCAAAAGTAAAGGATGAGAAGAGCAAAATATAGCTTTGAAATGGTCATCTTCACCAACCAGCTTTCAGTTCTAAACAGTCTGGGTTCCTTTCTTTCTTGCTTGCTTACTTTCTTTCTTTTTTTTTTTTTTTTTGCATTTTCAAGGACATAATGATTTATTGAGACAATGAAGCCTGCAAGTTACCCCTCTTTCCCTCAAAAAAGAAGACACACATTCCTTACTTAAACCACTCCACCAATGCCACCGCGTTTGTTCAAAACTCGTTGTTTTAAAGACTTGCTAATGTGTATGAATAATGTGGCCATAAATAAAAGGGTATGTATTTTTCTTCCATGTGTTCCACTGAATCAATAACAACAAATTCAAGGATAAGGAGTGATTATCATAGATGTGTCAAAATAGCAAAATCAGTGTCCTTTCTTCCCGGAATTTAAAAGCAGCATCTACCAGTCATATCTTACAGGTTTATTTGGAATATGCTAATAATAACATGCCTTTTGGGGCGCCTGGGTGGCTCAGTTGGTTAAGCGACTGCCTTCGGCTCAGGTCATGATCCTGGAGTCTCGGGATCAAGTCCCGCATCGGGCTCCCTGCTCAGCAGGGAGTCTGCTTCTCCCTCTGACCCTCTTCCCTACTTATGCTCTCTCTCTATCATTCTCTCTCTCTCTCAATAAATAAATAAAAATCTTTAAAAAAAAAAATAACATGCCTTTTATGGCCCTTTTAAATCTCACAAAATACATTCAATTCTCTTATTTGAATTTATATTCATTAAAAACCCTGGTAAGTAAATGAAGCTAATATTTATTATTTCAAAATCACAAATGAGGGATCATAAACCCAAAGATGTAAATCACCATTTCCATTGTAATCCAGGTTAATTCCCCATTACTATGAAATTGAGTAACATCCTTTACATGGTAGATAACAATCCAGAAGCCCACCTCTGTCAGCCGGGACCCCAGCTGGACCTGGACTACCAGTGGCTGGAACACTGAGCCTGGCCCCTGTGTCCTCCTGGCTGACCAGAGTTGTTGCTAGCACAGACTCAGTTGTCTGGGATTGTACAAAGGAGTGTATTAAAAGGGTAAAGAATGGTCATTATCCATGATTGCATCTACCATTTCATTAACAGTAAAGACACTGGTTTTTGTCAAACCATGATCTTAGTGTCTCAAATAGCTTCAAGAACAAGGAGTCACTGTTTCAGTTCTTTAATCTTAAAACATTTGAGGTCTTTTAGGAGAGGCAGGGTTAATTTAGTTCATCCTCATCATGAAAGAACAGATCTGCAGACTTCATCTTATTTTGCCGATATCGTCAATTTTTAAGTGGTACTTATTAAAATTTCATTGCATGTGGGTACATTTCAGCTTATTCATTCATGAGTCTGTGAGTGAACTTGGTCAAGGTTCAATTTCCCCGATCATTAAAAGATATATTTTACTCTTAAAATAGCGATCATTTTTATTTGTGGACTCTAAATATTCTATTCACCTGAATAATTGTTTCAAATTTCTCCAGATATATACCAAATCAATATTTAAAAAAAAAATCAGAAATATATCATCTTCACTGATTTCACCTATTTCAGGAGTGTCTGTTTCATGTTAAATAATAGTGCCATTATAGATCAATGAGTAAATGTACCTGTTAGCATGCTCATAGGAACAATGCTAGTGCCCCTGAGAAACTCCAAAGACTTAGGACACATGAGTAACTGTCCACCAGCAACTTACCACTGATCATCTTTTAAGAGGGTTGTCAGCAGAAACCATTTCTCACAGATCCAATAGAATAAGAATCAAAAAGGAAAAGAAGGAATTATGATTTTAGAGATAAGCTGGGGAATTCAGAACCTCTTATTTTTTCAAAGAAAGGGAAGGGAGATGCAGAGTCTAAATAAAAAGGGAGGGACACTTTGGCTTTTGAATTGTCAAAAGTTCACACTAAGCAAATGCATTATAAAATTACATAGTACAGAACTAATGAGTTTTGGAGGACAAGTAAAGCTGGGAATTCTGGTCTATATTAAAGATACTAAGGCAACAGAAACATTTTCCATTCACTGCTTAAAAAAAAAGAGCAAAATTAACAGTAAATAAAAGGCTGTAAAAGAGTGAATATAAGCTCATTAAAGGAGGATCATCCTAACAATGTGAGTTTACACGTTACATTATTAGTAATTAGTAATCTCTATTTTAACATCATTATTATGCTTGATATACAATTCGTTGGATCTAGTGTCCATGTAGTTTCAATGAAATTACTTTACATACATACTGAGCTTTTATTGCTATATCTAGAAAAGAGTAATACTTTTAGGGGCGCCTGGGTGGCTCAGTCGTTAAGCACCACCTTCGGCTCAGGTCATGATCCCAGAGTCCTGGGATCAAGCCCCGCATCGGGCTTCCTGCTCCACGGGAAGCCTGCTTCTCCCTCTCCCACTCCCCCTCTTTGTGTTCCCTCTCTCGCTGTGTCTCTCTCTGTCAAATAAATAAAATCTTTAAAAAAAAAAAAAGAGTAATACTTTTAGAGAAGGAAACTTGCTTAGTTTCCATCCCAAGTAATAGCGCCTTTTTAAGATCATACAATTTAGAGTTCACTGGTCATTCATTCTAAATCAAGCTTTGAATTTAATAACAACTCTTCAATATTCAACTTGACAATCTTATGATTATGCAAAATGTATAGAGAAACACATGTATATGTGTCTGGAATTTGGTATAAAGCATGTTTTTAGCTGGAGAAGAATTTCTTTAATTCTTAAATCCCCTTCACTTCATATGAACCATGAAGTTTCAGCAATAATCCTTTAGAAACTAGTCTGTTGCACAGTTCTTAAAAGAAATAAAGTTTCAGCATGAACATTTCAGACTTTTCCTGACATTTTAATTTCAATAAAGCATAAAATAAAGCTGCCAATCCACTCGCTCATGGGAAAAGGAATCCATGCATTTTTGCAGGATTTATAACTAAATACCCAACATATATTTCCATAAGAGCCATCTGAGGCTCTTTTATTTTTTTTCCATTTGCAGATTTGGCCTCAAAAGTAAGCTTAGGGGACATTGTCTTTTTAGAGGCAAATTCAGTGTTCTGTGTAAAATTCAAGAAAAGCCCTAAAAGTTTATTAATATGAATTCACAAATTTTGGATTATTGCTAAATTTGGTAAAGCAAGTTTTCTTCCTCATAGTCCTTATAATGATTGTGGTATAAAGCCTCCTCACATTATAGTGATTGTGGTATAAAGCTTCCTTACACACACACAGAGGCTAGAATTGGTGAATTCTAGGTGGAGAGATGCTGTAATGGATGAATTTCTGAGAGAGTTTGTTTAATCTGCATGATGGTAAACATTTGTTATTACTCTTTCCTTCCTTTGATTTGAAAACCAGAGGTTATGTGGAGCATTTAGAGCTGATTCCAAGTATTCATTTTATTGTAAACAGACTTTATTAATGTTTAAGGGGCACTGTGCTCTCACCGGGAAGATCAGTGAATAATGAAGTCTTCTGTGTAATCCAAACCTTGTCACTAATATGACTTTTCCTTCCTATGACACTCCATTTATTTTTGAGATTGTAGAAAGATAGCCTCCTTCACCTGGATACAGGCTCCCTGCCCTCCTTCTACAGAAATGCCAATATCTTTTATTTCATTTGTTCCACAAAAGAGCCTTCAGTCTGCTGTGCTCAAATGACATTATGGCATGGTTCCATTTTTCATATCGGAAACTAATCAACACAGAATCAATAGGAAGCCATGTTTACTCAATAATTAATTAAGTTTCCTAGAGAAAATGGATGGGCAATAATTTAGCAACCTGCGCTACAAAATGATCCCTTTTTTTTTTTTTTTCCCTTATTTTGGTCAAAGCTGTCATCACCAATTCAAAAGTATCAGACTAAAAATATGGGGAACCACTGAAAAAGTAGCACAGGAAATGAGCAATGGAGAAGTGAAGGAAAATGTTTGCTGTGCTTAGACCTCTAGAATGTGTTCTAAAATGCTTTAGCAAGGGTGACACACGTAATCTTCAAAAGGGGATAACATCATAAAAAATCTGGGGTAATATCCATTGAGACCCTTCCCTATGAATGTCTGTCTGGGTTCAAGCTAATGTTACCTGGGTAGCAGGTGTCTATCTACAGTCATGGAGTCTTTAAACTATAGAACATTCATGATAAAAAAAAGTTCATCAAAACTAAAGATTATAAAGTGTTAAGTTATAGATAAAAGACAAAATAAGGCATTGACTAAGAGTATGGGCTCTGGAGATTGGATCCACTGGGGATGAAATCCAGATTCTGCCCTTTTCCAGGTATATGCCCCTGAATGTTACTTTCCCTATGCCACAGATTCCTCATCTGTAAGGTAGGATTAATAATAGTATCTCCATTGGGGCGCCTGGGTGGCTTAGTTGGTTAAGCGTCTGCCTTCGGCTCCAGTCATGATCCCAGGGTCCTGGGATGGAGCCTGGCATTTGGCTCCTTGCTCAGCAGGAAGTCTGCTTCTCCCTCTCCCTCTGCCCCTCCCCTGCACTTGTGTTCACTCTCTCTCTTTCTCAAATAAATAAATAAAATCTTTAAAAAATAATAGTATCTCCATCCTAAGGTTATTGTGAACATTAAATTAATGCATAGGAAGTTCATAGCACAGAGTTAAGTGCTCAAATGTTGTTTTACCATGAAATATGAAGAAAAATATCTGTCTCCTAAGTGTGTATGGGAACTCTTTATAGTTTCTGCTCAATTTTGCCATGAAACTAAAACTGGTCTAAAAAATAAAACCTATTTTAAAAATCAAGTGTACACTATTTCTTGTAAGTAGAGAAATTCATTTCCCTTGGCCACTTCCATTGGAAAAATACTTCCACCTTCTCCCTGACGTCTTAGTCCCCTGGGAAAGAATTACTTTTCTGATGAATGTATTTGGGAAAAGGAGCTGATGATGCTCAAATTAACCACGTTGTCTCTCTTATTTTCATACGTGCATCTTTGCAGGTAGGGTCCATTCTGGTCTTGGTCTCCATATAAGCCAGGTACTGTAGGTGTGGTCTACTTATTGTCCAACCTTGCCAGAGACTGGCTGGATAAATCTGATTCTGACATGAAGTATTAACAAGGGCAGCAGGGGGACACATCTAAAGCCAGGTCCTCCAATTGAGCTTGTAGCTAGCAAAGCTGGTATTTTGTTTGCCATCTGTCTGACCCTTATGTTTATCTTTTAATTCATTTTGCACTGGGATTGGGAAGTGGGGTGCTATTTATTGACCCTCTAATGTCTCAGCACCCTTCTTGGAGAGTCACAGTGCACATTGTTTGTACTACAAGCTGGATTAGCATTGCTTATCTTCAAATTGCCAAATGTATTTAACCAAGAAATCTCAGGTGTTTGCGTGTATGCATGTGTGTGTATGACCTTGTCGTGTGTGTGTGTGTGTGCATAATACTAACTCTCATGGAATTAAATCTTACCAGAATACATTTTGAATCATACTGTGGATGGAAAGAATTTGTTGGCATTCCCAATCAATCACTTCCTAAAGACATTACCTTAGATAATCTATTTATTCAATCTGAACCTCAGTTTTTGTTTGTTTTGCATTTAAAATGGGGATAATAACATCAATATTAGTAGCCTATAGTGAGGAGTAAATGGGACAGTATGTGAAAAGTTTCTGGCACATAATAGTATCTTCAAAGAATGCTGATGCTCTTCTTGCATTAACCTCCTTCAAGCATAGACTAGAACATCTCAAAACACATAACCATATTTCAATAAAATGTGTTCCTCCTGAGTTTTATATTGAATGACATGGCACAGAAAATTCTCATGGTTGCTCTTGGCCTGGTTAACCTAAAATGCCCAGTTTCCTTCTGAATACCAACTTCCCCAAGGATGTCTTTACTAATAAAAATTACACCTCCCCCATTATACTTTCTCCTGGCCCTCTGTGCTTCCTAATACTGTTTACAAATTTAATGTCATATACGTTTTTATAATTCTTTGCTTGAAGTTTCTTCCCAACAAGAATGCTAAATTCACAAGATAAGGATCTCAATGTATTCAATTCAAAACTGCATATTAAGGTCTAGCACAGAATAGGCACCAAATATTTGTTAAACGAGTAAGTTAAAGGAAAATTAAAAAAATAATAATAATACAATTCAATTCAATTGTATTAGTACAATTCAATTGACAATTGTACACAATACTTATACAGTTCAATCTGACAATTTGAGTGTCAGTTAAGAGTTGGAGCAAGCAAGGGTTCTTAGTGCATTCCTTTGCCTACAATATCAAGGTGTGACGTAGGGTTATGCTTTTGTTTTTTAAGAAAACATCATAACCACAGGTGAACAATATCTTACTTGGCAAACTTCATTCTTTTAATGTATGGTGATTAACATAACATAATAAAATAAAACTTTAAAAAAATAAAATAAAATCAATAAGCATGTTCCAAAAGTGAATTAGAAAGGTTTCAGCTGAAATGGACACCATCAAGCTGTTGGTAGAGTCATAAGGGCCATGCATGTCCACCCACATACCCTGTCATGCCTTATGTTATGAGGGTTTCTCTATCTGCTACCAAGAACAGTCAATATTTATATTCAGCTTGGATCCCCCAAACATTATTTCCTTTCCCAAAGAGAGTGCAGTTGGCCAATGAATTTTCCCAGGAGCATCTTTGGTAAAACATGGCCGTAGCCCTCAAGGGAGGGCCATTCATTGCAGTATGTACAATTTGCCTGTGTCAGAGAACAATCTCTCTAATGACATGATTCATACATACAGAGTCCTCCCTTTGTTCTTCCAAATATCTCTATAAAGAAGCAGCAGTGAAATTTAAAAGGTACTTACTTAAAATACAGATTGTTTGCAAAGTATATTAGCTAAAATTCAGCCAAGCCAAACTCAAATAAACTAAGGCCATAAAAGTAATACAATGCTTTATTATATCTTAAGGCTGGTAGCGTCCTTTGTTAGAAAGCTACCCCAAATAGCCAATATTTCTGCCTTTCTCTTTAATAACTAGTAATAAGGAAGGCTCAGAAAAGTCATGCATCAAATAGTTTGCTATGGATGGTTGGAAGGGACAGAGAAACTGTTCTTGGATTTATTGAAGTTGTATCTGCTTTAGTGCATCAAGGGACAATTAGCATTACAGATAGCTCAGTCTTCACTCTCAGGATGTAAAAGCAGATGCATTGGATACAACAGGCTTTACCTCCTTCAACAGCACAGAAAGGGGCTGGGCACTGCCAGATCCTTATCAAGATGGCATGATATGAACATGGAAAAAAAATTATATACAAATATTATGGGAGTCAAGTAGGCCTGTAGAGCAGAAAGTGCATAGACTTTGGAGCTAGACAGAGCTGGATTTAAATCCTGGTAGCTATTCATTCAATGTTGACTTGGGCAATTTATTTATAGCATTCTGAGACTCAGTTTCCCATCTACAAGTTAGGTAAATATTTTTTACTTGAACGGTTGCTTCTCAATCATAGATAATGTATAAGACAGGTAACACTGTCTAGACCATAGGGCATACTCTATTTTGTTTATGATCAATATTGTTATCATTATATAACATAATGTGGTCCAGGGCACGTAACATACATAAGTGAAGTTGGCCTCATATGAAAATGAGATTGATGGAGACCATCATAAAAGGAAAAAGCTAAATAGTGACACCATGGAGCTCAACACAGGGCTTGAACTCACAAACCTGAGATCAAGACTTGAGCTGAGATCAAAAGTCAGACACTTAACCAATTGAACCACCCAGGATCCCTGTCACAGATTCTTTTTCATGACTATTCCCCAATCCTTCCAACTATTTTTCCTGCATTTTTAGTTTCTTATATGATGCTGGTTCACTCCTTCTGTTCATATTTTAAAGCACCCTCATGTCCTCCATCCTAAGACTAAAATAAAAAGATAAAGAATAACAAAACAACCACTTATTGATCCCATTTCTCCTAGTTGCACCCTCCCCCAATGCCATCTTTCTTAGGCAAACTCCTTGAAAGGACAGACTTTATTCCATTCCACTATTGCACTTAACCACTTCCGCACTTTCAATCTTTAAGCTGGTTTCTACCCCCACAACTCAAGCAAAATTGCTGTCGCGAAAGTCAGCAGTAACTTCCTAACTGTCAAAGCCAATGACTATTTCACAGTCCCTATCTTTCATGGATCCATTCTCTGCTTCTTTTGTCAACAGGTTCATTTCTTTAAAACCTGCTTCTCCTCTTGCCTCCACCCTACAGCTGTCTCTCTGTCTTAGTGGATGCCTGCCTCCCAACCCCCACTGAACCCAGTAAATGCTGTGGTTCCTTAGGTTTCTACCCTTAGCCTGTTTCTTTTCTGATTCTGTAGGCACTTTCAAGTCACCTCAGCACCCTCATGGTTTCTGAAACAAACCTATACTAATGATTCTAAAATGTCTCTCTCTGGCTGGACCAGGAAGTCAACTTCAAACTTTTATATCAAAATACCTGCCAGAATTCTGTGATGTTCATCTAACATCTTGAGCTCAACATGTCTAATACTACACTCATTAATTTCTTCCTGAAATTACACTTCCTGTCTAGTCTCCTGTTTTAGACCCCTGAACCTACATAGTTGCCTCAGCTGCTGTGCAGGGAGTCTCTGGCCACTCTCTCTCTCTCTCTCCCTTACTCACCCCTCTGCATCGTCCATCAATTGTCAAGACCCCTAAGTTTTTTCTCGAAGCTCTTCTCTCTTCCCTGTCTCTACTACCTTTCTTCTCTAGACAACTATAGTGTCCTAACTGCTTCTTCCTTTTAAATTTCCTTCCATAACTGCCAGAATTATCTGTTTAAATGTAATCCTGCTTATGCCATTCAATTCATAAAGCCCTTCTTCATCTATCCATTATGTAGCAAATCAGACCACCTTGTTTCTACATCATAGTCACTGTCTCCATCTCTGTGCCCTGCCAACCTGCCCAGGCTCATCTCAAATTTTGGACTTCCCAAGCATTGTTTTAGCACTACTGAACTGCATCCACTATGAAAGCTGACTTTGTACAGAACATCTGAACCAGAAAGTCAACTCCTACTATATATATAGTACACAGAAAAGTGTTCTCCCAAATAATGTTCATAATAGCACATATTCACAATATCCCCAAACTGCAACCTACTCAAACACCCATATAGTGGATACAAATATTGTATCTATTCAATGTAATACTATAAGGTAATGTGAATGCATGAATTACAACTGCATACAATATTATGGATGGATGTAACAAACACAATAATGAGTAAAAGAAGCCAGAAACAAAAGAGCACACCCTACATAATTCCAATTATATGGAGTGCAAACAAAAGCAAAACTTACAGTGCTAATAATTACAATAATGATTTTCCAAGGAGGAAAACTAACACAAACCAAAACCTCCAGAGGCTTCTCACTTTCCCCAGAGTAGAAACCAGAGTACTACCTAAAGTAGTCTTATACAATGGTCTATAATGTTTACATGAGCTATCTCTCACTTCTATTTCTCTGACATATCTCCTACTAGTCTCTGGCAACACGATTTTTTTTTTTTTTTTTTTGCCTATTCTTAAAAACTCTAGCACAGCCATACTTCAGGGCTTTTGTACTTGCTATTACCTCTGTCAAGAATGCTCATTCCTCAAATATATCTACATTCCTTGTTCCCTAATTTTATTCATATTTTTACTACAATATCATTTTTTCCCAGTTAAGTCTTCTTTAGCTTCTTTTGCACATCCCCCCTCTGGTACTCCACCCCAGCTATATTGAGATGTAATTGACATACAACATTTTGTAATTTTAAGGTGTAAAGCATTTTAATTTAATAATACACTTGTATATTGCAAAACGATTATCATCATAGCATTAGCTAATATCTCCATCATGTCACATTTCTTTTTTGTGATAAGAACCCTTTCTTTTTTGTGGCGACAAATTTTAAGATTTATTCTCTCAGCTTTCAAGTATATAATACAGTTTTATTAACTATAATCACCATGCTATACATCAGATCCGCATTTTATAACTGGAAGCTTGTACCTTTTCAACAACATGTCTCTGTTTCTCCCACTCTGCATTCCCTAGTAACCATCATTCTACTCTCTATTTTATAAGTTTGTTTTCTTTTTTTTAGGCTCCACATATAAGCGATTTCATACGGTATCTGTCTCTATCTGATTGACTTACTTTATTTAGCAGAATGCTCTCAATGTCCATACATTTTGATGAAAATGTCAGGATTTCCTTCTTTCTTTTTTTAATTTTTTTTAAGATTGTATTTATTTATTTGACACAGAGAGAGAGAGGAGAGAGCAAGCACAAGCAGGAAGAGTGGCAGGCAGGGGAGAAGCAGGCTCCCAACTGAGCAAGGAGCGGTGTGGGACTCCATCCCAGGACCCTAGGATCATGACCTGAGCCAAAGGCAGCCACTCAACCAACTGAGCCACCCAGGCACCCCGAGGATTTCCTTCTTTCTTAAAGCTTCATAATATTCTTTTGTCAGATATTTCATTGTTAGTGCATACTGTATACTAATTTTATATTATGCAAATGTATAGAATTCATCAATTAGTTCTAACAGCTTTTTGATGGAATCTAGGATTTTCTACATGGAAGAGCCTATCATGTGCAACAAAGAAAATTTTTTCTACTTCTTCTCTGATTTGGATACCTTTAATTTCTTTTTCCTGCCTGACTGCTCCCGCTAAGACTTCCAGCACTACGTTGAATAGGAATGGTGAGAGTTGACACTTTTGTCTTATTCCTGATCTCAGAGGAAAAGCTTTCAACATTTCATCATATAGTATGATGTTATCTGTGGGCTTGTCATATATGGCCTTTATTATGTCGAGGTACATTCCTTCTTTACCCAATTTGCTAGGCATTTTTATGATGAAATAATGTATTTCATCAAATGCTTTTTTTCCATCTATTGAGATGATCATATTATTTTTATCTTTCATTCTACTAATATAATGTATTACATTTATTGATTTGTGTATGTTCAACCATCCTTACATTCCGGGGTGGGGGGGGAACCACTTGATCATGTTGTATGATCCTTTAATGTACTGTTGAATTTGGTTAGCTAATATTTGTTGTGAATTTTTGTATCTGTATTGATCAGAAATACTGCTCTGTAGTTTTTTGTTTTGCTTTCTTTTTCTTGTAGTGTCTTTATCTGGCTTTAGTATCAGGGTAAAGATGACCTCTTAAAATGAGTTTGTGAGTGTTCCCTCCTCTTCAGTTTTTTGGGAGCATTTGAGAAGGATTGGTGTTAATTATTCAAATATTTGTTAGAATTCACCAGTGAAACTATCTGGTCCTGGGCTTTTCTTTGTGGGGAGGCTTTTTATTACTGATATAATCTCCTTACTAGTAATTGGTTTGTTCAGATTTTTTTATTTCTTCATGATTCAGTTTGGCTAGGTTGTATTGTTTCTAGGAATTTAGAACATCTAAACATCTAGTTTATCCAATTTGTTAGTGTATAATTGCTCATTGTAATCTCTTAAGATCTTTTGTATTTCTATGGTATCAGTCGTAATGTCTCCTCTTTCACTTCCAAATTTATTTATTTGAGTCTTTTTTCTTTTTTTATTTATTAGTCTAGATAAAGTTTTGTCATTTTTGTTTATATCTTCAAAAAAAACCGCTCTTAGTTTCATTGATGTTTCCTGTTATTTTTCTGGTCTCTATTTCATTTATTTCAAATCTGATCATTGTTATTTCCTTAGTTTGTTTTTTTTCTAGTTCTGTGAGATGTAAAGTCAGGTTGTTTACTTGAATTAAACCTCTCTTAGGACTGATTTTGAGGCATCCCACAGGTTTTGTTATGTTGTGTTTCCTTTTTCCTTTGTTTCAAGATATTCTTTTGATTTCCTTTTTGGTTTATTCTTTGACCTATTACTTCTTCAGGAGTGTGTTAATTTCCACATATTTGTATATCTTCCAGCTTTCCTCATTATTGGTTTCTAATTTCATACCACTATGGTCAGAAAAAAAAATACTTGTTGTGATTTTAATATTTTTAAATTTGCTAAGATTTGCTCTGTGAACTATCATATCATCTATCTTGGAGAATATTTCATTTGTGCTTGAGAAGAATGTGCATGGTGTTGTTGGATGGAATGTAATGTATATGTCTGTTAGGTCCACTGGTCTAAAGTATGGATCCATTCCAACATTTCCTTGCAAATTTTCCTTTCTTTTTAAAGATTTTATTCATTGAGAGATAGAGTATGAGCAGGGGGAGAGGCAGAGGAACAAGGGGACTCCCCCCCTGACCAGGGAACCCAATGCGGCACTCTATCCCAGCACCCTGGGATCAGGACATAGCCAAAGGCAAACACTTAACCGACTGAGCCACCCAGGCGTCCCTCCTTGTGAATCTTCTGTCTGCATCTATCCATTCTTAAAAGTAGGATAATGAATACTTCTACTATTACTGCATTGTTATATATTTCTCCCGTTAGATCTTTTAGTATTTGCTTAATACATTTAGGGCTCTAATGTTGGGTGCATATATATTTATGATCATTGTATCTTCTTGATGAATTGACCCCTTTATTATCCTATAACGACCTTCTTTGTCTTACCATTTTGCCTTCAAGTCTATTTGGTCTGATATAAGTATAGCTACTCTTGCTATCTTTTGGTTTTCACTTACATGGAGCATCTTTTTCTATTCCCTCACTTTGAGCCTCTGTGTGCCCTTAAAGTTGTAGTCTTTTGTAGGCAGCATATACTTGGGTCATTTGCTTTGTTTTGTTTTAATCTATCCTGTCACTCTGCTTTTTTTTTTTGTTTAGTTGAAGTATAATTAACATACAATAGTATATTTGTTTAAGGTATGTAACAGTGATTTGACAATTATATAGATTAAAAAACACTCACCATGATAAGCATAGTTACCATATGTCATGATACAAAGTTATTATAGTATTATAAACTATATTTCCTATGCTATAAGTTTCATCCCTGGGGCTCATTTATTTTATAAGTGGGAGTTTGTACCTCCTATTTCCCTTCACCTATTCTGCCCAGCATCCACTCCCCTCCCCTCTGGCAGCCACCAGTTTGTTCTCTGTATCTTATGAGTCTATTTCTGGTTTTTGTTTGTTTTATTTTCTAGATTCCACATATAAGTAAAATCAAATGGTATTTGTCTTTTTTTGTCTGACTTATTTAATTTAGCATGATTCCTTCTAGGTCCAGCCACATTGTCACAAATGGCAAGATTTCATTATTTTTTATGGCTGGGTAATATATATATCACATCTTCTTTACCCATTCATCTATTGATGGATACTTTTGTTGTCCATAACTTGGCTATTTTAAGTACTGCTGCAATAAACATAGGCTGTGAATATCTTTTTAAATTAGTGTTTTTTTATTTTCTTTGGGTGAATTCCCAGAAATGGAATTAATAGATCATATGACATTTCTCTTTTTAGCTTTTTGTTTTGTTGGTTTGTTTTGTTTTTAATTTTAATTCCAGTATAGTTATCATGCAGTGTTATACTAGTTTCAGATGTACAATATTGTGATTCAACAATTCTATGAATTACTCAGCGCTTAGCATGATAAATGTACTCAATCTCCTTCACCTATTTCACTCATCCTCCCACCCACCTACCTTCTGGTAACCAACAGTTTGTTCTCTATATTTAGGAGTCTATTTTTTGGTGTGTCTCTTTTTTTTCTTTGTTCATTTGTTTTGTTAAATTCCACATGACTGAAATTATATAGTATTTGTCTTTTTCTGGCTAATTTCACTTGGCATTATACTCTCTAGAACCATCCACATTGTTGAAATGGTAAGATTCTGTTCTTTTTTTAAAAAAACCTGGGTAGTACTCCATTTTATATATATATATATATATATCCCCCACACCTTCTTTATCCATTCATCTGTTGATGGACCCTTGGGCTACTTCCATAATTTGGTTATTATAATATATGATTTATATAAAATATAAATTTGGTTATTATAAATAATGCTGTGATAAGCATAGGGGTGCATATGCCATATACCTTTTCACATTCATGTTTTCATATTCTTTGGGTAAATACCCTGTAGTGGAATGACTGGTAATTCTATTTTTAATTTTTTGAGGAACCTCCACACTGTTTTCCACAGTGGCTCCACAAGTTAGCATTCTCACCAACAGGGCACAAGTTTCTTCTTTCTCTACACCTTTGCCAACACTTGTTGTTTCTTGTGTTTTTTATTTTAGCCATTCTCACAGGTGTGAGGTGATATCTCATTATGGTTTTGATTTGCATTTCCCTGATGATTATTGATGTTCAGCATCTTCTCATGTGTCTGTTGGTCACCTGCATGTCTTCTTTGGACAAATATCTATTCAGACCCTCTGCACATTTTTAATTGAATTATTTGGGTTTTGCTGTTATTAAGTTGTATGAGTTCTTTACATATTTTGGATATTAACCCTTTATTGGATATAAATTTGCAAATATCTTCTCCCATTCAGTAAGTTGCCTTTTTGTTTTGTTGATGGTTTCCTTCACTGTTCAAAAGGTTTTTAGTTTGATGCCACTCTATGTCTTCTGGTTGGAAAATTCAATTCTTTTATATTTAGAGTAATTATTGATAGGTAAGGTCTTAATAATGCCATCTTATTGTTTTCTAGTTCTTTTGTTCCTTTATTCTTCTTTTGCTGCCTGCCTTTGTGAATTGATAACTTTCAGTAGTGGTATACCTTGATTCCCTTCCTTATTTTTTGTGACTGTATTGTAGCTCTTTGCTTTGTAGTTACCCTGAGGCATACATAAAATATCTTATGAATATAATAGCCCATTTTATGCTGATAACAACTTAACTCTAATCACATACAAAAACTCTACCCTTTTACTCCCTCACGTTTATGTTTTTGATGTCACAATTTTTTTATATTGTGTATCCATTAACAAATTATTGTAGCTATATTTTTTAATATGCTTGTCCTTTAGCTTTTATACTAGAATTAAGTGGTTAACATTCCATTATATTACATTATTAACGTATTCTGAGTCTGACTATATACTTTCCTTTTCCAATGTGTTGTATACTTTTCATATGTTTTCATGTTACAAATTAGCATTTTTTTATCTCAGCTTGAAGAATTCCTTTCAGCATTTCCTGTAAGGCATGTCTCGTGGTGATAAATACCCTCAGCTTTTATTTGTCTGGGAATGTCTTTATCTTTTCTTCATTTCTGAAGGATAGCTTTGCTGTGTAAAGTATTCTTGGTTGGCAGGTTTTTTTTGTTTGTTTGTTTTGGTTTTTGTTTTCTGCACTTTGAATATATTCCCATTCACTGCTGACTGTAAGGTTTCTTCTGATAAATCTGTTGATAGTTTTATGGAGCTTCTTTGGGATTTATAAGCTGTTTTCTATTGCTGTTTTTAGGATTCTCTCTTCATCTTTGATTTTTGACAGTTTTATTATAATGCATCTTGGAGAAAATCTGTTTAAGTTGATTTTGTTTAGTGACCTATGAGTTTTATAAACTTGGATATCCAAATCTTTTGCTGATTTGGGAAGTTCTGTACCACTATTTTTTTAAATAAGCTTTTTTCCCTTTCTGCATTTCTTCTGGAACTCCCATAATTTGCAAATTGGTTTTTTTCATGGTATCCCATAGATCATGTTGAGTTTTTTTCACTGTTTTCTAATCTTTTTTCTTTGCTTGTTTGCTTCTCCAATTGGATAATTTCAATTGATCTGTCTTTTAATTCACTTATTCTTTCTTCTGCTTGGTTAAGTCTACTGTTAAATCTCTACTGAATTCTTCAGTTCAGCAGCCACTGTTTTCTTTAGCTCCAAAATTTGTTTGGTTCTTTTCTGTGTTTTATGTTTCTATGTTTATTGAACTTCTCCTTTTGTTTTTGTACTATTTGACTGAAATCATTAAATCATTTATCTGTGTTCTCTTGTAGCTCTATGAGCATCTTTAGAACAATTATTTTGAATTATTCATTAGGTAATTCCTAATTCTACATTTCTTTGGGGCCAGTTACCTATGATTTTCTAACTCCTTTGGTAGAGTCACATTTTCCTGATTTTTTGTTATCCCTATAGGCTTTCTTAGGTGTCCACACATTTGAAGAAGGATTCACTTCTTCCAGAATTTATGGACTCGTTTTGGTAAAGGAAGACTTTCACCTACAGGTAGGGGAACAATGAAGTGTGCTGTGAACTCAGGTCTAACAATGCAGGGCACCATGTGTGAAGGCATGTGGTGGTCCCTAGGGCCTTGATGCCTCTTTGGTTTTTGCCATTGGTGTCCAGAGCATTAACAACCCTGTAGTCCTTGGTGAGTGCTTATAGGGGATTTACAAGGGAGTATGCAAGGGCTGTTGGTATCGTCAGCAGCACCTCCAGCTCCAGCATCTAGAAACCAGGGTAGGCAGCAGTGGTGACTAGAGTCTGGTATGCATACACTCAACCAGGAACCAGCTACAGGTGCCTGTGGTGTAATGGCAGGGGTCAGTTGCAGACACAAATGTACTATAGGGATCAGGGCAAAAAAAAAGAACCATAGCCAACTGCAGATATTTTGGTAGCTGCAGGTGCCCTGGCTATCAGCACATACTACCATGGCAGTTGAGTCTCATCTTTGGCACATGGCAGTGGAAGCTGGTAATATGGTTTGGGCTATAGACATGCAGGTGCTCAACTAGAGGGACTAACAGCATGTGAACACAGTGGTGCACACACTGTGATAGTGGACAGGGCCTGACTCATGCCCACAAATACCTGTAGGGCCCTGGATGTCAGGTATGTGGCTGTGTGGTCTCCCCCCAGGTGTGCTTGCATGATGGAGGCTGGTGACAGGTGTCAGGCCAGCAGCATGCAGATGCACAGCTGGAAGGGCTAGTCCCAAGCAGGTGCACAGCATGGGGGGGTCAGTTCCAGGAGTCTACTCTGGCATTTTGCTCTCATGCCACCACAGAGGCCTGGGCTGGCTGCTGGTGCAGGGTTCATGGGCTCAGGTGGGGGTGTTGAGGAGGAGAGGCTCAGGCATCTGACATCAGACCGAAAGCTGGTGAAATCTGCAGGGGGTCTACAGCATCTGTACTGGTCATTGGTTCCTTCAGTGGAGAAAGCAGTCGGGTTTGTTTGCCAAGCAGGTCTCTGTGAATTGTAATCACTCTTGCTGTGTGTAGCCCTTGGTAGCCCTTGATAGCCCTTGCTTTTCTTCCTTTTTATTCTGTCTGTCTCTGTATGTCTCAGATTTGATGGTCTGAGTGGGATGAAATGGAAGTGGGACAATTGTACAATCCTCCCCAAAAGCTGACTAAGCTGGTTGCTCACCCCGTACTTTCTTTCCCATCAAGGGGAACTCTTTCTAGCTTGGTGGATCCCTTTTGGCACAGAACAATGCCAGCTTGGAGGATGGGATAATGCAGGAAAAATGAAGTTGTTTTCCTTCTCTTTCTCTACAGTTAGTCTCTGTTTTTTTTTTTGTTTCACTGTGTTGCTGAAGTTTCTTAAATAGACTCCAGAGCTCTCCAAGAGTTGTTTTTATTCATAAAAAGCTATCCAATCATTGATCTTTGTGGAGGGACAGAGGTTGGGTTCTTTCATGCCACCATCTTGGTAACATCAACCCCATTAATATTTTTAATCTCCTGTCCTGCTTTATTTTTCTCTTTAGCACTTTTAACATCTCAAATATTAAGTATTGTAATAATTCACCTTGTTTATTGCCTTTCTCTCCCACTAAAATATAAAATACATTGCATAGAGATTTTTTTTCTGCCTGTTTTGTATACTATCCTATTTCTAGTGCCTGAAAAGCTATTTGGCATAATATGTCTCAGTAAATATTTCTTGAGTGAATGAAAGAGGCAGTGATGTGACCTAAGTCCTGAAGCTTTATTGAGCCAACCCAGCAATATCCTGCATTTCTTTTCTTAGAGTAGAAATTAGAAGGTATGGACAAGACGAGGGCATCAAGAGTGAGAGGTATGTGAATGTATTTGTATGGAACGGGTAAGTGGGTGAAAATAGATTGACTTCTACTCAGAAGTTATACATGTGAGTTTACCTTATTAAAATTGCTAAATCTGTTAGAATAGAAAATGCCAGAGAAAGCAAAACATGGCTCATTATTCCAATAGGTATTGTAGGTCATAAGCTAGGCTGCTCGTAAATACACAGGTAGCACAAAGCAGGTCTTAATGTATTGGTGCCAACAGCAAACTAACTTGAATACTGTAAGTTTCATAAGTTGAACCACTGGAGTGAGTTAAGTTTCAATATATGTCTTTTTATTTCTTTTATTTTATTATGTTATGTTATGTTAATCATTAGTTTTTGATGTAGTGTTCCATGATTCATTGTTTGAGTATAACACCCAGTGTTCCATTCAATACGTGCCCTCTTTAATACCCATCATGGTTGAAAGACCTAAATGTGAGACAGGAGTCCATCAAAATCCTAGAGGAGAACACAGGCAGCAACCTCTTCAACTTCAGCTGCAGCAACTTCTTCCTAGAAACATCGCCAAAGGCAAGGACAGCAAGGGCAAAAATGAACTATTGGGACTTCATCAAGATAAAAAGCTTTTGCACAGCAAAGGAAACAGTCAACAAAACCAAAAGACAACCGACAGAATGGGAGAGGACATTTGCAAATGACATATCAGATAAAGGGCTAGTATCCAAAATCTTTAAAGAACTTATCAAACTCAACACCCAAAGAACAAATAATCCAATCAAGAAATGGGCTGAAGACATGAACAGACATTTTTCCAAAGAAGACATCCAAATGGCCAACAGACACATGAAAAAGTGCTCAACATCGTTCGGCATCAGGGTAATATATGTCCTTTTAAATAATCACTATCCTTCCTAAAAAAATGCAGGTTGAGAATTTAGACATTCAGGTATAAAAATACTTAGTGAAATAACTTGAAATCAAATTCATCTTCAACTATTTCTAAGTAGTCTTACTTCAACCACTGTTATTACCTTCATATCTTTACATGAAAATCTCACTGGATGAATGATATATCTAAAATGACATCCGTACTGTGCCACATTATAACACTTACTGATATTTAAACAAAATATTTTTAAAAAAGAATAAATAAACACAACATTTTCTATATGTCCTATTTGTACTCATAAGGTTTATTCACTTGCCCTTTTTTTGGGAAACCCCTCCCAGGATCTCTCATTGAAGGTAATGTCTTTGTCCTAGTAACTTCTATTGTACTTTATCTGTAACTCTTTATAAGACTTTGTATCATAGAATGTGGGTATCTATTTTATAAAATTGGAAGCTACTTAAGTATAGCATATCTGTCTTAAAAATCTTTGTATCAATCACATTTCCTACTATAGCTATCACTGCATGTTTGTTGAATAAATGAATCGCTAAATGTAAAAAAAAAAAAAAAAAGTATTGACCCATGAGGCAATCTTTTGTCGCTTTGTATCAGTCATTCCTTTGGAGCACATTTACTGTGTTCCACTGGTTTGGGTCTAGGTCAGTGCTTGCCAAATAAGCTGCCTGGTAGAAGCACCTGGAAAGATTATTAAAAATAGTGTTGATGCCTGGGGGCACCTGGGTGGCTCAGTCAGTTAAGCATCTGCCTTCGGCTCAGGTCATGATCTCAGGGTCCTGGGATTGGGCCCTGCATCTGGCTCCCTGCTCAGTGGGGAACCTGCTTCTCCCTCTCCCTCTGCTCTTCCCCTTGCTTGTGCTCTCTCACTCTCTCCCTCTGTCAAGTAAATAAATAAAATCTTAATAAAAAATAGTGTTGATGCCTGAATCCTACTGCCAGAGATTCTTATTTAATTTGTCTAGGGCATAGCTTAAGTGCTAGGATTTTTAAATTCCCAGGTAATTTAGTTAAGGTACAGACTGTTATCTACATATTTACCATTTTTAATTTGTGAAATGTGTAAATATTTAGAATAATATGACATTGACTCTTTTTTTATATTCCTCCTTTTACCTTTTCATTTCACAAGTATTGAGTGCCAGCTCAATATATGGGCCAGGCACCACGATAGTAGCTGGATATACACTGGTAAGTAAGACTGGTGTGGTCCTGCCATATTCACTATTATAGTCACCTACAGTAGATTCTGTTACACAAAATGACACTGCCATCTACCTGTGTGACAACTCAAACAAAATCATCTCTTTGAGTGACTGGAAGTTGCCATTAGCCATGAAGACCAGCTGCTTCTGAAGTGAAATCATGGGGTGCCAGGATGTTACTAACAATGGCAGGGAATCCCTCTCCCAGATTTTTTCATCTGCCTTCCTTCTAAAAAACCATAGGAATTTCCATATTTCACCCTCTCAGTTCCTTCTTTCTCTCTCCTGCCAGGAATTTTCTTTTATGTCCCAGTTATTCTCTCACAGTTATATTGTTAGTGTTTGAAATGTTCACCCAGAGTAGCACTTAACCTGGAACCAGTTCTGTCCATGAATTAAGTTAAATTAGCTGACCTTCTAAAAAAAAAAACAGCATATGATTTCAGTTCTTAACTATTCATTTACTTTTTTTTTTTTTTTAAGATTTTATTTATTTGACAGAGAGAGACACAGCAAGAGAGGGAACACAAGCAGGGGGAGTGGGAGAGGGAGAAGCAGACTCCCCGCCGAGCAGGGAGCCCGATGCGGGGCTCGATCCCAGGACCCTGAGATCATGACCTGAGCTGAAGGCAGACGCTTAACGACTGAGCCACCCAGGCGCCCCTATTCATTTACTTTTTAAAGAGGGGGAGGAAAATACGCAAATCCCAGTAATTATAAGTAAACACTTAGTAGTTTTGTGTCTATGACTTATCTTTAATGCTAGCTAATAAAGTATATCAATACAAACTGCTACTACTACTAATAGTAGTTAACATTTATTGATATGATGATGGTGGCGATGATGATGATTTTAGTCAGGCACTTTTCTAAGCACTTTACATAAATTAACTTATCCTCAGGGGGAAAATGAGATGATACGCACTGTTCTATTTTCTATTTTTTTTTAAAGGAAACAGAAGGTCAGAGAATTGATATACCTATGCTGTACTTTCTTGAATTAAAAAAAGTAAACGTGGACATGACCCCTTTTACAATTTAGGTACATATTCAAAATGCCTTTGCATTTGAGCTTCAAACTTGCATATCACTCTTCTTTTTTGTTTTATTAAAAAATGGCCTTGTTTTCCAGTTAATGTTGTCATGAGTCAGGTAGTTCATGAGTTTCAATTCAGCAGAATTTCCAGAGGAGAACGCTTTTATAATGTTTTATATGAAAGTAAGGATGTCAAAATCTAATCCATGGTATCAGAGTTTTGCCAGAACGTTGTTCAGACTGAAATGAAAAACAGGATCTCCCATGGGGCTTTCTTCCATAATGAAATCATTGAGATACGAAGGGCCCCAGGAGGAGGACTTTCAAAGGTCTAGCCATTGGCAAATAAGAAACCAATTGAGATTTGTTTTTAAAAGAAGATGGCGTAATATTCCTATAGTTTGGTATTAGGAGGGAAGCCAAAAACCTAAATTGTGGACCATCTGGAGAAAAAATATAATGAAGAAAGCCAACAAAAATATAATTACAACAACTGGCTTAGAAATAACAACTGCATTTATTAAGAACAGCCTAAGTAGGGATGTCAAGAACAAAATCTGAGTTAAATTTCCATTTCAGCTTGGCTGTGGGAATAGAAGAAAATGCTCTTGTGTGGAGACTCAACCCCACGAGCAAGAGATATGAGAAGAATTTGGTTAAATATAAAAAGCCCACACTTAAATCTCTGTCCTTTTTTTTTTTTTCCAAAACAAATAAGGAATTGAAGAGCAAAAATTATATGTGATAATCTATGGTTGGTACTGCCTGGGAGTACAGAGATGAAGCAAACATGTTTTTTTCCTCCAGAAGATTCAATCTGACCATGTGTATCAAGCACAGTGTCCACACAAATAGTTTAAGAATAAAGTGATTAAAATAGGCTTACATGTAGTCATTCAGAAATGATTCATAGTACATCAGAACTTCTCTACTTCGTATAGTACAAAAACAGCAATCTGTTGAATTCCTAATAATGAAGAACAGTCTTTCAATTATATGCACAAATGATTCATTCATTCATAATATGTGGCAGCCATCATGTTAAGCATGCATACAGAAATAAATATAAACTATATACTTCTCATGCCATTGAAAATTTGGAGCAAGAGTTTTTTTTTAATGATTAATATGCAATGTGTAAAGAAAGGAAATAGGAGTATAGCTTTGCTGTCAAGGTGAAAAGGGGTTACTGAAAAGTTTCTGAGAGTAGATTTACTGAAGCTGAAGGGTGGCTAAGTATTTCTAGGAAGACAAGGCAGAGGGAGATGAAAGACATATACACAAAAGCCCAGTGCCCTATCTAAAAGGAAGGCTGTCACACTGGGAAAACATCCAGTTCTTATGATTCAAGAGCAGTAAGCAGGGATCAGATTATTAGGGCCGCACATGGCAAGCCAAAAAGAGAGAGAGAGAGAGACAGAGAGAGATTTTTGCTCTAAGATTGCTGGAGAATCAATAATTGATTCTCTTCGGGAAAGTGACACAAACTGATCTGCCTTTGTATCACAAGCTACATCTCAAACTTGATTATACAGTAAATTAACCAAATCTACCATTCAGATTTGCGATCCAGAGCAACGGGGAGTCTGAAACACATTATGGATGATGCATGTGGATCTGACTGCTTTACTCTTTAATAGTCTTTGGACTATAGGTAATGGCACTCAAAACAGGTGCTAATTTTTTAACTGCTGGGAAATATTGGGGCTTTTATTATCTACCCTTCCTGAACATATCCTATTGCTTCCCCTTTAGCTACACAATTTAGCCACTGCCTACATCTGAAGGACCAACTTGTACTTGCTGAAATTCACCCCCCTCCCTTTCTGTGTTCCAGAATATTCCTTGGCCCTCCATTGGCCTCCTCCATGATCCCTCCCATCATCGGGCCATTGCATATGTTCCCCTGTTGCCTGGTATGTTCTTTCCTCCTGGCAGCTTTTTAGAATTCCTTTAGCAAAGCGTTCCCTGACCTCCCTGTCTTGGAAACATCCACTCAAAACTTGAAGAAAGTCCCCTCCATAGCATCTTTGTCATGTGCAGATTGTGTTTTGGACAATGGTTGACTTGTTGTCTCTGAAATTAAGGTCTAGGAGAAACAGGGTCAGCCAAGGGTGCCTAAGTCCTTGACGGCAACTCCTTTCAGAGACTGAGTGCCCTGCCTGAGCGACCAGCCTGGTGAGTGGAGTGCCACTTTCCCCAGTGAGTCCTTCCAGGCAAAGCCGTTGGAATTGCTGATGATTGGGACTGGACTATCACAGGTAGGTTTTGGGTTACTTCATCATTCGTATTTTAACAGAGAACTTTTCAAAAACATATATATCATAACTTATTTTTTTCCTTCATGGTGTTTATTTCTGGTGTAACATTTACAATATCATTCAAAAGGCTATAATTATATATATACATTTTTCCCCTGGTAGTTTTATGATATTGTTGCTTTTTTTAAGATTATAATCACTTCACAATTATGATCAATTTGGTATATAGTGCAAAGCCTGAAAAAACATATTTTTTTTTTCTTTCAAAATGATATTTCCAACAGTTTTACAACCTACAGAGAGTCTGGATGAAGGATTCACAGTACTTCGTGTACATTTCTTTACAACTTCCTATGAATCTCTAACTATCTCATAATAAAAGGTTTTTTTTTTTTTTTTAAGGAAGTATTAGCCAATTGCCACAACTGTGAGCCACACTAGTGTTTCAGATACCTAAGTAAATGAGTATGTTTTCCTTCAGATAAGTTTGTAGAGGATAAGAATTTATTGAAACTCTTATTACCTCTTGCCTGAATTTTGGAAGGCTAATTATTGGCCTTCTGGTTTCTAGCACCTCCTCTAAATCACAAATCAGATCATGTTATTGATTTCCTTTACACTCAAAATGTAGAATGCTTCCATTTGAAATAGGACATACCCTTGGCCAGCCTCATCCCAGATGACAACATCTCCCTTTCCTTAGGTCATTTATGTGCACCTTCTCCAATAACTCTAGACCTACCAAGGCTGTTTTATAGCATGCACGATCATTCAGGCCTTCTTCTCACCATGACATTTATTATTACATGCTGGCCAGAATCTAAATCATACTAAACCTTGTATTTGGTCATGAAGTATAAAATGATTATGACAACTCTTTAAAAGTTTATTTTTAAATTGGTAGTGTGGAAAGAATATGAGTCCGGAGTTACAACGCCCTAGGACTACTTATTAGCTTTTTAGATCCCTATAAAACTCAGTTTTCTTTTCCATAAATGGAGATAAACTTACCTACATCATTGAGTTGCCATGAGAGTACAAACAGCCAATAGGTATGTACTGTGTTTGGTACATAAAGGTAGATAATAAATATGATTTTGTCAACCCTCACTTCCCATGTAGTTTCTTATTAGTAAATTCTGGTAAACAAATTCATTCAGACTGTGAAGCAAGGGAACTAGCAGGGATTCTTGATCGTGAAAATTTTGAGAACCAAAATCAATTTGCAGCTAATTTTATAGGCAATATATGAAAGGCACAGCAAGACTAGAACTCAGGACTCTTCACACCCAACTGAAGGCTCCATTGGTATGTTTAGCATACAGTAAGACCACCTGAGAATTCCCTACATTAAGCGGAATTTTAAAATGTAGGTCATGGAAATTAGAGCCATGAAGTATCTTGACCCCCTGCGTTCCGATATTGGCCTCACTAGTGTTTTTGATGGAATGGATAGTGACTGTGTTTGATTTCCATCAGTGTGAAAATAAAAACTCTGACATTCTTGGCAAATGAACCTGTGTGGGTCTCCCAGGTGACTAGGAGTGATGAAAACTTAGAAGGAATTGGATTCCCATTAATGATAAGGATAATTGGATTGGGGGCACAGGTCCATGCTCTGTCTGGGGCACAGATTCCCACTGACACGAGAGCTCTCAGCTCGGTGCAGCCATTGTATAATGTACACAGTGGATACTCAGACTTTCTCCCTCCTTGGTGACATGAACTCAGGCTTCAGAATCCAGCATATAGTCCCTAAACCACATGAGGTCCCTGACAGCTAGAGGTGTCTGTAATCAAATCCTATTATAACTCAGAAGGGACATTTCTATTTCAACACATCAAGGACCACTACAAGAATGTTTACTTTCACTGATACACTAATGGTTTTGCTAAAAATTAGCAACTTCGCTTAATACATTTGGTCTACTTGAACCAAACAAGGTAATTGGCAAGAAAGGAAACATTTCTTTATGAACTAACATGGATAAAATGTTACAGTTATTGTTGCTATCTACTTTTACATAATCCATAAAATATATTCATGGAATGATAACTAGAGATAATGAACATTTCTCTAAGGACTAAAATGGAATAGAGAATAAAGTTTGCACATATGGTGTTGGCATTCTTGATCTAATTGAAATTATTAAATTTTCTTTTTTCTCTTCTTTTTTCATTTGGGTAAAGTGAACTTAGTATTATGTGACAATTCAGATTTTTCTAAAATTTAAAAATACAAATGTTTAAGCCATTGCAGTGATATAGAGAAGGTTTTTAACAAACTTGAGAAAAGCAAGTAAACCATCTCTTAGAAAACCTATATGGGATTTTGTCATTCATTAACTTGGTCAATTTATCTCAGACCAGTATCTGGCCCTTAAACTTGTAGGCTATGAATTTTATTTGCTCAGCACACCAAGAATGCATTCATCAACCAAGAGTGATCTATAACTCTGGAAAAAAAAAATCTATTATTTTATAATGAGAAATACGACTATCTCCAAGTCTAGAATATGCACATCAGCAGATTGGTGTATCCCATCCTCATAAATTACTCAGAAAGCAAAATCTAACTTAGATACTTCTTGTTGAGGATGAAGTTAGATCTAGAGTAATCAGTTGGCCTGACTAGAAGGGCTTGATTAAAGTGTGTCTGCTGGAGGCTGAATGTTGCCCATTAGAACCACTGAATACTGCACCTTCCCTCTTGTAAAGCTTTATTGGAACCTGGATACATTGCCTGTATAATTTCCTTTTCTAAGTTGCCATGGCTGTCCAATTTCATCTTCGATGAGTGTATTTTTATTTAGACATCTTAATACATTTGTTTGAGTTACAGGCAAACCTTAAAGGGACAGAAACTATACCATTTCTTTAAATTGCTTTTTTAAATCAAAATAGTTTATGATTTAAAAGTTTAACTTTGAAAAGCAATCTTATTGGGGCACCTGGGTGGCTCAGTCGGTTAAGCGTCTGCCTTTGGCTCAGGTCAAGATCCCGGGGTCCTGGTATGGAGCCCTGCATCAGGCTCCCTGCTCGGTGGGGAGACTGCTTCTCCCTCTCCTCCCCTCTTGTGCTCTCTCTCGCTATCTCTGTCACTATCCATCTCTCTCTCTCTCAAATAAATAAATAAAATCTTTAAAAAAAAAAAAAGAAAAGCAATCTTATTGTCCTCTTTTGTACTTCTAGAGATACCTCCATAGTATCCCTAAAAGCAACCACAGTTAAGAAAACAAACAAATAGAAATAGTTTTCCATTGTTATAACTGAGGGCCAGCACTAAGATCAGCAGGTTCTATTTATTAATTGCTGGATGAGCTGACCTGAAAGTCTTTTTTATTTTTGATGCAAACACTGGTGGATCTATTCATCCTCTTTGTTTTGCTGAGGTCCACCTTGAGGGCTCCTTTAATGTCTGTTTATATCTGCCCAAGAAATATGTCCACATTGGTTATTCTAGTAGCTCCTGATACATAAAATTTTAAATATGTTTATTTTTAGTGCAATCTTTCTCTAAATTATTTCTTAACTCTTCTAACATTTGAATTAAAAATTGTAGGATTTACATGTTTAATTGAAGAAAGAGGAGTCAAAGAATATAAATAGTCAAACCTAAGTTACCCTAAAAATCTGTGACAAAGTTTGAGGATAATTCTCTGGTTGATTTCTCTCTTCTGTAATAGAAAATTGTGTATGTTAGTCCTTGATATTTTCCCTTTTTTCCTAAGGAAATATTTTAATATGAATTCAAGTCATTAAAAATGGAATTGGGTATAATTTTTCCTTGATCCTTAATTATGTCTCTAGGCCAGTGAAAAATCAATTTTGGTATTTTATACCCCCAATCATAATTCATATGTGGCATAGAAAGCTATCTTAATAGGGACCATGTTCCTCAGTTATGGTGGCTTCTTCATGTGCCATGTGACTAGTTATTGATAATAGATTTTGAGCAGAAAGAGTATATATTATCTCCACACCATTCCCCTATCTTCTACCTAAATGCAGAGTAGTAGTAGGATGCCCTAAAGGATCAGGGAGTCATAAGACAGAGGGAATCTAATACCTTCCACCACCATACAAAAGGCTGATTGCTGAGCACCCACACTGAGTTTTTATAAAAGTGAAAGATTACTATCTTTTGCTTACTTATACAACAGGTAGTGTTATCTGTAATAATCACTGAACAACATAGAATCTGAAATTCTATAAAGTTAATGTTAAAAGAAACATTAGAAATCATTTAAAATTCCCCACCCGAGCATGATCCATGATTAATCCCTCAAGGGACATACTTGGGTTTGAGGAAAGAGAGAACATAACTAAGAAATGTATCCTCCAAAGCTGACATACCAACTCTGGTAAATTCATTTACATTTTCTCCACTTATCCAGCTGATTTCATAGACCCTCAAAATTTATACTGGGCTCTGAACTAGAGAAAGAAATATGGAATAAAGAGAGGGGAAAGAAAGACTACTTTTCTCCTGATCGAATAGTGGCACAGACTAATGAATGAAAAATAATTTTATTTCTAGGTTTCTCAATCACCCACATGACCTTGATTGATTCAGGGTACTATGTTTAATTGAGGGGAAAATAAATAAAGAGTGTAGGATCAATAGAGAATAACCGATACTAAGTGTACAAAAACATCCTAAAATGGAAAAATAAAAGTTGAGGAATGACTGAGGAGAAGGCAAAGGAAATGGGTCAAATCATGTAAATAAATGGGAGCAGAGATCAAATTCTAGACCCAAATGCCTCAGTTTTATTCAATTTGTATTGGTTTTTCTGTCCAATCAAGCTAATGTTCTTGAATATTCATTGTTTTAGATGCTTCTTTGGATTGTGTACAACATCCATTGTGAAAATCTGAGAGTGTATCTAAGTACTAAAACAACAACAACAAAATTTTGTCAGATCCTTTACATGTCCTTAATTGTTAAAAAAAAAATGCACTAAAACCTCCATGCGAATCTCCTTCCAACTTTTACTTCAATGGAATTGTTCGCATATATGAAAAACTAAGCATAGATGGAATTCCCCATGGCCAAACAGGGACATGGTAGCCTTCAGCTGTGTCAAGGTAATGATGTTTTCTCATTGGGAGGTAACTTTTTTGTAGCTACTGGGCAAGCTGATAAGGATGTTTCCTCACTTCTTAAAACCATGTACATCTTCTGGGAGCTCAAGGAAATGCCAATCGAATACATGAGTAGATAAAAATCCCCAGGTTACTACTAAGCCGGTTCTACTTAACATAGAGATAGAAGCACTGAGTAGGGTTTTATTCCATGGTGTTACTATGAAGATTAAATACAAGAATTCATGAAATGTATTCTCAGTACAGTACCGGGCATAGAGTAATATATAGAGAAATAACTAGTTTTGTTATTGTTATTATAACTTGAGTGTCTCTTAGTTTTCCTATCTTCCTTAACTCAGTCTCCTCTGAGTTCAGTGCCCTCCCCTAAACATATCTGAGGACCTTATTCATTGCATACCTTGCGATGTTTCCACTCAACAACTTTCTTTGCCACCTAATTTTCTATGCATCTCACTTCTGTCTGACCTGTCACTACTGTCACTTCATTCAGCTACTGCTCTTGCTCATCTAATGTGGTCCAAAACATGAGGCCATAGTCTTTCCTTTCATTTACTGGTAAACAGACCAGTAGAAGTCAACAAACATTACAGTGAACAATAGTTTCCTATACAGAATCACGTGGAAAACAACAGTTACTTATAGTGTATCCATGCACTAGGTTCCCAACTCCCTAGCCTGGCTCCCTGTTGCTTGCACCCACTCTTGTTAATGGTATTAGCATAAACCAACTTAACTGTATAAGGATTCATGGAAACAGAATGTGTAAAGTCATAATGCAGGAGAATGAACATTGATGATCATCCAGAATTCATAGAATGGAGGAAAGAATACAGAAAAGCAGATTGCAATCTTGCCCAGCTAGAGTGAGATGACCCCAAGGGCACAGCTCAGGCCACACCCAAACTGAACTGAATATGTGTGGCTCTCCACTGCCCTGTACTCTGGCTAATACATGGATTTAAGGTACAGATACACATGACCATCCAGCTCCACCTTGGGGGAATTTTGCCAAGGTTTAACATAGGAAGCAGTATGATGTCACAAAGAAAATACATTTGCATGAGTGGGGAGATTTTAGGTTTAAGAGAATCTTGGCTATCAGAGAGCCACTGAAATCAGCTGACCTTAGAGGCAGTCAATGTAAGTGATGAACCAAATATTTCCTGGATGCAAAGTTCCTCACCTGTCTTAGAAGTCAACACTACCAGAAGGAAAACATTTTTGCTCCCTCCATTCCAAAAGACAGTTGAACCCAGGCCTCTAAGTGGCTCCCAGGAAGGCAATTGATCAGTGACATTCAAATCACTTCCAGACACCTTGCTCATGCCCTAATAAAACAAACAGTGGACCTGTTTTTTTCCCAAAGCAGTTTACAGACTTTTTGCTCAACTTTTGCCATCTTGAAATTTGCCTTTCATTTAGCTTACATTCAACAAATATTTAGTTAACATCAACTCATTTCTGACTGAGCATATAGCAATACATAAACCAGGTGAAATCCCTGTCATCAGGGCATTGATATTGTAGGAAGAGAGACAGGTAACATCAAATAACAAATATATAATAACAAATATTTATAACCACTATAAATAATAATGTAGGAGACATGGGACAGAGGGGATTAGAGAAGCAATGTTGGACACTATTTTGTACAAGGTGATCAAGAAAGGCTTCTCCAAGGAAGTGTCACTTGAATAGTAACCAGAAAGAAGTACCTACAACTGGGGGATTGGTGCTCTAAGCAAATTGTTAAGACCCTTGGTCTGGAGCATGATTGAAATGCTTATCCCTTCACATCCAAAATGTTCTTTAGGTATGCTTTTCCCTAAATACAAGGACCATTTCTGCAAAATTCAGAATTTGCAGGCCCCTATGGAATACAGATACTGCTATGCAATATGGATACTCTTATAGTGCTAACACTCCCTTTGGTCCCACTACCGTGTATTATAATAATGATCAGATCATGATCAATATCATTGTTATTATTAACTATAGACCATCACTAACCCCCAGTTAGATCCAATAGGAAAGTAGACAAAAGGGAAACCTAAAGGGAAGGAAGCTTCATAGCTTAAAATACTCATCAACCAACATTATCCTGAACCACATCCCCTCAATTTGCCTTCAGCTTGTATCAGAAGGATGCTCTGTCATATTGTGCTTCTATGACTTAAAGATACGTGACCCTTTCCAGATGTAAACAAGCTTAAATCAAAAAGGCATAAGTATGTATATGCCAAGACTAGGTGGTCAGAGATATTCCACATATAATTAGAGATAGAGTTATAAGTCTTGAATTCATATTTTGAGATATTTACACTCTGGCTTAGGAAACAAAATGTATGCTCAATAGTAAGTAGAAATTTACAACTTACACATTGTGAACAACAGCCATTTGTTGGATGAAGGGATGCACCAGTTGTTAGATCTTGTTATAAAGGTCATATAAAAAAGGTCACTCAGAAATGAGAGCTCAGAGTGATGAGAAGTAAAAGACTTCACATGGAGCAAGAGTGCATTGAAATTTCACACCAAGCATTGTGCAGTGCCTGGGGGACAGGACTTTAAAATTCCAACCCTTAGAGATACACAGTAGACATCTTACCAACCTCTCCACCTGCGTCCTGCCCCAGCTCAATAAGTGGCAACTCCATTCTTCTAGCTGCTAAAGCCTGAAATCTTGGAATAGTCATCTTGTTGTTCTTAAGCTGCACATCTAACTCATCAGCTTATTCTCTTTGCTATGCTTTCAAAATATATCCAGAATCTGACTATTTCCCCAAACTTCCACCATAACCATTTCTGTCCAAGTGTCAAGATTTCTCACCCAAATTACTGCTCAAGCCAAATCACTCACTTCTCTGCTTCTGCACATGCCCCTCAGGAATCAATTTTCAAAAGAGCAGCCAGAGAGATCTCTTCAAAAGTTAAGTTAATGCAATGCAATGGCAACAAAAGCAAAAATAAACAAGTGGGACTACATCAAATTAAAAAGTTTCTGCACAGCAAGGGAAACCAACAAAGTATAAAGGCAACCTACTGAAGGTAAGAGAAGATAAATATCTTCTAATCATATATCTCATATAGGGTTAGTATACAAAATAATGAAGAACTCATACAAACCAACACCAAATAAATAAATAAATAAATACATAAATAAACAACTGTGTTTAAAAAAAAATGGCAGAGGATCAGAACAGACATTTTTTCCAATGAACATACAGATGGCCAACAGGCACATGAAAAGATGCTCAACATCACCCACCATCAGGGAAATGCAAATGAAAAGAACAATGAGATATTACCTAACACCTGTCAGAATGGCTAGTATCAAAAAGACAAGGGATAACAAGTGTTGGCAAGGATGTGGAGAAAAAGGAACCCTCATGCCCTGCTGGTGGGAATGTAAATTGGAGCAGCCACTGTGGAAAACAGTATGGAGGTTCCTCAAAAACTAAAAATAGAGCTAACATAATCCAAAACTCCACTTCTGGGTATTTATCTGCAGAAAATGAAAACATTAATTCAAAAAGATATATGCACCTTCACATTCATTGCAGTGTTTACAATAGCAAGATATGGAAACAATCAAAGTGTCCATTGATGGATGAATAGATAGTGTGTGTGTGTGTGTGTGTATGTGTGTGGGTGTGGGTGTGGGTGTATAAAATGGAATACTCAGCCATAAAAAAGAATAAAATCTTTCCATTTGTGATGACACGAATAGACCTTGAGGATATTATGCTAAGGAAAATAAGTCAGGCAAAGAAAGACAAGTACATATGATTTCAATTATCTGTGGAATCTAAAAATTAAAGTAAACAAACAAAACAAAACTCATAGACACAGAGAACAAATTGGTGATTGCCAGAGGGCAGGGGTGTTAGGGGTTGGATGAAATGGGAGAAGGGGGCAAGAGGTATAAATTTCCAGTCATAAAATAAATAAGTCTTGGGGATATAATGTACAGTATGGTGACTTTAGTCAATAATACTGTATTGCATATTATGTATCTTTATATGGTGAAGAGGGAAACTAGACATATTATCTAGTTATTAAGCTTATTATCTACACTTATCGATCACTTTGCAATATATACAACTATCAAATCATTGTTGTACACCCGAAACTAATATAATATGTCAATTTTACATAAATTATACATATTATAGAAACAGAAAGCCCCCATTACTATGAATGAAATCCTATCTAGCTTGCATTCCCTGTAGCTACTATGACATTTGGACAAATATCTTCCCAATAAAGTATGGTTAAAAGGTATCAAAACATCGGAAGTCAGACTTAGATTTCACTTATGGGGAAAAGAAAAGAAAAAAGAAAAGAAAAGAAAAGAGAGGAGAGGAGAGGAGAGGAAGGAAGGAAGGAAGGAAGGAAGGAAGGAAGGAAGGAAGAAACAAAGAAACAAAGAAAGAAACAAAGAAAGAAAAAAAGAAAAAGTATGATGTTTGCCAATTTTATTTCCTATTGTCAGGATCAATATAATGTGAGTTTTGAGAGGGATGTTTCAAACTGAGTTAGCTCTGGAGTTAGTGTAAATCCAGTTTTCAGTGCTGGCCACTACTATGGATGTTGGGGAAGTCACATCGAATGCCCCACTGCCACAGTGTTTACTCTGTTGTGGGGTTGGAGATGGGAGTACGGGAGCTGAAAAGGAACAAAAATATATACAAATTTCCAGTTATAAAATACATAAGTCATGGGGATATTGCATATAGCATGATGACTATAGTCAATAATATTGAATTGGGTATTTAGCTGCTAAGACAGTAAATCTTAAAGGTTTTCATCACCCACAAAAAAACTGTAACTTTGTATGGTGACAGATAGCAACTAGCCTTATTGCAATGATTATTTTGCAGTGTATACAAATATTGAACCAATGTGTTGTGCACCTGAAACTAATACAATGTAAGGGAAGTTCAGGATACAGATAATGGAGAGCTAGGGGAGATCTGAGTGGGAGGCTAGGGGGATCTGCTCTAGGAAGGTAACATTTGATCAGAGACATGCAGCAGTGAATGAGCCCTGTAGATACCTGGGGAAGATCATTCCATGCAGAGGGAATAGCAAGTAAAATATGGGACAATACTTGTGTCTGAAGAGTATGGAGGAGACCAGATGGCTGGAGCCAAATGAGCAAGGGTAGAGAGTGGTGGGGCCAGAGTTCAAAGAGGTAGCAAGAGATGAGATACCCAAATTCCAGCTGACTGTATGGATTTGAGGTTTTAATCTGAATGAACTGGGCAGCGATTGCAGGATTTCTAGCAGAGAAATGACATGATCCAACAACTTTTTTTTCTGTTTCTAATAATATGTATATTTTAGCATTACAAAAGTATTTAATATTCCATGCATTTTAATTTTTGTCTCACCCCATATTTACAGTTCTCTACATATTCCTTTATAAGCATGGATATGCACTCTTTTTCTTTCTCTTTTTAAGATTTACCTGCTCTTCACCCTCAATTTTTAAATGTTTTACCTTTCTATTGCTATTAAGAATGTTTTAACATCAAAAATAACACTGATATAAAATTAAAGTCACGATATTCTATCCCTGAAAGTAACATTATACGATATGTTAACTAACTAGAATTTAAGTAAAAAGTGAAACATTAAAAAAATAAATATTAGAAAATAAAATTAAAGTCCTTAAATGTAAAAAGAAAGAAAAGGAAAGAAAAGAAAAAATACAATGAGGACCTAATCCTATGAGACATTAAAACATGCAATAAAACCTCTATTTTAAAACAAACAAACAAAAACACTGATACGGTTCTAAGGAGTTAACAAATGCTTTTACATAGTTATAGCCCTTCTGCCAAAAGCAGGGCAAGGCAGAAATTTTACTGAGGCTCAGAGAAATTAAGTGATTTACCTAATTTCACAGAGCTTATATTGTCAAGAGTCACACCCTTAACACAATTCTGACTTTAAACATTGGGCAAACAAAATATTGTTCAGACCATAAATCCTAAACTATCAAAATGCAGTATAATTTGAAGTTTGCTTGAGGTTCTTATACTGTGGTTGAGGACATAAAATGCATGTGCAAGAAATAAAGTATAGAGAAAGTAGACGTTTCACATTGACTTAAAAGCTTTCCATTACAAAAAAAAGAAAAAAGAAAAACTTCCTATTACATGTCTGTACTTGATTTTCACTACAGCCCTATAAGGGTAATAGAGCGTGCCTGAGCATCTTTATCAAGCAGAATAGACAGTTATGCTATAGCGACAGACAAGCCTCAAATCTTAGTGACTTTCCACCCCAACACTGATTTCTTGCCCACTCCCCATGTCCTTGTCGTGGTTATGCGGTCTCTATTTGGGATACTGCAATTTCTAGGGACAGAAAAAGGAGAGGTATGGTGAACCACCACATCTCAGACATGGCACAACTCAATTCTGCCCATATTTTATTGGTCAGACTCCAGAGTTCTGAGTGAGATGTGTTTACTTTCCACAAGAAGGGGCACGAGCAAAGTTCCAAGGCCAAGCCTAGTGTCAGTGACACTAGAAATCGCCATTGTTCCTTAGGGAGTAAATTGAAGATATAACACAATCTACTGCACAACCTAGATTATTCAGATGAGGAAACTAGAATTCAGAGAGAGGAGGCAGTCATTGGCCAGAGAGTGGAATTCAGCTCAAAGTCAAGATCCAAGTCTGGAGTTCCTGCTACTACATGCAACACATTGCTGAAGAAGTCAGCAACGGCACCTGGATATCCCTGAGCTGAGGTCAGCCTGGCCAACGGAGAACCAAAAGGCAGGTTCTGCCTGTGTTCTGTGTGCTGCCCACACTCACATCTCCACCTCCTGATCCTACGAGGGAGAGCATCTGAGGAACGTGGCCATCTCTGAGGACCTCTAGGCCTCCTGAAAAGCAAAGTCTGACCATAAACATTCTTTTTTTTTTTTTTTTAAGATTTTATTTATTTATTTGACAGAGAGAGAGAGAGATCACAAGTAGGCAGACAGGCAGGCAGAGGGAGAGGGAGAAGCAGGCTCCCTGCTGAGCACAGAGCCTGATATGGGGCTCGATCCCAGGACCCTGGGATCATGACCTGAGCCGAAGGCAGATGCTTAACCATCTGAGCCACCCAGGCGTCCTGACCGTAAACATTCTTGTTAGAGTTTCATGAGCCTCAGTTTTTACAATAGTCAAAAGCAACTGACCAGACAGCTCCTTAAGCTCCTTCCCAACTGTAACCATCAGTGTGAACAAGATTCACTTGGCTTCCTACAACGGGTAAAGCATCACCCTTTGCCATAATGTTCTTGTGTTGTAAGACATCAATATAAAGGAAAATGTTTTCCAACGGAGAAAAATAAGACGTATACCTAGTTTGAGGTAAATAATCTCCTTATTTTTGCTATTTAAAATGATGACTCTTGTAAAAAAAAAAAAAAAAAAAAAGAAGCAACTTTACCCTTTTAAAGTTTTTTGCAATAAAACTAAGGAAGTCAAAACTAGTGTTCAAGTCATTCTTGGCAAAATCCAGATTGTGCAAATTCTGCATCACCAGTGACTTGATTTCTTCAACAAAGCACAGAGAAACAATGTATACACTAAAAAAAAGAAAACTGTCTTAAAAGACATATGAAATAAGTGTCATTCTTCCTGATTTGAGAAAACAAGCTGCAAAATTTTTATGTGATAAACAAGGAATTTCTGAAAATTGCATATTTAAAATTATAGAACAGCTGCTATTGTTTCTAATTTTATAATATTGTATCTTTTAAAGACACATACTGCAATATTTACAGATGAAATGAAAAAATATCTGAGAAACACATTTCAAGGTAGTGCTATGAGGCTGAGGGAGGTAAATGAGCATGTCCCTGAGTTAATAATGGCTAAAGCTGGTGTTGGTGAGAACATTAGCATTCATCATACTCTTTCCTCTCCTTTTGTAGGTTTGAAATTTACCATATTAAAATATTTATGGCAATTTATGATAGCAACCCCTGTCCAATATTGAAGACCACAACACCAACTTTGCTGTGCCTTTTTTAATGTATGAAGCTTCATCCATCTGCTAAATCTGATCATCCTAATTATGTATTTATAAGTTGAAGCCAGAAGGTTGAAAAGTGAGATCAGGCCCCAACCTTCTACGTTGTGACATTTAGATTATTAGAGACATAGACACACAACAAAGCCACTCTATTTCACCCTCATCCGCCACATTGAAACACTGAAACAAAATTAACACTTTTCTATTTGGAGTATAAGTTTTTAGGGCAGAGGGTTAACTACATTTCATTTTGTCCCCATTGACATTGAGCACAATTTGCCTGGTATTTGAAACACATTAAAGAAACAATGTTTCTCTAGCTTCTCAAGTATTCCACTTTCTATTTGCAATGACATAACACAAGGATTTGGATATGAAGAGGAATATCCTAATGCTTAATACCTTCATCAATCACAGTGTGAGAAGACTCAAAAGCATAGTAACTCCATTTCTTTTTTCTTCTTAACTCTAAGAAACTCACTCATAGAACATATATTGGTAACTTAGGCTCAACTCTGGTTTGTGCTGTCAACATGAGGTTCCTTCCAGTCAGCAGTACATCCTACAAATTCCATACAACAATATGTTGATTTTATTTTTAATGCAGCACTCACATATCTGGGATGTCAGCTTGCCAGCAGAAATCCAAGGTGAAATCTTTGAATAGATTTAATTTGAATCATTTGTGGCTGACACAGGAAAGATTCAGTGTTGGATTGTTTAATATGGACTTGAACAAGATGCTATATGATGCTTTGAAGCGGCTCATTCAGATGCTGGAAAATTCCCTCGCCCTGCAATGGTGAGATGGTTGCTCCACCAGCTCTGGTAAGATGAGAGGGCTGTACATTTTGTGTAAGCATGTGATCTTTGCGTGTGTGGTTTATGATTGTCTGCTCTTATGGTGTTTGTATGTAAGCCTAACCACAGGAGAGGTGCACACCAGGCATGTGAGAAGCCCTGGGATGAGGAATGTTTACTGCAGAATTTTAAGCCACAGCGCACAGTTGCATGTAGGTTAACGTGACGAGACAATGCCTAAGTCAGAAGCACTTGGTTTAGATTTTCTTGGTTTCTAGATCAGAACTAAGATAGATTCAAATTGCTTTCTCAGAATCTCCTCAAATTTCATCCACGTTTCCTTTCTGTATGATTTTTCCATTTCTTTTTGGGTCCTGCCCACAACATTATTCCCTTATGATTTGGTAGAGAGAATAAGTCATTTTAAACAGAATTAAGTAGCATAATTCTCTTCAATATAACAAAACACAGTTGTTACGACGTCCTGAACCCACTTTGCCTTGGCTTTTATCATTGATTTGCTGTGTGACCTTGCAAAAATAACTTCTTAAGGCCTCACTTTACTTATCTGTAAAATATAACAAAGCATAGAATTTACTGCATAAAGTTGTTATGAAACTTAAAGTATAATTAATAGAAATGTCCTGTTCCATGGCCGTACGTAGTAGATGCTCAGAAACTTTTAGCTAGACAAAAAAGGAGAGAAAAGAAGAAAAGTTTTAAGTTTGGCTCAACAAAGATATGTCATGAGAAATGAGGGGATGAGGGTGATAAGAGAAGGGGAAAGAATAGATTAAAAACAGGATAAAATGTGGAGAGAAAAACCTATATTGCACCCAAGGTGAAAGACAGTGATGCAGAAAGGGCAGGAGGGAGAAACATATTCATAAGGAAAAACAAGCCCTCCATTCTGAATCTTTTCAATTCAATTCCTTCGTCCAAAGCCTACAGTATAATAGATACTAAATGTGGCACTGGATTTGAATAAACGTTGTAATAATCACAATAATGAGATGAGATGCTACTTTCCTGCAGGAGATCACAGTCCATTTGGGAGGCAGGTAAGAAAACCAGTCACTATCTCAGCAAACAGTAAGCACCCTGTCAGGGGCAAGAATGGCGCCTATTGGAGCTCAAGAGATGGAGAGCAGAGCCAGAGAGATTCAGAGGAGGTTTTGCTGAGGAGGGGGGCCTTGACTGGGTCATAAAGGAAAACTAGGATTCTGCCTGTTAAAGTAGCATTGAAAAGTTGGTCCCAGCTAGTGCTAAACCATGTAGACCCTACTGATTTTTGTGCTGTTATTTTTTCCCAACCAGCAAGTCTGATTTCTCCAACTAGATTTAAATTGCTCAGTACCAAAGCTAATATCACATAATTTGCTCTTACCCCACTACCCTCAACATAATGTGGTGGGTATGCATATAATACACATAATAAATAGCTAGGGAAACAAAATTTAATTTTGTAGAATAGAAACTAGTCCTTGAGCAGGAAAATCTCTTGTTAGGCTGTCAGTCAATTGAAATGCTAAAATAATACATAAAATAAAGGAGACCAGTTACTAATAAATGCCCTCTTGAGTTTAGAGGTCTTCAGTTTCAGTTCTAATGGAGTCAGCTAGTTTCCCTGAAAATACAGTATAAGACTTATATGCCTTCAAGATAAAAATTATTTACAATATCTTAATGCCCAGTGACCTTTCTTTTTTTTAACTTCCTTTTCTAATGATTTTCCTCTCAGAGATTGAAGTGTATCACCTGAGAGAGAGGTCTCAAATCCCTCCAGGTTCACAGTTTGCTGAACACCTCCCTTTAGACATCTTCCCAAGCTCTCAGGCTCCTCATGTCCTGATTTGAACTCTTCTTCCAACATTGCTTATCTCTGCTAATGACATCCATTCTCCCCAACTATCTAGGTTCAAAAACCCTGAAGCAACCAGGACTTCTACTCCCCTCCTGTCTCATGTGCATCATTTGCCAAATCCCCACATTTCTTCTTACCTTTTAGCCCTTGATTACTATTTTTTTCCCTTTGGTTTTACTTTCCTTTCTGGGCTTCCCACCAACACACTTGCTTTTGCATTGTTTCTTGTCTCATTGGCCAATCTTTTACCCATTACAGATGTACTTGTAGGAGTGTCCACATGAATATCTTCAAAATGCACAAGCTAATTTTATCCCACAAGGAGAAACTATGGAGAGGAAGGATTATCAACATAGAATGGGAGATATAGTTATTCATCATAGTTTCTTCTCACTCCAATGCCGGGCACCACAAGGTGAACAGTCTAGAGGTCACCAACTGCCATTATAATTTCAGACCCTGGTTGTCTGGCTGTATTGAAATGGACTCTTTCAGCAATTGAAAATTGTGAGGATGGAAGGCAGACCACTCAGAATGTTGTGCATGAGGGAGAGGCTTTGTAACAATCTGCACTTGTTTTGTATTAGCAAGTATTTTAGAGGATTAAAATGGAAAACTGGCTGTAATACACGCACTCAACAAGAGACCTTTTTAGAGACCACAGGAGAATTCCCTTTTATTTTTATAAGTGGGGAAATAATAAAATGAAGAACACACTTACAAACAAAGTAAAACACACACACACACACACACACACACACACATACACACAGAAGTGCCTTCTGACCTTTTTTGTTTGGAGGGAACGGGCACAGGAAAGGAGTCATAGAAAATCACAAAAGTTTAGAGCTAAATGAGGCCACAGAGATCATTCCTTCCAAAGCCCTCAAATTACAGATGAGGAAACAGACGAAGGGGTGTGCCATTTTCCCAAGGTCACAGCTAGTTAACTTTTCAGCAGGGACTAGAATTTGAATCTCTTAAATCCCAGTCCAGTCCTCTTAAATCCTAAGAAAAGGTGGGAAACAAGTGCTATTTCCCAAGGAATCACTTATCTTCTTGCAAAAGGAGGCCTTGCCTACCTGAAAAAGACACAGTCTGTGTTACCATATGGTTTAAAATATGAAGCAGTTATCCTGACAATTCTGGAAAGTTCTGGAAGGCAACTTCAGTATCTTCCTGCTGGGTTTCCTGGCTGTCCTAAGAAACATGTCCCAGGGCCCATAGTTACTTCTACAGACTTTGCATACAAGAGAAAAAACCAGCACCTTCTGAATTATGATCCCTGAGCTCTTTGGGGTTTGGCACACCTTGCAGTTTTGCAGAGAAGTAAATTTTCCATATCCAGAAGAGTGAGTTTGGGAAGTGGGAGAAAGAAAAATGTTTTTAACTGAAAAGTGAAACACAAACTGTAGGTTTTACTATGAAAAGTAGACAATAATTTCATTGTATATTATATATACATACATGTGTGTGTATATATATATATATATATATATATATATATACACTCTATATATATATGGGGGGGGGAACTAGAAAGACCATAAGAGATCATTAAGAAAAAAACAAAAAAAAAACAAAAAAACAGAGCATCATGCCTGTGTGCTCTAGCTGGAGGACTGGATACACCACTTGCTGAAATTCTCAAAGCTTTTTACAGAAGGCCACTGGGATGAAAGAAAACCTCATCTGTATACAGAAACATGCAGTCTCTTTTTGGAAATGACTAAGAAATAATTATTCTCAAAGATCCTATGGTCTTTGACTCCACTCCTTGCAACAGAAGAAGAAAAAGCATAATAGCAGTGACTAGGGAGAAATCCTATATGCCCCTGGCAATGTGTTGGAACATACCAGAGAAAATTAACAGCTTCAAGTCAAGATAGGTTCCTGGATCACAGAAACCTCCTGTTGAGCATTCATCATTTAGACTCATTTTTTTTTTTTCAACTGGCCATATTTCCAATCAGATACACATACATGCTACTAACAATCATACATGCATATGCATCCCATGTGCACACACACACAGAGCGCTAAAGTCGACACATGGCTACAATTTTCTGATTGTCCCAAATTGAATTTGAATATACAGTAAGCCAGCTGGATGATGATAGTTTTACAAGGTCTGGAGATAATTTATCAATTGAACTTCAAAGGTCTCTCAGCCTTTCTGCACTGGTCATTATTGAGTAGGAAAATGTGTAATCATTTGGGAAGAAAAATGTTAGATTTAAACTAAGGTCAACTAATCTAGAATTAATGGAGGTTTCCAATGTATCATCCACCCCCATCTTGTTTTACTAACCTGCCATTCTTTCAGTCACAGTCATCACCTCACCCATGTCTTCAGATCTGGGCTAGAGAAGTCTATGGAGGGAAAGAAGAAATTAATGACATTTAACAAGATGTCCCTCTTCTTAGGCTCACATGGTAAAAAAGAGTTGATAGTTTGAAAATCTTTGTCTGCTGAGGTCCTAAGGCAAAATGCATCTAAAATTTAGAGATGTGCAGGGTTGAAAAACATGGGCAAGGCAGGGAAGAATTTGAATATTCAGCTGTCCCTCATAAACTTTAGAAGCAACTGAATTCTTGTGGAGCATTTGATATAGACGGGCAGTGTGTAAAGCCACTTGCCAGCATGTGTACTCTTAAACTTCAGAACAGCCTGGGAAACAAGAACTCTTTCAACCTCCATTTTACATATGAAAACAAATTATCTTCAGGTGGTTAGGTAATTTTCTTTAGCAACTAGTGAAGCTGGCACGCAGCTATAGGTCAGTTTGACATACAAGTCCATCCTCTTACCAGCACGCTATGGCTGAGAAACCACAGGGGCCCTGGAGCTGTGCTTTTCAAAGTAACAACAAACACTGTATTTGGCAGATGTTCCATTTCTAGCTCATAACTACAGTATGCAGAAAAGAACACGGATATATGATGGGTTAAGTAACAGTTCAGAACTGTTCTTGGTTTTATCAACAATTTACAGTAAAGTTGACTTCCAGTTGACAAATACTTATTTAATACCTGTATTTCCAAAGAGCTCTGTTTCAGGTATCAGAAACACAAGCAATTAAAAAAAAGAAGAGGAAGAAGACACAATATCTGCTTCCTGTCATCACTATTAACAATTTAATAGCAAATGTAACACAGGGACCAAAATAATTTCAGTACAAGACAAATGAACATCATTTTCTAATGGGAGCATTAAAAATATTCCCAGGAGAGATGATATTTTAATTGAAAACTAAAAAAATGGATAGATTTTGAGACGCTGAGATGGGACCCACAAAATTTTCTCAGTAGGACCAATGTTAACAGTAAAGGTCCAAGGCATAAAATCTTGGGTCCAATTCAAAAGTCATCTGGTATATCACTCTCATTAGTCGACAGAGTTGAATTGTGCACTAATAGTAATAGAAATAGAACAGAATAGAAATAGTGGAGAGTAGTAAGATCAAGTCCATGTTGTAGAGAAAATTACATTTGCTTGGATTTTGTTTTGCTTTGGCTTTTTGTGTTTTGCCAAGTTGGTTGTTTATAATAGTATTGTGTTGAAGTATCATAAATCTCCTTGCCAATAATCACTAAAACTGGAAATCTCCATGAAAATATTATATTTATGATTTTAATTTGGACACCTTTAGTGACTCCTAGCATTACTCAAGACTCAAATACCCTAAAGGAACATCAATATTAAAAATTTGTTTTAGGGGCGCCTGGGTGGCTCAGTCAGTTAAGCAGCTGCCTTCGGCTCAGGTCATGATTCCAGGGTCCTGGGTTCGAGCCCCATGTCAGGCTCCCTGCTCATCAGGGAGTCTGCTTCTCCCTCTGCCTCTCCCCCTGCTTGTGCTCTCTCTCTGTGAAATAAAGAAATAAAATCTTTTAAAAAAATTTGTTTTAGCATTCTTTACAAATCAATATAGAGTACTTGAGACTATTTCTTTTTTAAACACTCATTATTGCATAATTATCTGGGGATATTCCCACAACCTATCAAGAAGATTCAAGTCAGTAACTAGTTGGGATAATTACTTCAAATGTCTCACCAAAACAATCCAAAAGAGTTTGTTTTTTGTTTCCATTTGGCTGTACATATGCAATCACATAATACTAAATTATATGCATGCAGTATGCCAAAGGGCCCAAACCTACTAAAGTCTTAATATCTTGCAAATTTCATTCAGGCTTTGTTGTTGTTGCTGTTGTTCTAATCAGTGTGCTTGGAATAAGGAAATGAAGAGATTGAAATGTAGTTTGCCCTTGGATTCACCACTAAATTATCCTCTTTAATTCCACATGTGTTACATGTTTAAAGTCCTTTACAATTCCTGGTTACTTGTCCACTCCCATGTGGAGTACCAATTAAATTTAACCACCAGGAAAGTCAAGGTATTGAAATACCAAGTTGTCTCCAATGTTAAAGATTCTAGGATACAAAAACCTAGTTGGAAATAAACAAGGTTGAAAAAGCTACATTAAAAGTTGCAGTTGTCTAGAGAGGTCAATTGAAAGCCCCCAGAAAGTGCAGTAGTTAATGGACCAAAGGGTAAAATAAAACAGATCCCCCAAACCAGTGATTTGCACCTAAAAAACAAATTTCTAGTTTGTTAATTAGGAAATAAACTACAAAGCAAACGCATGATCTAAATCTCAGTTCTTGGCTTGATTTAGCATGTGACTAAACTCATGGCATGAGGAGAATCAATACAAAGAGCTTCATACTGACGAACCTGAAAAGATAGGTTTACCTCCTTTTTCTCCCATACTTCAGACACATTCAGGGGAAGACTTTTTTTTTTTTTCTTTTAAATCACACCTCTGATATTTGCATTAAAGTTAATCAAAAATAGAGTTTTTCGGGGGCGCCTGGGTGGCTCAGATGGTTAAGCGTCTGCCTTCGGCTCAGGTCATGATCTCAGGGTCCTGGGATCAAGCCCCACATCGGGCTCCCTGCTTGGCGGGGAGCCTGCTTCTCCCTCTCCCTCTACTGTTCTCCCTGCTTGTGCTCTCTCGCTCTGTCAAATAAATAAATAAAATCTTTAAAAAAAAAATAGAGTTTTTCATGGGAATTTTCTTCATATCGGACTTACTTAAAAATACCTTTATGATACGTGATGCTACTAAGCTAAATTCTTAAGAGTAGGGGTTCAAATTAATGCTCAGTTTAAATTTGACTGCCATCCGACCCAAATCCCCAATAGTGCAGGCAATAATATTTAAACTCCCTTCTACATTTCGACTTTCCATTTTCCTTCTAATACATGTTTTCTACTTTGCTCTATCAGTGGAACAATTATCACTGCTAAATATGATTGTCCAAATATCATTCTCCTACCCAGAAAGATAAATGTTTTATTTCTCTTATATCAAACCTAAATTCCAAAATCCTTGAGTGAATTTGAAAGCCTTCCTTAGACTAATCCTTTGTTACCTAGGCCAGCTTGCTATATCCAAACAAAACATTTTCTGCCTCTTTCTCCTTACCTTGTGCCTCCCCCTATACATGCATTCCTACTTCTCCCACTTCATCTTCATCTATTTTGCCTTCATTTCTATGAAATCCATGTGTTTTGCTTCTCTAAATTCAACAAATCCTTCAAGGTCCAGCTTAAATTCCCTCTCTTCCAGCCCATCATAGACAGGGTCTTTGGTGAAAAGACTTAGCACACTTGAAAGTAACGTATCTTATGTTTCTCTGGTTTTGTGAAAAGTTATTATCACAGTGCTCTGAACCCAGTACAAGTCCTTTATAAATATTGATTGATGCTTCCACAGCATTAATTTCTCTCTAGCATTTCTGTAAAGATAGAGAGAGTAAAGTTTAAGACATCACTATGTATTCTATCTTTGTATGATGGTGAGTAAGTCACCTGGCATTTGTGTCCAGTTGTTTCAAATCTTCACTATACTATTAACTATCATTATACACCAAAAAAGGTCACAGTTTCAGATTCAAAGTGACTCACCATTGCAAAATACAGCATAATTAGATATGTTATGGACTATAGTGATCACATGTATCAAGATCCTTCTACTGCAGTCTCTTAAAACTGGAACACAAGCCAAATAGAGTCAATTATTATAAATAAAACATAATTCTAGTGGCACAAGCTTTTCTAAAGCATTGTTGATGCATATTTGGTGATGTTCAATGGAGCTAAAGAATAAATAGTAAAATACGACCATTCACATGGGCTGCATTTTATTGGATGTCTGGGTAAACTACTGCTCTACCTTCATATTTTGAAGAAGCACGTCACAGACAGGATGCTTCCATTATGTGATAGGATTGTGCCTAAAAAGTTGTGTGTGTATGTGAGTTTTGTACATCATATTGAGAATTCAACTCTTTTCCTCCATTGACTCACAGTAGATTTATATTTCAGATTTTAATACCCCTTTTCCCCCCTCAGGAAACTCTTAACTCCAAATGTTAAATTTTTCTGCCCTACCCTCAACATTTTTTTAGGTTGAATCCATGATCAAATGATTAAATGCATGCCAAGAAACATATTTTTTAAAAGTCTGGTAGTAAACATTTCACAATAGTTATTTTACCGATTGACATGCTTTGTCACTTTGTCACTTAATCCTTATTTTCCTCAAATGCTCATGTACTGACAAACACTTTGGTCAAGCTTTCTTTTTTCTGGACTCTGTTTTTACCACCTCTTTCCTTCTCTCAATCATGCTTTCTTGTTTGCCTAAAGAGATTGGAAAGTCAAAGAGAACAGTAAACTTGCTAAAATTCCTCAAATATTTAGAAGGTTTAGATCCCTTATCATAACTATCAGGAAGAAAAAAAAGGAGGAGTTGTGCTCCTTACCATTATTTTTAATTTTAAGTCCTCTTAATTTTGAATAAAAATTATTGTTTTAATAGTAGAAACCCATGGAGATTTACAGAGAAGGAATTTATGCAGATTAAGCAGATATGAAATTCTCCAGAGCACATGTCTATCAGGCAGAACTTGTCAAATCAGGTGAAACACTGATAATATGGCACTTATCAACATGTAGCCATTTTTGTCACTGTGATTGAAGTAAAGACCTGAGCATTTGCCAAAAATAATTTTCCGCAATGTCTCCTCAGCACATATTTTTCTGAATATTGAAATAAACTAAAACATTTTTCCGTACTTGCACAGCATAACTGTGGGGACAAAAGCTTAAAGCTGGATTAGGGTTAACCAAGAAGTGTCAATGTAAATCCTCTTGGGGCAGAATGATAAGGACCCAGAGACAGAAAACTTTCCCTTGTTCTCTAGAATCATAGATATAGGGATGTTAGAAACTTGAGCTTCAGATGGTGATTTCTGTAACCAACCATAAAAGAAACTAGGTCAAAGAAACGAAGAGACCAACAGATCAAAACTGATGACCTTATTTAACATTTAGATTGAGACATGCCTAAAATCAGCTGCACCTCCTTAGACTTCCCAACTTTATGAGTCAATAAATTCCCTTCTATTGTTTAAATTTATGTGAACTGACTTTCTATCACGAAAAATTCCCATTTTCCTCTCAAATAAACCAGAGTGATTGTATGCTTATGGGCTGGACTTGGCTTATCGCTGTCTCCTGTCCAACTAGCCCCCCTTCAGATGCCGATCAACCTGCAATATTGACATGGTGTTGAAATTACAAAGACTTTCAACAGAATGGCTCCAAAGAGTTGGCCGCACCATAAATTTTCTTCAGTTAAGTGTGCGCCTTCTGCCTAGGATGTGAAAGAGCAATTGTTGCCTCTGTTTCAATTATGGATTCCATCACGAGTCCACATCAGGAGAACTAACATCAGACTCAATGCTTTCCCTGAGTCACATTACCAAACAGTCCAAAATATTTTTTGTGTTTTCCTTCCAGCCTCAATCTTTACCTCGGGGTGCCCTTTGCGTGATTTCCCTCTGCTGCCTCTAAGGCATATTCTTGAAGGGCCTTGCTCTCAGTCGGGTATCAGTCCAAACCCTCCTAGCTGTCGAAGAATCTCTCTTTCATCACGATAATCAGGTACCACGGCAGGCTGGGCAAGCAAGAATCTGGACAGGTGGGGGCCACTGAATATCCTTTAAATTGCATTCTGTAGGGAGCCTGCTAGTTTGTCTTCTCTGTAGTCTGCCTGTGTTAGAGGAGAGAGGAGTCTCCTTAGAAAGAGGACTCAGGATGCACATAAACCCATGGGGTGTTCCCACTTTTCATTATAAGCAACTTTTTAGCATCTAAGGCTAATAACCATCAGGTTCAAAAACCTGTTGAAGTGTTTTACTTTCTGAAAAAGAAAAAAAATCTAATTTTTGCCCTTGTGTGGGTTGTTATAGATGATATTGATTTGCATCCCTTAACTAGAGGTAAACTTTCAAGTCTTACTTCATTTGGTTAACAACAAGAAATATTTCTCTTGTGCATATTTTCCTTTCACTTTGATAAATGGGGTTTCTTTTAACTTTAAGAAAGTATTTCAATCCAAGGAATAAAAGACTAGGTAACTGAATGTTTACATTATCTAATTAATCCTAAAATATCCTACAAAACTCATTTACACACATACACTCACACACACACACACTCACATATTCCGCTAAATCCTGAATAAATAACAAGAAATAAAAACCTACCAAGGAAATGGAAAAGGACTTCTCACGGCTTAAGTGGTTTTGAGAATATGCCTGTTAAATAAATTTTACACGTGATCTGAAGTGCGAGCCAAAGAAGTACATATGGTGAAACTTTAGCAAATACTTACTAGGGGAGTAACCCACAAAGGAATTAAAGATCCTAGCCACATATTTAATTTTTTCACCCAAACTGTTAAAAGTTATGTCATTTTTTACTGGAGAATGTAGGTTGGCTAATGGATTTAACACTACCATTTGGTCGAATTTCCTGATGTCTGCTCCAATCATTGTATAAGCCTCTTTATAGAGGGGAAAAAAAAAATCTTAGAGCTTTATCTCCTTGTTTTTTGTGTTCTCACATAGGCATTCTGTTATTTTTTTACCCACTAAAAGCTGAGGTTGATTGAAAAAGAAACGATACAGGATAGAGACGAATTTTAATGTGTTCTACCTATCCCTGAAACCAAAATGACTAAGATAAAAACATTTGCCAACATAAACCATACTTTGTAGGTCAGGTTGGAAAATCTGGAAGAAAAAAATAAGTGCTCTACTCTATTTATATAAAATATGTTTTCTGGTTTTATTAATTTTCATTCCTTCCTATCTGAATGTAGTTGTATCTTCTCAATTTTATGTTGTTCTTCCTAACAAAGCCTCTATTCTGATGATCATTCTAGCAATAGCAATTAACCTTTGCATGGTTTGGGCTGTCCCTTTTTCCTTTGCCTTTCCCAGATGAGGGAACCCCATACATGAAGTAGATTTGTTTGTCTAGCAAAGATTCTTAAATAAGGCTTTGAAGGCCCTCTTTATTTGTTTATTTATATTTTTTTAAAGATTTTATTTATTTATTTGACAGAGACAGACATATTGAGAGAGGGAACACAAGCAGGGGGAGTGGGAGAGGGAGAAGCAGGCCCCCCAGGACCCTGGGATCATGACCCCAGCCGAAGGCAGACGCTTAATGACTGAGCCACCCAGGTGCCCTTGAAGGTCCTCTTTAGAAGGTTTGGGCTCCTGCTCTCTTGCAGGCTGTATATAAACCCAGCAATTTGATTAAAATGTTTCATAGCATTCATTACTAACCCAAACAGTCATTAAAGATAAATGAAAGTTTAGAAAAGATAAATGAAAGTTTAGAGATGGAACCTGAGTTCCAATCTCAGCCCTACCATTTATGATCTGTGTGCCCTTAGATTATTTCCATACATTTTCTAAGTTTACTTTCTTATCTAAAGTAGAGATAGATTCCCCCAGGGAATCAGTGCGGGAGACGAACCATGAGAGACTATGGACTCTGAGAAACAAACTGAGGGTTCTAGAGGGGAAGGGGGCAGGGGGGATGGGTTAGCCTGGTGATGCATATTAAAGAGGGCACATATTGAATGGAGCACTGGGTGTTATACGCAAACAATGAATCATGGAACACTACATCAAAGAGAAATGATGTAATGTATGGTGATTAACATAACATAATAAAATAAAATTTAAAAAAATAAAAAAATAAAAAAAATAGAGATAGAAATTGCTTCCACTGCAGATTGTTCTGATAAATAAGTAACATAATGCACACTTTCAGTAGGATGTTTAATAAATAATGAATGCTCCAAATAAATCAATGATTCAGTTATTATTATTATTGAACTATTAAAATTGTCATTTAGTGCTAATCCCCTCACATCACTGAGACACTAGAAATGTAGAAAAATACTTGGGTTTGGCCATGTTAAAATTGTTCTTCAGAAACTCTAAGTGCTTCTTCATACACTTTCATAAAAACAGGCCAACCCTTGTTTTAGAGTTCCAATTCTTTTATTGTCGTATTGTTAGTCACTAAAACGTATACCCTCCTAAGCACAGTGCTTATCCACAATTTCACTTTTTATAGTATTTCTTACATATAAATATTTAGAAGAGAAATGCTAGACTTTAAACATCTCAGAGTGAAGCCAGTTCTACCAAAGCCTGAAAAAGTAAATATGACTTCATTATTAGTACATTTATTTGCTTGTTTTTTAAATTTATGATTTATTCTTTACTATGTTCCAAAAGAACTTGATAGATCAGTAGATGAATAATCATGCATAAAATGGGAACAAGATTATCATATCACCATCTTAAGGTAGTGATTACTGAAAAATAGTCCTTTATTTTGTTTGGTATTTCCTAGAAGTAGAGGGAGAGAGGAATCAAGAGGGACCATGAAGCTATAACAAAGCTGAGTGTGTAATGGGCTTAGTTAAACCAAATGGCATTGATGAAAATGTACTAGGAGCTCAAAACTGCTAGATACTTCAATCATCCTCATAGCAACTTTTTGAAATATGTGTTACTGTACCCATTTTAGAGATAGATAACTGGTGGTCATACAGAAACTAAATGACAGACATAAGATCCATACTTGAAATTGCCTGAATTCACATCTTAGTATTTCAAGAAAAGTTGTAAAATAATTCCAGTAGAATTACATAGACCCTAGATTTTCTGTTCAAATGCAAATTACAGAAAGGAAGAAATAAGTAGTGGATGTGTTGCTAATAATTTTGACTCACTATAGTTATAGTTTCTTCCCAGAGAAGTAAAGATGACCCAAATTATTTGCAAATTCATATTTGTAAATGCCCACTCACTAAAATTTATTTGTAACACCGATCAATATTTACATTGTTTTCATGATTATTCATGAACATATGCAGAGCAGTGAAAAACTGAGTCGCCATTGCCTGAAGTGCTTTTTCCCATTGAGGTGGAATAAGGCTATGCCCTGATTTTTTTTTCAGCTTTCATTTTGTAAACAAGTGTCCTTTTCATGATCTATTTAGAGCTATGTTTTGTGGGTTTTTTGTTTGTTTGTTTGTTTTTAATTTTTGTGCTTTTGTTGGGGATTTTGCTATTTAAAGTGGCCCCCAAGTATTGTGCTGAGTGCTATCTAGTGCTCCTCAGAGCAAGAGAGCTATGATGTGCCTTCCAGAGAAAATACGAGTATTAGAGAAGTTTCCTTCAGACATGAGATGAGGTGTGTTGGCCATGATTTCAACATTAAAGAATCAATGATACATATTAAATAAGGTGTCTTTAAAGATAAACACACATAAGACAAGATTAAGATTATGTATTGATTAGTTCATGAAAATATTCTGACCAGAGACTTACAGGTATCTAAGGGTGATGATTCTATATTTGTAATTTGGTGTTCACAGCAACTTTATAGAACATAGGTACTGTATATAACAGGAATCAATTATGTATAATTTAAAGAAGTTATGGTCCAGATGGTCCAAATATATGGTCCAAATATCGAGACAGGATATTTAAAGAACAATCTTTTCTCCCTCATACATTTACATCAAGATACATAGTAGGTTGGTATTTTGAATCTGATTTACAAAAACTCTTATTAAAACCATTACCCTCTAGTTTTCCTTTAATTTTTTGTTTTGTTTTTAAGTAACCTCTAGGTACAACATGGGGCTGGAACTCATGACCCTGAGATCAGGTTTTTGTTTGTTTGTTTGTTTTTTAAAGATTGTATTTATTTATTTGTCAGAGAATGTGAGCACAAGCAGGGGGAGTATCAGGCAGAGGGAGAAGCAGGCTCTCCGCTGAGCAAGGAGCCCGATGAAAGACTCGATTGCAGGACCCTGGGATCATGACCTGAGCCAAAGGCAGACTCTTAAATGACTGAGCCACCCAGGCGTCCCTCTAGTTTTGTTGATAACAAACCAGCTCTGGGGTTGATCTAACATGTTATCCCCAACACACTCACTCACACCCAGTGTTCTGTCCTCAAGTATTGGATTGCTCATCCTCTCTCAACTCACCTTACGACAAGCTGTGGGAGGTGATGACACAGTCCTAACTTAGCCTCACGAACCCTATCTTCTTCCCCCCAGCACACCCTTATGTGGAATAAATTGCTCTTTGAGCTTTGATTTCTTTTGCAAGTCAGTCTCTGTAGCTTTTGCAGTTTCTGTCCTTTCCTGGAAAATGTTGGGAGGGAAATCCAATGAAGGATCAGGCAAAGGAGTTAGAGGAAGCATATGAACCCCACATATGAAACCAAAGCATCTGGAAAAGATGAGAGCTTATTGTTCGATGAGCAGACAAACATTCCAGGTCTCCTGATTGGTCTCCTTCTCTCTGCCTGTCTCTCTTTCTTCTCTTCAGAGGTAGGGCAAGGCAGGAAGTTGACTCACTCATTGCATCTACTTGGGAGGAGACACAACACCACAACTCCACCTCATCTCTAGGCCTTGAGGTCTTTCCTGTTGATTATGTTTCTCTGGAGAATCCTGGCAAATACAGCATGTGAGTGTTGAGTTGATCAGTAATAGTAAACATGAGACTCCTTAAAAGGCTACCTCAGGACTATGGGCACCACAAATAACAGAAAAGAAATGTGAGGGACTGTGGGGCGCCTGGGTGGCTCAGTCGGTTAAGCGGCTGCCTTCGGCTCAGGTCATGATCCTGGGGTCGTGGGATCGAGCCCCACGTCCGGCTCCCTGCTCGGCGGAGAGCCTGCTTCTCCCTCTCCCTCTGCCTGCCACTCTGCCTACTTGTGCTCTCTCTCTATCTCTCTGTCAAATAAATAAATAAAATCTTAAAAAAAAAAAAAGAAATGTGAGGGACTGTTAGGTGAGGTAAGTAACATATTCAAAGACAAAATGGAAATTATCAGAGTGTGTGCTGGCATCTACCACGCTAATGGAAGTGAATACACCTTGGAAATGTGGATAAACCAATATGGTGGTTAAGTAGAGGCCAGTTATCACCAATTCCTTTTCTAATATAAAATCACAAAATTTTTCCTTAGTGATATTTAAAATTTAAAACTCAGTCTACTTATTTATGTTTTGATGATATCTTTCCAAAGTATTCAAAATAGTAGTTTAAAAGTTTCAAAAAGTTAACCTGTTTTCTTATCCATTTATTGATTGTTTGCAGTTAGAAGAAGGAAGAAAAAAAAAAAAACCTGCATACCGTATCCACTTTAAAGAGAAAAAAGAAATCCAATAATATTGTGTGAAGTAATCATGAGATTTATTAAAAACTGGAGATTACTTTGACCAAGTGTTGACAATCTAAAGTCTTGGATTTAAAATTACTTTCATAGCTTAGCCAAATGCATCTTAGGCTTTAATTCATGTGAAATGTTGAAAAAATGTTTGGGGTCAAAACAGGTCTTAATTTTCCAGCCTTAGTCTAGTATTTACCAAATCTGGAAATAATAAAGAAGTTTCTAGGATTTATTTATTCATAAGTAATTAGCATAATAGTCAAAATATTTCTGGCTCATCAAGCTTAAGCAACATTTCCTCATTAAAAAAATGTGGACAGGCAGCAGGTGTCAAAGGAAAATTTCATTAGACACCAGCATGACCTACATGCCTCCTTTGATCCTTTCTACACCCACAAAATACATTGGAAAAATTAATCTTGTACAAGATTGCAGGACCCACCAATGACCTTAGCCGAATTTCATAACTTCTCAAAACACAAACAGTGCCATCATCATGTAAAGAATGTCTTGGGTCAGAGTGCCATTTCACTCTCTGAATCATAGAGGAGAAGGAATTGCTGCTTTGTTAAGTATGCTCCCTAGATAAACACACTCTATACAGAAATATGCTTTATTTGATTATTTTCCTGAAGTGTTAGGTATTTTGTTGTGTTTAATCAGAAAGATAATATTCACCCTGGGACGATGCTTGGTGAAGTAATACAGGAAACTACTCTCTCTAATTAGCTGCTCAAGCATTTTAAACAATTTTAACAGTGTTATCAAAATGTATCTGACATTAATTACTACTTTGCTAGGATGGGGTCAAAGGTTCAGATTCTGTTACAAATTTTTGAGGCAGCAGATAATAGAACTAATGTTTCAGTAGTTAACTGATCAAAAGGTTGCATTAGCGAAGTCTAAACTAGGTAAGCTGAGTGCAAGGAAAACATGCAAAAACATTTTGTAACACAACATTGTGAATATTTTTAATCGTAAGGTAAAAAGATGCTAACGCAGATTTGAATTAATTTGATTGCTAAAGCATTTCAACATTGATATAAATCTGACAGTAAATAGGTTATGAAAACTGAGTTTGCAGATTTTTGTGATCCACGTCAGAGCAGAGTGCCTGTTTTGTCAATGCAGAGTTAACCCAAATGCACCAAGTACCACTCCGGTAGAACATTTTACAGCTAAACTTCAGAAAGTGCCCAGCCATATCATTAAATGTAAAGAATTCTAAAATAGCTCAGAGCTTCAGGATTGGGGAAGCCCCTTAATTTAGATTAGAGGTGAAGGCATTTTTATATTTGGGCAACCCAACCTTTCCCATCCCATTCTTCTCTCATTTGGACAGTCCTGAAGATACTGAAGACATAATTTTTCGAAGGCTTTCTATATTACTTATTTTTGGACTAGAGTGGCAAAAACTGGAGTCTGGGGAGGGGATTATCCTTCAGACTTCTAGAAAGTAGAATCTGAGGAAATCATCCTATGAACCAACCTTGAAACAAAAGAAGTATCTCCAAGGTCAGGGTGCTAACTTGAAGATAAATTTCTCACTAAACACTGAAACAACCATTTAGGAAGGGAAATAGCCATTTGCTGGATGGTCTAAAACTTAAATCCGATATCCTTGAACCATTGGTAGATAAATGATGATGGGAAACTGCTATTTTTAAGGCTCAAAAAATTTCTCTATGTCTTTAAGGGAAGATTTTGATTCCTTAGGCTAGATTTATTCTTAATTTGATTATTTTTGCCTATTCAAAAAAAATTTTAAAGTAACCAGTTCTAGGAGGAAGACCGAGTTAGTTAAAGTTGCCAGAGAAAATACAGGATGCCTGGTTAAAATGAAATTTCAGGCAAATAACAAATAATTATTATACAAGGGTAAAGTATATATAGCACTTTTGTTGCTAAATTTGACAACCCTAATTATAGTGAGTTAACTTTATAACATAAAATGTTACAAAAGCATAAAAATGTAAAATATCTTCATGAAGAGTCATGCTCTATCTCTGCAAATTATAATAATGTGGCCTGGGAGATGGATTGACAATTGGGAGCAAGAGGTAAACAGTTTTGTTCTTTTTCATTCCTCTTGCTCTGTTTCAGAGAGGATTGAGAAGGCATAGGCATATATGAAGTAGTAAGGACAAGATCAAAGGCATCCCCACTGATGAAAGATGGCCCCTGCAACATCTGGGCTGGAAGTCCAGGACATAAGAAGACAGATGGTTAGTTGAAGTTACTTTGGGGATATCATAGCCTAGAGACATAAGAGCTGGGACAAGCGACAACCAGGAAGAATTTGTAAAACACATAAACATTATTCAGAATCACCCAGAAATCCTTGGGGCGTGGAATCTTACAAAAGACTGAAATTTTGTGGTTAAGCAAGATGGGGTTTAGACTACTGTCTAAAGGGTCATTTTAAAGAGAAATGGATCTCCGAAGGTTAAAACATGAATGTATTTGTTTAGTCCAACACCCCAAAATTGATACAACTCCAACACCCCAACTCATATGTGACAAAAATATTCACAAGTATGTTCCATTGACTCAGAGTCTGGGTTACATGTAGATGTAGACTGACACACATTTTAGATTTTCAAAAGGTAAAACATATTTATTTGTCCATTATTTGTCTAAGTGGGGCCCCAAAAGACCCTTATCTTAAATACTATTGGGTCTAACTTGACTGTCAATGTATAATATGTCAATGTAAGTAGGACTCATTCCTCCAAAAGACTAATTCTACAAAGACCAGTAGGAAAACTAACTTAAAGCCATAATTATGGATAGCTATAGATGCTACATTTAAGTATTTATACCTTACAGACAAATGAGAGTGACGAAAATTGATTCCCCAAGTCCCCAGAAATAGTTCCTAAGGTAAACTAAATTAATTTCCATCTCTTCTTCCTATACTAACTTAATTCACTTTATTAATTAGCAATTTCAAAACATAACAATAAAACATCACACCACTATGAGCTATCTTTTAATGTTTTCAGGCACTTTCTGATAGTCTGCTTTTGGAAGATGTCTATGGCCTTTCTATCAATTTATATTTATGCAATATTACCAGAATAAATGCTTATATAAGTGACTACTTAGACAACTCTGTGAAAGATTTAATTAAGCATAGAGGAGTGCTATTACTATCTTTAAATCTCCCTGAGGTTTTCTTTTTCCTTTAGCTGTGTCTAAAAGAGTGAGTGAATGAATGAATGAATGAATGACAGATGGATGATAGATACATAGATTTTAAAGGCCCATTTTAAACTGCAGTGAAAATGAGTTAAGAAGTGTTCTGTAACATGAATAACTCTTTTAAAGAATTACTTTTCCAGATGACTATCAATATATTTGGAAAAGAAAGAAATTAGATTAAAAATGAACATGCGAACATTAAATATACAGGCATTCTTTGTGGAAAAGTCCTGAACCTCCAGCAAAAGTTGTTCTGTTGCATTTTCTTAAATCCACAGAGAACAAATTGTTTGCTTTGGTTACTTCTTCCCGTATTTTCCATAGAGGTGAGATGCCAGAGGATGCTGTTAGCTCAGAGAAAATGGTAGAGACTATTCTATATCTTTATGTACTTGCACAAGTTTCAGAGGCAAAGAGAAAGAGATGGTAAGAAGCACAATACACTAATGAAATTGTTCCACATACATGAAATTTCCATCACAGATTTCCTAATATTGGGTCATCTCCATGTCCAAAATCTTGTGGACTTCAGTTAATATAACCTTTTCCAGCTGGTCTTTTTTTTTTTTTTTTTTTCCTGACAGCAAGGAGAACAAATCCATAAAATGCTGCAACCACAAAGCATAAAGTCTGATGGTAAAGCTATTGTTTAGCTTAGGGTTTAATAATACTATTTAAAGCCATTTTACCTCAACATTGAAAAAACAAATCTACTTTAATAAGGTTAGAGAACAAGAGTTATTGCCTTGTGATAGCTGCTCATAAGCCAGGCTTGGGCTCTGTCTCTAAAAAGAACATAAATTGGTTGAAAAACTCCAAATTTTGGTCAACCAACCACTTTGTTTTTCTTATCACAAAGTCAAACATATTGTTTAAATGACTTCTAAAATAAATCCAAAGAAAGTAGTTATCAATCAAAAATGGACAACAATAATTCCAAATAAAACATTTCTTTGTCATTAATAAGGAAAACAACCAGTTGCATTAAACAGTTACCCTGAGCAAATTACTAGAATGTGTGCCATGGGGGATAAAGTAGAATATAAGATATAGTCCTTTTCCTCAAGTCCCTGTAATATAATGATAAGAAGTAAAATGTTTAAGAAAGACCTAAAGATTTGGTTGACTAGGTTCTAAGGTAGTCATTCTACACTATTTTAGACCATTTACTACATTAAGAAAAACAGTTTATACCATAAACTAGTACACATAGAACAGTCACTAACACAGACACATAAAACATAAAACATACAAAACAGGTAACACTTACAGGTACTACATATAAAGAATTCTGACATTTTCCATTTTTTTTTTTTATTTAAATGATTACTTATACCCTACAATTTCAAAAACATTGGTCTAGGGGACAAGACTGTGACATCCTTAAGAGCAGGAAGCTTGTCTTAAATCTCTCTATTCCAAGGAGCTAGTTCAATGTCTTGGTTTGGATGAATGGGTAGTACATTTTTAATGAGTGAATGAATGTATGAATGAATGAATATATGCATCATATTAAAAATAAAAGAGTGGAAATTTTGGGAGTAGTTATTACAATATATCCTATAGTGTACCCCTACTATTGCTAGCCAAATAGGTAGATTTGATAGATGGGAAGATGAATAGGTAGACAGATGATTGATAGATGATAGATAGATAGATGATGGTGATGATAGATAGATAGATAAATGATAGATAGATCGATAGAAGCGTGAGTGAACTAGACAAGTTTCTCCAGCTAATCAAACAGGTTTTACAGTCTTTCATCTTTCTCTAGATTAAGGGTTTTCAACTACTAAATACTATATTATTGTATTTGGTTAAGAACATGGATTTAACCAGACTAGCTGGATTCCAATCCCTAGCTCTGCCAATTTCTTTGTGACCCTTACCTGTGCAAGTTACCTCAATTATAAAATGCATATGAAACTAGATATAGCTTCATAAGCTTGAGAAAAGTATTAAATGATTACATATATGTAAAGCACTTAGAATCTTTCCTTATACATAAAGACCATTAAATAAATGTCTCTCAGATTGCCTTGGTCAGTCCAGAGTAGCAGACATATTTTTTGTCCAAGCTCATTCTCAAACACATGAGACATACCTATCAAAATCTGTCAACAATCAAAACGTGTGACTTGGGCTGGTTGTAGTAAGTTTCCGATGACTGAAAATATTCAAACACACTCTGGTCATACACAAAAAATGTGGATATTACATACGGTCTTTGTGAAAGACGTTGCAACAGTGTTGCTCCAGCCCCAACTCAAAGATAGGTCAGAAGAACATAAGTTAAGTACACTACCACATGCTATCTATTGTACAACTGGTTGATTCAACCATATGGACATTTAATCTCAGATTATGTCTCAGGATAAACCATTACTTTGATTAGAAGGGATGGGCATGTAATCTCAGGTGGGTGCTATCCAAGGAAAGGAGAGGGCATTTGTTTTATATTTATGTAGGAAGAAATTATCATACTTCAGATAGTGAAATATATAGTTGTAAGCCCAGGATTTACTAAAGCCATTTTGTTACCTTGAGTGAAGTCAGCATGAGGAAGAAACCAACACAAGGAGGGGGATAGATTCTAGAAGATTCTTGATAAGTGGAGCTCATCAACCACTTGAGCCCTTCTCTACCACTGGCCGTCTGTTATGTGGATCTGTAAGTGTCGGTGTATTGCATAAGTCAGCATGAATTTAATTCCCTGCTGAATCAAGTTTCAAACATCTGATGAGAGGATCATCTAGATGACTTACAATATCACATCCAAAGCTCCAAACAAATTGGGACTCCCTTTTTCTTCAAAAATGGGAGACAAGTTTTTGCTAATAGGTTAATTTTATTTAAATATTTATTATTTTTAAATAAAAATATACTAAGGATTTTAAAAATCATTCCAGTGTTCATAATGTGACAATAACAGTGCTAAGAAATTTGCGAACATTTTTTTAATTTCATGGCAACCCAATGAGGTTGAATTTATAACTATCATCTATTTCAGATGAAGAAAATTAGTCTACTAGAAATTAATAAATTTGCATTTAAGTCACATAATCAATTAGGAACTAGAATTCAAATATTATTTTATCCAGCTCTTAAGTTCTTAACCATTATACTCTGTTGCCTTAAATTAATTAGGTAACAGGTGCTGTGTTAGGTAGGTGCTAGAAGTACAACTCAGAATGGTTCAACAAAAAATTTTTGAGAGGGTATTATGTACGAGGTAAGATATACAATCAAATAATTAAATCAGATGAACTCGGAAAGGCACAATCAGGAGTTTTTTTTCCCCTCACCAATGCCTTCAAGTGCAGTCTGAAATATTTCCATTTTTTTGTTACTATGTTACAGTGGGCAGATTATGGTAAATTTTAGATCTAAGGACCATCAACTTTCACATATTAAAAGTCTAGACCATCCAAACTCATAGGATGTATAACTCCAAGAATGAACTCTAAGGTAAACTGTGAATTTTGGGGAAATTATGGTGTGCCAATATACACTCAACAACTATAACAAATATATCACTCTGGTGGAAAATGTTTATAACGGAGGAGGCTATGCATGTATAAGGGCAGGAAATATATTGGAAATCTTTGTACATTTCTCTCAATTTTGCCGCGAACCGAAACTTGCTCTAAAAAATTAAATCCTTAAAAAAAAAATAAATAAAATAAAAATAAAAATAAAAAATTAAATCCTTAAATAAAAATTTTAAAAATTAAAAAAAAAAAGTACCAAAGTTTCTGTTTTCAGGCATGTTGTAGTAACTATTGAGAAACTCCCCTCCCAAATTTAAACAACTGGAAAACTAAGAAAAATATTTTTAAAAGGTGGTTTTCAGATATTGAATAAAAACCCACGCAGGGCATGCTACACCAAAAAACGAAAAAATGAGGCAAATCTACAACAATCCTAGTGTTCTGACTGGAAGCAATTATTAGCAGGAAGGGGAAATCCAGACAGAAACCTATAGTCCTGCTGAGTTCAGGAGAGCAAGATCAGAGTTTTAGGATGCTGAAGCAGATGAAATCTGTGTGGCAGAATTCCATAAAAAAGAGGGAGCTACAAAGGAAATGAGCTCAAGAAATTTACAAACACATCCTTGCAGGATTTGATAAATATTACAAATCAACAAGGGTTAAACTAGAGAAGCAGAATGAATAGAATGGAGACATACATACTATATTATATTAGTTTAGTTTAGTATATATAATGTATAGGTATATATGTATTTATTTTTTTAAGATTTTATTTATTTATTTGATAGAAAGAGCACAAGTAGGGGGAGGGGTCAAAGGAGAGGGACAAGCAGACTCCCCCCGTGAGCAGAGATGCCCCACCCCCAATTCAGGGCTCAACCCTAGGACCCTGAGATCATGACCTGAGTCGAAGTCAGATGCTTAACCAACTGAACCACCCAGAAGCCCCAGTAGGTATATATGTGTTTGAATGTGTATATATATATATATATATAATTATTAAAATAAATTGGCTTATGCAATTTGGAGGCTGGTGAAATGAGGCTGTAGCAAGGCATATATATGTATATACATGCAACATATATGTACGTATAATTAATATAATAATATGTATGTATGTATGATTAATTAACATTATATAGAATTATTATAAGGGATTGGCTTATTAAGCTTGGGGGATTGGTAAAGTTAGCCTGAAGCAAGGCAGGCAGTTAGGAAGAGAGGATCATGATCAGGCTGGAATCCTATGAGCTTGAGCTTAAGCCTGAATCCACAGGCAGACAGTTAGGAAGAGGAGATCCAGGGGAAAGGAAAAGAACTTGAGGCCTAGCTGCTGCTTGGAGTCTTCTCCTCAGGGGGAATATACACAATCTTTTCAAGGCTTCGATCTGATTAAATCAGGTCCACCTAAGATAACTTGTCTTTTGATTCACTCAAAGTTAACTGATTATGATTTTAATTCCATCTGGAAAATTTATTTACAGCAACACCCAGCTTACCATCTAATTGATAAACTGGGAGAAGATGTGTGCATGCTACAAGATGGCTATTGCCTTCCTTGTTGCCCATTCTAAACTGGAAATACAGTAGAGAAGGAATTCTGAGGAGTCTTGTTTAGTCTAGAAAATTTGGCACATCACAAAGTGATCACAGATGTGAAAAGTAAAACTTCAAAAGACAGGCAAAGAAGGAGCAGAAGGTTGTAAGCTGAGCAACACTCTATATTCACATCACAGGGGGAACTATTTGAGGTCCCACAAGCCAGAGCTGAGAAACCAGTATGTCTCTGGATAAAAGGCTACTCTTGCATGCCCTAGCAAAGTTTCAAAATAGGATTAAAGAGATTAAATTGATCTGCCAGGAACAGGACTGGTTGCCAAAACAAACCTCAGTGATCCTTAAAGAAAGAAAACAAAATCCAGACACTCAACAACATAATGTCAAAATGTCTAAAAAATATCCAAAAATTAATAGACATGCAAAGAAAAAGGAGAATCTTATTCATGAGCAGAAGAAATATGAATTAGTTTGAATTTTTTTTTTAGTTGGTTTCATATTATTTGGGGATAACTATGGTCAACTTTCACATTAATGAAAGTTAATGATTAACGCTAAAAATCAAAGGGTGGAATAAAGCCAATACTCATATTCAACATTGTAGTTTGCTTTTAGTTATAGTTTTTTTTTTAGAATTTCTTACCCTAAACCATCCACAGCGGAAGTAGTCACTTCACTTGCCTTCACCTCTAGATATCACAATAGTTACTGTTGGTAACTGTGGTAAAAGAAATGAGAGAGATGTGGAATTAGCCAACAAGAACATAAAAACAGCTATTATAACTACATTCAAGTATTCAAGGAAAACTTGAACATAATGAAGATATAAGTGGAAAATATAAAAAATATCAGATGGAAATTCTAGGCATGAAACACAAAATATCTGAAATGAAAATGTTACTGAATGACATTGACTGCAGATCAAACACTGCAAAAGGGGGCTCCTGGGTGGCTCAGTCGGTTAAACATCTGACTCTTAATCTCGTCTCAGGTCTTAATCTCAGGGTCATGAGTTCAAACCTCATGTAATGATCCAAGCTGGGCCTGGAGCCAACTTAGAAAAAAAAGAAAAAAAAAAAAAAAAGCTGCAAAAGAAGATTCCACTGGTATTAAAAACAGCAATAGAATCTGTGAATAATGAGCACATAAAAAAAAATCAAAAACTGAAAGAAAATAAACAGAGCCTAAAAGATTAGTGGAAAAATATCAAGTAGCCTAAAATATGTGCATTTGGGGTTCCCCCCCAAAAAAAAAGAGGCAAAATATCAAATGCCAAAAACAACTACAATAATAGCAATAAGAAACAACAAGAAAATATTCCACACAGGTGAAGAAATAATAAACATTTTTCAAATTTGATTTAAAATACACACACACACATAAGTCAAAGAAGCTCAAAGAACTCAAAGCAGAATAAATACAGACACAGATATGCACACTCCAAAGTATATCAAAATTGAGTTATTAAAAATCAGTGGTAAAGAAAAAATCATAAAGGCATCCAGGAAAATAAGGAACATATGAAAAAAACAAAAGTAAGGATAATCACAAACTTCTCATCAGAAACTATGAAAACCAAAATAAATATTATGACATCTTTCAGCTGATGAAAGACAAAGTCTGTGAAACCAGAATTTTTTACTAAGCAAAATATTACTCACTAGCACAGTCAAATTAAATAATTTTTCAGAAAAACAAACATGGAGATTATTCATCACCAACAGTTTGACAATACAAAAAAATGTTTAAAAAGTTCTTCAGGTGAAAGACAACATGAGATGGAAATTTATACACACAATGGGAAGAAAAATGTTAAATTGGTAAGCATACAGGGCTAAATTTAAATGGTTTTGTTCATTTTAAATTTTTCTCAAAGATAATTTACTGTTTAAAACAAAAATAATAGTAATGCATTTGGGAGAAGTGGAAATGGAAGCATTTGGTTAAGATTTATTAAGTTACATGAAATGGTAAAATTTAATATCAAAATAGAATGCACTAAGTTAACGGTAATATTATAAACTTGAGGACAACCATGGGAAAACGCGTAGGTATAACTAAGAAGTAAACAGTGGGAATAACACTGAATGGTAAAATGCACTTCACGAGTCCAAAAGAAATCAGGAAAATGGAAAAAAAGGTATAAAAAACCGGTGCTATAAATGGAAAACAACTAGCAATGTGATAAAGTTAAGTACACCCTTCTCAATAATTTTATATTAAATGCAAATGTTGTACACACTCAATTAAAATACAAAGATTGTCAGAATAAATAAAAAGGCAACCTGCTGCCCATAAGAAATTCATTTTACATATGAAGACACAGAATGATTAAAATTACAGAATAGAAAAAATATGCATGCAAATTCTAAGCATAGGAGAGCTGCGGTTCTTGTATTAATATTAGACTAAGGCTCAAAAGAAGTCATATTATTAAAAATAAAGATAAGACATTTTGTAATAATAATGTCAATTCATAAATAAGACACAACAATAATAAATGTTTATGTATCTTAAAATAGAGCTTCAAAATACAGAAAGGAAAATTAATACACTGAAAACGAATAGAATAATCTAAAATTGAATATTTCCTCACTCCTTTCTCAATAATCAGTACAACTAGTAGATAGAAAAGGAGTAAGGAGGTGATATATTGAAATGGCATTGATCAACATGACCCAGCTAACATTTCCATACCACCCCTACACTACACATTTACAGGTGCACATGAAATTTCCAAGAGATAGAAAAGTATTGGGGCCATAGAATATTCTGTAACTGCAAAAACAATTAAATGAGAAGTCAATAACAAAAAGGCATTTGGAAATTCCCCAAATGTTTGGGAACTCAAACAATGTATGTCCAATACATAAACATGAGTTAAAAAAAAAAATCCCAAGCAAAATTAGAAAATATTTTAAACCACATAAAATGAAAACAACAACCTATCAAAAATATGGACTGTAACTAAATCCATGTCTAAAGGAATACTCATTACCTTTAAAGATTTATGCCAGAAAAGAAGCAATGCTTAAAACCAATGATGCAAGCTTCCACCTCAAAAAAAATACAATTATTAAATCCAAAATATTAAAAAAAGAAGTGATAAGGATAAGAGCATAAATCGATGAAATCGAAACCTGAAAAAAGATATAGACAAAAGTAATGAAACCAAAACCAAAAATCAAAAATGAGAAAACTGCAGCTTAGACATATCAAGAGAGACACAACTTAAAAGTATCAAAAATGAAAGTGGAAAAATTACCAGAGATCGAACAGTGAAAAAATAAGAAGGAATATTACAAATAGTAGTAAGACATTAATTCCAAAATTTTAGTTCATATGGACAAACCCCTTAAAAGATCCCAACTACATAAACAAGCGAAAGAAGAAACAGAAAACAGAAGTACCTATATGTCTATCACATAAATGAAAATCATAATGAAAAGCCTTCCCTGTTGGTTTGCAAACTCAGAGCTTCACAGGTGAAATCTGAAACTGGCCCCACTCTGGGAGGGCAAGGGAAGACAGAAGAAAGAAGCAGGCCACTCCGGATTGCTGGCTGGCAGTTTCTGTAAGCAAGGGAACTTACATATGAGGCTTATCTTGGCACCTGCAAGCGCAGCAGATCTCTACATCTATCTGTCCGCCAGAATCTTAGAAGTTTATGTGAAGGACTTACCTGCGTTTAGAACCCACGTAGACAGACCGTCGGATGGTCTCAACAACACGTTGCTTTTGCAAGGCTGCATCCTTGAAAAAGACTCCCACTGTGGGAACTATGGGCAGAGCATTCCTTCCAGGGGGTTGGGGGCGAGGGGAGGAGTTTCTGATTCCCGCGGTTTCACTGGGATTTAGCTCACAGGTCAACTGGCGGTCGCGTCTTCTGAATAACCTCCTCTTACATTTCACCCCCCTGGGACTGGCTTTTAGGATCTCACGTGCTCCCTCTTCTACAGTGTGCCCTGAGCAATCAGCAAGGGGTTTCCCTGGCTCTTTTGGAGGCTTTCTGGCTGCGCTGGGGGCAGATACCACAGCAGCAGAAGAACACGAAAATGAAAACACAGATCAAGGTAATGATTTCCAAAATAAGTAACAGTTTTTTTCCACCAAGAGCCCCATGATCCAAACCACTGATTTAAGTCCCCTAGGTTGGGGTGGGATAACTCAAGAGTCTTCACTTGTGTACTCATTTGATTTAAGAAAGCACGTGCATTAGCAGGCTCATCAGATACGGACATACAACACTCTGGATAAAGGCACAGGTGCCCCCTTACAAGGCATTAATGATGTTCAAGGCCATTCTGTTTTGGAGAACAGCTTTTATCCTTAGAGATAGTTCAGTGTTCAGTACAGACAGGTTTTGCTGGCTATCATTTAAGGCTTGTTGGGTGAATGTAATAAGGACTTCTTTGCATGCCATAATGTCCTTCAGGCTAACGGAGGGGACAGAGATGGCAGCCAAACGATCATACCAGTGGAAACGGAATGTGCCCATCTGGCTTTGAGGAGAGGGAGGCTGGAAACTGTTGTTATTATTGGGTGAATTCTCCTCTATGTCAGAAAAGTGCTCGCTTCGGCAGCACATATACTAAAATCCTCTATGTCAGGAAAAACCCAGGGCCCGAACACCCAGGTAGAAACCATGGTCAAAGATTTATGTCACACAACCACTGGGTTTTATTTGGGGGCCACCCAATAAACACATGGGAGGCACAACCAAACCAGCTGCTTTCCTTCACTGTGACAGAATGATTGCACAGTTCTGATGATACACATCCTATATCCTTGGTATAATGGGGTTGATTCTGTTTAGAGTGATTTTTCTGTTTCCAACATAAGGGGGCCCAGGTGCTCCAATGTCCATAACGCAGGGTGAGCCACAGGAACTCATGCCAATGTAACCATAGCCACCCACAGCTCTAATGGTGGTATTTTTAGGACACTTCTTGTCAGCAGTGTGATGGATGGCCTGTGCAGTTCAATTGACAGAAGAAGAACACCCATGCCCAGTGTTATTGATAGTGTATGCCACGGATCCGGTTTATGGATCAGTATTGGTAATGGCAGATGAATTAAGAGTACTAATCCTAGCTTGTTCTTCCTTAATGTACTGCTTTATGGCCTTCCGATCCCTACCCTGGTGGGCTGATACCCACCATGTCAATCCTGACAAGCTAGAGGGTGCAGCTGCCAACATCTGGAGTGGTTTCTTTGTCAGGCATAAAAGCGGACCCACTGCAGAAAGGCATTTCCATCAGGAATCCAACACGTGACTGGACACCAGGAGCAGCAGAAGTTCAAGATCAACAAGACAGATATTTTGTAAGAACTTGTATGGTAAGATCTCCTCCTTTTATAAGAATTGCACCTGTGGTCTGATCTTTAGACGTTAATGTGGCTGTAACTTTGGGAATTTGACCTCGTTGTACATACCACACATGTTCGCTGAGGGAAGCAGTGCTGTCAGATGTGAGGAGATGGGCTGGGGGGCTGGATATTCCAGAACAGGACCCTCATCTTCTCCCCTCTTCCAATGGAGTATGCTCTGTTGCACATATAACGCATTTGAACAGGTCCTGCCCACAGCAGGGCAATGATATTCTAATGGAGATTGAGTAGTTTCCCTTCACCCAGGGGTGCATAGTTACTTACCTATTTTGGTGGAACATCCTATTGCAAATTGCAGTAGGTAACTCCTTTCCCAGGTATGATGGGAATTGGTTTATTCAGCAGCATAGCACGTGACCCAAGGTGAGAGGCAGGGCAATGGCTGATACCTATGACTTTTCAGGTGGGGTCCCAGTAGCAATGAGGTCAAACCACATCTGTCTCTCGGTTACTTTCACTAGGCCCTTGATAACCAACTGGGATACCCTTTTGGCTTCTGAGCTCCCTGCCTGTCTCAGCTCCCACTGCCTATATCCATTTCCAGGATTTATCAGTTTCTTTCACAGCAGCAGTGAATTGCCCAACATCACAGATGTTGTGTCCCATGACTGGGCTCAGCATGAATATCTGTGTCCCATACCAGGCGCTTAAGGTGGATTGGAGTATCTTGGCTTTCATTCCTGTAATGAATATGCCCTGATCAGGCTCTTCAAGGGGCATAGATAGCCTGTCTTATTCTTAACTCCCTAGGATTTATTGTACTTCTTCTATGGATTTCTGGGTTCCCATGTGCCTAGGGAGATCAAGATAAGCCTCCTTGCAGACTTGAATAATCCGATCTGTACGGGAGTGAACACCATGAACTCCCGAGTTCCATGTAGGCACTGCGGGAGGGCAGGGTCTACGGTGATGTTGTTCATTTCCCCTCCCTCCTGCCTTCAGAGAAATGCCAACTCCTCCACCACCCCATCCCACAGCCACTAACCATGCCTGGTTACTTCCCTGAGCTCTTGCTGGAACTTGGCAGTTATATCAATAAGCTGTAGTCCTGGATAATCTTTCTTGTCAGTTGTCTCAAACATTTAAGGAAGAAAAAATTGCCATTCCTACACCAACTCTTTTATGATATAAAGGAGTTTTCATTTCCTAACTCATTTCATAAGAGCAGTATTACACTGATACCAAATCATAAAGGTATTTCAAGAAAACTAGAAATTAATATCCTTCATAAATAAAATTCTTAGCAAAATATTAGCTAATTAAATCCAATTTTATATAAAAAGAATATTATACCATGCACAAATGGGATTTACCCCAGAAATACAAGGATTATTTTATATTAAAAAAATCAACTTAGGGGCTCCTGGGTGGCTCAGTCGGTTAAGCGGCTGCCTTTGGCTCAGGTCATGATCCCAGGGTCCTGGGATCGAGTCCCGCATCGGGCCTCCTTCTCCCTCTCCCTCTGCCTGCCTCTCTGCCCACTTGTGCTCTCTATCTCTCTGTCAAATAAATAAATAAAAATCTTTAAAAAAAAATCAATTTAATACACATTAGCTGGTAAAAAATAAAATCCACTGTGATTAATCAATGGATATAAAGGAAACACTTGACAAAACTCAATACTGATTTATGATAATAACTCTCAACAATTAGGAATAAATAGAGAGTTCCTTAACCTTTAAAGGAAATCCATATAAGACTTACAAGTTAATATTGTAGATGGGAAACAAGTATTCTTACTACTTCTACTTAACTAGAGGTAGAGGTCCTGCTAGTAAAATGAGTCAAGAAAAAAAAAAAAGTAGACTAGAGATTACAAAGGAAGGAGTAATACTGTTCCTATGCACTTATGATTGATGGTCTATGAAGAAAGTTCTAAAGAATCTCCAAAAATAACTAGAACTGGTAAAGTCATAGGACACATGTTCAGTAGACAAAATTCAACTGTATTTCTATTTACTAGCAAATAAAATATTAGAAATTAATCTTTAAAAATTACTACCATTTACAATAGCTTCAGAAATATGAATTACTTTGGGAAAAATTTATTAAAACATGTGTTAGAACTATAGACTAAAATTACAAAATATTGGTGAGAAAAATGTTTAAAAGAGCAGACATAAGCAAAGAAACATTATATACCAATGGATTAGAAGATTCAATCGGTGTCAATTCTCCCCAAATTAGTTTAACACACTCAACATAATCCCCTTCAAAAAAATGCCACCAGATTTTTTTGTAGAAATAATTTGGTTTAAAATGTATATGGAAGTGCTGAAGACCAAACATAGTCAAATAGTCAATTAATTTTGAAAAAGTAGAGCAAAACTGTAGGACGTACAGTACCTGATTCCAAAATTTATATAATACTATAGGAACCAGGACCTTTTGTTATCTGTATACGGATAAATATATAGATAGATAGTTCAGAAATAAACTCATTCATATATAGTTAATTTATATTTGACATAGGTGCCCAGGTGAGGAAAAGATAGTCATTCAACAGGCTTGGAAAAAAAAAAAATTGTTATACATTTATCTCACAAAGGATTTATATCAAGTATATATGAGAACTTCTTACAACTCAATAATAAGATAGCATAAGGCAAAAGCTTTCAACATTTCTCAAAAGGAAATGCATTAATGGTAATAAACACAAAAAAATGCTCAAAATCCATAATCGACAGGATAATGTGAAGTAAACCAACAATGAAATACCACTACTCACTAACTTAGGTAATTTTTTTTTTTAAATTCCAGTATAGTTAGCATACAGTGTTATATCAGTTTCAGATGTACAATACAGTGATTCAACACTTCCATACATCACCCAGTGCTCATCATGATGGGTGCACTCCTTAACCCCCACCACCTATTTCACCCATCCCCCACCCACCTCCCCTCTGGTAACCATCAGTTTATTTTCTATAGTTAAGGGTCTGTTTCTTGGTCTCTCCCTCTCTCTTTTTCCTTTGCTCATTTGTTTTGTTTCTTAAATTCTACATATGAGTGACATCATATGTTATTTGTCTTTCTCTGACTGACTTATTTCACTTAGCATTATACCCTCTAGCTCCATCCCTGTTGTTGCAAATGGCAAGATTTCATTCTTTTTTATCGCTGAAACATTCCATTATATACATATAATGGAATATATGTTTGTATATATTACTTCTTCTTTATCCATCCATCTATCAATGGACATTGGCTGCTTCCATAATTTGGCTATTATAAATAATGCAGCTATAAACATAGGGAGTGCACGTATCCCCTTGAATTAGTGTCTTTGTATTTTGGGTGTAAATACCCAGTAGTGTAATTCCTGGTTCATAGGGTAGTTCTATTTTTAAAGTTTTGAAGAACCCTTGTACCATTTTCCACAGTGGCTACACCAGGTTGATTCCCACCAACAGTGCATGAGAGTTCTTATTCTCCACATCCTCGCCAACGCTTCTTTCTCATGTTTTTGATTTTAGCCATTCTGACAGGTGTGAAGTGATATCCCATTGTAGTTTTGATTTGCATTCCCCTGATGATGAGTGATGTTAAACACTTCTCATGCATCTGTTGGCCATCTGTATGTGTTCTTTAGAGAAATGTCTGGTCATGTATTCTGCTCATTTTTAACTGGATTATTTGTTTTGGGGGTGTCGAATTGTATAAGTTCTTTTATATTTTTGATATTAACTCTTTTTTAGGTAATGTTAAAAACACCTACAATATCAAGTTTTGATAAGGATGTGGCATAAATAGAACTCTCATATGTTTACCGGTGGTATTATAAAAAGGTACAACTTGTAAAATAGTCCTACATTTTCTTATAAGTTAAACACATATACTTACCATATAATTCAGAAATTGCAATCCTAGGTATTTACCCAGGAAAATAAAAACTTAAGTTTACACGAAAACTCTACTGTTTATAACAGCTTCATTCATAGTAGCCCAAAACTGGAAACATCCCAGAGGTTCATCAATAGGTGAATGGACAAATTGTGGCATATCCATATAATAAAATTGCACTTAATTCCAGAATTAAAAAGGAACAAACTACTAATACATCAACAGTGCGCACAAATCTCAAAAAAAAAAAAGAAAGAAAACAAGCTGAGTGAAACAAAACATAAAAGCAAACACTCTGACATCCTATTTATTTGAAATTTGAAAAAAAAAAAAAAAAAGACTTATATAGTGACAGAAAGTAAATCACTGATCACATTAGCCAAGAGTGGGGACTGGAAAGTGAAAGTCTGTGCAGGGGCACCAGGAAACTTCCCTGGGTGATTTTAATGGTCTGTGTTTTGGTTTAGTGGTGGTTACACAGGTGTATACATTTTTCAAAATTCATCAAAATGTGCACTTAAAATAGGTCCTTTTGAGTAAAATATTTACAACTATCTAATTTTTCCATTTCTCCTCCCGCACTCCTGTGACTGTCTTCTAATGCCCAGGTTCTTCTAGATTTGGAGTAGAATTACAAGCAAAGGAATAAAATACTGGGTACAAAGCCTTGGGTGATTGGTACCCTCTGCTAAGGCAGTTGTAAAAATACTAACCGTTGATCGTAGAGTTCATGTGGCAGATTTTTTCCCAGGTACTGCCTACTCCAATTCCCCTCCAATGACTGAATTCTACTTTTTCCAGACAAAATAATAGACTGTGGTTGATGTTGTGTAACTCTCTCAGATCCTGACCCTGACAATGCACCCAGAGACGCTTTCTGCTAAAGTCTTTTTGGCCCACTGGGGAATCAAAGCTCATGCCCCTTTCCAAAGTATCCTTGGTCACCAGTGACAAGGTCTTCTTGCTTTTAAAAATAATAAAAATAACGGTTGTACCTAATGCTTGCCTAGCTTTCCAGGGCCAGATTTCTTCCTTCCTTCTGGCTTTTCCAGGCAAAAAGCAAGCACAAGTCTTTTTGCAGGTAAGTGTCAGATTCTGAGAACACTCCCATGCTCTGTCGGCTGCTGAATCAGTATGGGATCAGCCTGTATTTCAGCCATAGTCTATATGGGACAAAGAGGTCACTCGCCAGTTTGAAAAAAAAAAAAAATCTCAAGTGTTCATGAGTGGTTCTTCTGGTTTTCCCCCTCATTTTCCATGGTGGGAACAGGAGAAGGTGGAGGGAGAAATATCTGGCTCTTTCCCTCCCCTTTAGATGAAGGTGAAACACGTCCTTCTCCTCTGTATTTTCACTTAAAAATGAAAGAAAAACCCACTTTTTAAAATGTCTAGCCTTTTTGTATACATAGTGGAAGTGTGTAAGGGTGTTGGTGGTCAGAGAACCAGTTTGCCCAACTGTCATTAACTCTTGCAGGGATGTGTAGTAGCTGTCATTACAGCACAGAATTTCTTGTCACCTGTTATCTGCAGCTTTGGATCCTTAGACACATTGAGACGTGAAGACAATTTCCACTTGACATTCTGTGATACATAGTGGACTTGAGATAATAAGCTGGGTAGAAGGCAGATGCACTTCAAGCCTTCCAGGAGATCATTGACGAGTGGAAAATGCAGTCGGGTAAATATATCATTTCTTTTTTTCTTTTTTTCCATTTGTTCAACTTTTTAATGTCCTTCCAGAAAGTATTACAGTTTTTTTAATGTATATGTCTTACACATTTGTTATTTTGTTTTATTTATTTTTTATTATGTTATGTTAATCACCATACGTTACATCATTAGTTTTTGATGTAGTGTTTCATGATTCATTGTTTGCATATAACACCCAGTGCTCCATGCAGTATGTACCCTCCTTAATACCCATCACCAGGCTAACCCATCCCCCCACCCCCCTCCCCTCTAGAACCCTCAGTTTGTTTCTCAGAGTCCATAGTCTCTCATGGTTCGTCTCCCCCTCCAATTTCCCCCCCTTCATTCTTTCCCTCCTGCTATCTTCTTCTTCTTCTTCTTCTTTTTTTTTTTAAACATATAATGTATTATTTGTTTCAGAGGTACAGGTCTGTGATTCAACAGTCTTAACACAATTCTCAGCGCTCACCATAGCACATACCCTCCCCAATGTCTATCACCCAGCCACCCCATCCCTCCCACCCCCCACCACTCCAGCAACCCTCAGTTTGTTTCCTGAGATTAAGAATTCTTCATATCAGTGAGATCATATGATACTTGTCTTTCTCTGATTGACTTATTTCACTCAGCATAATACCCTCCAGTTCTATCCACGTCACGGCAAATGGCAAGCTTTCATTCCTTTTGATGGCTGCATAATATTCCATTGTAAATCATTTCAATACAATGTAGTTTAGACCAAGGATAGTCACATAGAGAGTCATAACTTAAGGAACCCACATCTGATCAGAAAACAGGTCAAGATTATGAACACTTAGAAAACAGAGTGGGAGGTTCTAAATGAAAGAAGCAGCTGGTTGGGAGGAATCTGCAGAGAAAAAACAGAGGAGGGGCCCCTAACTCCTCACTCATTATATTAATCCCTACTCCTTTTAATATTTGTTTTACACAGTGTTTACTAGTTGTTTTATTTAATTTCATGCCTTTGCAATTGCTTATTATCTGTTTTCTGTTTTTTTAAGGCAATCACCATTTGATGTATCTCTAGAAATTAGATATACACATAGTTTTTTTAAAAAGCCTTGTGTTTCTCTACCTATGGATGTCGAATTTTACTCGGGCATGATTGACATAAATAAAACACTCAATGTCAGTATTATATGCAGAGAAAAAATTGTATACATTTCTGTATATATCCATATTTATATGACTATATATCCATATTTATATGACTATACACAATGACTCTAATTTGCCAGTATAACTGAAAGTTCTAAGGATATGCACTGCCTGTACATAATTGTAAAAATTAGATCTTCCTACTTTTATAATTATTCAGGTTGAAGAATATTATGAGATTAATATAATTAAACTTCTATGACTTTAATTATAAAGATTCGAATGAAAGAAAAATGAGTTAGATCCTTTGATACGGAATCATATTGACATGTAACATGTCTGCCTTTTCTGTTTTCCTATCTTCCTTGTTTGTTCCCATGCTCCTACCTCTCTCCCCTAAATAGTGATTCAAATATAAAGTAATATATTAATACTCAAAGAAAAAAAGTATACAGTAAATGCATTGGTTAAAATTTTACCAAATATCACTTCACTGCCATTCAGTAGTATTAGATTTGCAAACCAATCATGAATGAGGTGATTAAAAAAAAAAGAGAGAGAACCCAAATCATTGGGCTTTTGCCCATCTGAGTGCCTTCTCACATGAGCCAATCCTGGATTAACAGGTCTGTGTTTTGATCAACCAAGAGCTGGGTTCACCCTCATACATTTGCCCTGTAGTTTGAAACCAAATTATTTTCAAATTCACACATGACTTATGTTAGAAAGATAAACAGTGTATAAATTAGCTACTTCTTTTTAGGTGTCAACAGGCTGAAAAGAGCAAAAAAATAAAAGTAAAAAGAACATGGCATGAGAAAAAATAGTTTTCATCATTGCCATTCTATCCTAGATACTATTCTAATCAATACATTTTTACATAATTTTACTTAGCAAATATTTCTCTAGCACTTACTATGTATGGTGCACTGTTCTAAGCCACTTTATACATAGTAATATATTTAATATTCATAACTATGTAAGAGTTGGATAATATGGCTCCCATTTTACTACTTGGGAAAAGAAGAGCTGCTGAGATGTGATAGAACTGTAATTTATCCCTAAGACCTTCGGGCTTCATCAAGTAACTTTTTTTTAAAGATCTATTTATTTATTTATTTATTTATTTATTTATTTATAAATAAATAAGAGAGTGCGCACACATGAGGCGGGGAGGGACAGAGGGACAAGCAGACTCTCTGCTGAGTGCAGAGCCAGAAGCTGGGCTCAATCCCAGGACCCTGGGATCATAACCTGAGCCAAAGTCAGATGCTTAACTGACTGAGCCACACAGGCTCTCCTCAATAATTTTTACCATGAAAGAAGCACAAACAAGTATCACTTGCCTTATATTTGGTCAAGTCAGAATTTGGATTTGGTTCTGTTTGCTATTCATGTTCATGATCTCTATGGTACAGCAATAAATGCGGCAATTCAGATCAACCAGTTAGCTGCAGGAAAAGAGAGTATGTCCAAAGTTTGAATTTAGCCAAAACCTACGTGTGTCAAGCTCCATGTACAGGCGTGCTAGGTTTGAGGAGTTCAACAAAGAAAATGAGAGGCTCCCCAATTTTTCCAGCCGTGAACATAACGACTTGGTAGGTGTTTCCTACATGCATAAATGATCAATCAGTTTAAAAATTACATCTCCTCAGGGAACTGAATTTGAGGAAGGAGGACTTAAAAAGGAGAATGAAGATCTAATCCATCTTAAGCAAGGCCAGAGACAGAGACTTTAAGAGGGAATGACAATTGATCTGAGATTCAAAGGATAAAAACATGCACAAGAAAAGACCAAAACTAGATGACCATTCTGGCATATAAAGTAGTATGCTTCTATTTTTGAATCAAGCTTTGCGCAGTTTTTTTTTTCTGCTTAACAAACATTCCCACAAATTAATAGCTTAAAACAGTACTTTGTTACTAGCTCTCATAGTCCTCCAGTTGCCAGGTAGATGGAAAACTTGTCTTGCTCCAGGTGTCACCTGGGTGATATTGAGCAGGTGGATAGGCTGGTTCAGTGGCTACAAACCCCATCTTGAGAGACCCATCTCTGGATGACCCCAATGCTAGACTCAGTCAAGACTGTCGACCTGTAAGCCTACACGTTGATGGCATCTTGGTTTGGGGTGGGAGTTTGGCAAACTTCTTATATGGCAGCTTAGAGCCAACAGAGTAAGCATTTCAAGAGACCTGAGAGCATTTCAAAAGACGAAATGGACAGACTTCTTACAACCTAAACTTAGAATATCCAACTGTCACTTCCTTCACATCCTATTAGTGGAATAAGTCATGTAGGCCAATCCAACTGGAGTAGAATTAGACTCCATCCCTCTAAGAGTTTGCAACTATCTTTAATCTACCACACTCTTATAGCACCTTGGACTTCAAATCACAGCATGGATACAAACCCAGCAGATGCGCCCTGCGCTAAAATTCTGATTAAGGCAGAAGACTTAATACCATCCTGACAAACCCCCGTGCAAAACCAGGCACAGCCTGGAAAGAAGTGAAACCGATCCTATCTCTTCACTTCCACTGATCAGGCAATTGCTATAGATTGTAATTAGCATAACAACGAAGATGGTAAAAATAAAGAGGTAGCTGATAGATGGTTGTTACCCAGCCAACTTGAAGAAAAGGCACCCTCTGGATTCAGCCCTCACCATACTCAAGCCCAAATGCAGAGCTGGGGAATTTGATACATATAAAAATGATTCCTGCATTGGTGTTTTTCTCCTGTTAGTGGAACATGGGTGGAAACATGCTGTTCCGTTTACATGAGAAAGAATATTCTGAAAAGTCCCCTCCTCCTTTATCCCCCATACCTCCCCACCACCTCAAACCCCACTAAATTAAAGCCATATTTGTGGACCCTAAAAGGAAATTTCTTTTAGTAGCCAATAAATAGTAATAGATTTTGATTCTTATACGTGTGCAGTGTGCCCTGCTGAGAGGTTCACTTCATTTGGCATTGCTGGGAGACTGGTAATGAATTTCCCTGACAGGTACATCCCTGGTCAGATCAGATCAGGGAAATGAGCTCTTTGGGGCACAGGCTTGTAGGAATTATAGCAGTATGTGTTCACTGACCCCAAGTTGAAAGAATCTTTCATTCTAATACTCTGAAATGGAAACTGATAGTCTCTGTTGTTTTCATTGCTTAAACTGTACATTATTATGAGGGACTTTATTTTAAACTACTTTGAGTGGTTGCATAGCTTTCCATGAAAAAAAATTAAATCAAATGATCCATATTTTGCTAGCAGCACCATTGGTTACCTGAAAATAATTTCTTTATGGACTTACAGAAAAGGAAACAAAATCCTGAATTTAAGATGAACTAACAGTAATGTTTCTCTCTCTCTCTCTCTCAGAAATACACACACACACACACACACACACACACACTTTCTACTGTCCGTCTACGTAATTGAATAAAAGTAATAAATTCTCTCACTTGTCTCTCTGGCCCATCACCTCTGGAAAGAGACTGTGAAAACTTAGTTTGGACTGAATTTGAGTTAACTGTCCGAGATTTCTGCCTGAAGTTGGGTTCTCTTTGAATTTTAGTTTCCCTTGGAATGCAGTACTTGCAACCAAAGTAGTCTCCAGAATCAGAGTCCAAGGACTGGCCAGCCTATGTCTGACCTTTTCAACAGATGTTTGTAAATGGAATAGATTGCTTTCCCCAACCCAAACTGCGTAATCTTTGGTTTAGGTTGTTCTCTATGCAAATACTTAGACAGGCTGTGGTTTGTGCCTCTTGTCATTGGTAATAGGATATACACAGAACCCAGGTCACTGACTAAACCCAGCTGAATCAGGAATGATCAGTTTTAATCTTGGGATGAAAGCTTGATACATTAGGGAAATTAGTTGATCCGGTCAGCAAGATTTTTTCTTTTCTTGCTCAAGCCTAAGTTATGATCTGGACAACTTGGCATGGTGAGTAGAAGAAATACAGAGAAATAACTCAAATCTGATTTAGTCAAAATGCCAACTGGCCAGCACAACTACAGATATGTCTCAATGAGAGAAAACTGGTGATGTGACAAGGTGAGCCCATATATGGTTATTTAATGGGATGATCTACCACTGAGTAGAAAGAGGGCGTGGGGATATTCCCCCCCTTAAGGCACCATTTACCCCAGCAGTTGCATACAAATGAGAAACCTGGGGAAACAAGATCTCATAGCAATGTGGAAACCAGTGTTCAAGGGCTGAGTATACTCTGCTTATTTTAAGAAACATACCAGGTTCCTGACGGGTACATTAGCTGATCTCCCACAAGGGAAAAATGAGAACTCAGTTTATGAGGGAGCACATAGAACTGGTGACTTGCAGATAGCCTCTTGAGAAGACGACTTGCAGCTGTGACTCCCCAGATGTCAGGGAAAAGCATTTTCAAGGGTGTTCCTCTTGAGAGGGGAAGAGACCCAGTGGCCATTGTGTCTCAGATACCTGGGTCCTCTTAATGGTGCAGAAGGTTTAGTACAATGAAAGGAGCAGAGATTGTATAGATCAATATTTGACTTCTTTTCTGCAAGTTTCAGCTGTGTGGCCTTGGGCAAGTCATTTAACTTGCCTGTGCCTACCTTGCAAATAATACCATTGGTTTTATAGTAAGGCTTAGTGAAAATGTGTGTAATGCACCTAACATCATGCCTGGTACTTGGTAGTGCTTTATAAATGGTAATCTTTATGATCACTCAAGTTTTATGTGGCAATATCATCTAGTGAATGAGACAGAACCAGGTTGGAATACCAGATTTACCTCTTTGTAGCTGTATGAATTAGAACAAATTTCTTTCCCTCACTGACTTTACTTTCTTTACCTTTATAGTGGGAGAAACAATAATTACATCATAGGGATCATTTGATCATTAAATCAATGATATAATGAAGTGCCTAGGAGAGTTTCTAGCATTTAATAGTGTCCACTTATTATGTCATTATTCTCCCCCAAATTTATTTAATTTTCCTGGATTAGGGCAGAGGTAAAGAAGGAGACCTGTCAAGGGTCTTTGCTCACTCTCCAGGGACGGCACACCCAGGCCTGAGCTCTGCACGAAGATAGAACTACAGCAGAAGAAAAAGTGGCAATACATTCAGGGCCATTCGTCACAATTTGGGATGACAGAGCACATCCATAGAGAAGCAGCACTCAGGGAAATCAGAATTAGATATGCATAGTCACCAAAAAGTTTCCCAACGCAAGAAGCTTCTTGGTTTTTGTTTTTTGTTTTTTTTTACAAGAAGCTTCTTGTAACTGCTAAAAGATCCAAGGGGTTGGGAGGGCAAGGGGCACTTGCTTTGCTGTTGATGGACAGACTTGAGGGACTTCCTTTGTGATGACAGGCAGTTACAGGCTCAGTACTCCAGGCACACATCTTCTCTTTCTTTATAGCTCTTCAGCCAAGTTTTCAATGATTTACCCTTCTAATTTTATTTCATTTTGGTATTTCTTCGTATTTCCTCTTTTAGAGCACTCCAGGTGTTGTTGCATACTTCACTTTAAAGGTATAAAGCATGCCAGGAACTACAGAGAATAAAAGGACTTATGTGGTACTGAAACTTTTTCCCCCGAAAACTCACACCCAAGAACTTGTCTATAGGCCAATTAGCATTTTGGCCACATTTTCAGGATTTGGCTACGACAGCCACTGTGCAAACTCACACCACATGTGGTACTAATTGGCGCTGTTGGCAGTTTAAGAAGAAAGACTGGGGATTTCTCAGGGCACAGAAGCCTAACAATGCCCTCACACAATAGCTCTCAATAGGAGTTAGAAATTAGAACCCTGAGGGGAAGGATGGGTCTGTGCCGCAAGGTCAACGAGCTGAATCTCTCAACACTTTGAAAAAGCAACCAAAAAAAAAAAAAAAAACTAGAAAGAGAAAGAAGGCAGGAAAAAAAAAAAAAAAAGATTTAAACTGTACCAAAATTCCAACATAGAGCAAGGCCAGGTTCATTGTTCACGGGACATGTTCAGTCAGGAAGCATGAATGTGCAGATGTGGAGGAAGGAAGTAGGGACAAACGAGTGTCTTGGACTGTGGAGACTCCGTCATTGCTTGAAACCATTGAAATTTCTCCCCGGCATCAGTTTCTTCATCTGCAAAGTTGTCATAGGCTTCCATAGCATTGACCTCCTACAAGCTGAAAGGAACAGGGCGGGGTGGGGGAGGGAGTGCAGATTTGTAGTTTGTTAAAGTGCTTTGATGTTGCAAACTTCGAACCCAAACAGAGGGATCGGTCTCTCATAATGTCTTAGCTGTGGGTCTCTGGAGGTATGAGGGAGGTAGCAGTGGTCTTGGGGATAATAGTTCCCCTCGGCCAGCTCTAGGAGGTTTTGAGAAACAGAAAGGAGCCTTGGGGAATTGGAGTTAATTGAAAGGAGACACAGGGGAGAATGGAAACATAGAGCTGCCTCACTAGCTACATCTATAGGTTCATGGAACTGGACAGTTTTGTTTTGTTTTGTTTTTTAAGATACAACAGAAGCTTTGGTTTCCTGGTAGCAATTATAATCATCTTAGCATTCAGCTTCTCTCTCTTTTCTTTCATCTTGCCTATGTGTGCTTTCTTCATATCAGAACATAATTAAGCCAAAGAAAGCTCCCTGAACTGACCCTATCAAGTTCTTTACAGAGGATTCGGCTCTCTTTTCCCTAAGAAACGGAAATGCAATTTCAAGGACCTGAAATTAAAAGTGCACTTACTGAATTTCCCTCCCTTTCACCTGCCCCCCTTTTCTCTCCCTCCCTGCAAGGCCCACCCCTTAAAATGTGTTATGCCCAAGGTAAGAGGATGACCAGAGATCCTGGACCTTTCTTTTTTTAATTTTTTTTAAAGATTTTATTTATTTATTTGACAGAGAGATAGCGAGTGCAGGAGCACAAGTAGGGGGAGTGGGAGAGGGAGAGGGAGAAGCAGGCTTCCTGCTGAGCAGGGAGCCCGGATGTGGGGCTCGATCCCAGAACCCTGGGATCATGACCTGAGCCGAAGGCAGACAAGCGCTTAATGACTGAGCCACCCAGGGGCCCCGAGATCCTGGACCTTACATCTTCCCTTCCCACCCCGGGTTCTGTACTCAGCATGAAAGGCCTCCTGCGCATGTGCATGAACACCCTTCTGCTAAAGCCTAAGCTCAGTCTGGGCTCATGCACCTGCTCCTCCCAGATTCTGACAATGGCCTTTCCTCAGGGCCTTCAGGAGGCCATCTAGGGAAGAAAACTGCAGGACTAAAGGCAGGTTCAGGGGCATCGGGTCAGGGAATTCCAAGGCCCCAAGCAATCTAATAAGACCTAAAAGAGGCCCCTTGTAGCCATGTACTTTTTGTTCTATGGGACAAAACTAAAAAGGACCAGAGTACAGGGATGACTAAAGGGCAGGACCCAGAGATGGGCCTTCCTTGTCTGGGTCTGAGGCCACCTGTTTTTACTCCCTACTCCCTTCCCGATTACTGTTACTGCAACTACCACTAGTACTATTAGTACATGAGGAATGAAGGAAGAATAACATTTGATACAAAGTATCTCCTCGAATAAAAAAGAATGAGGCAGTTTGTCTCCACACAGTTCCGGAGGAAAAAGAATGAGTCAGTTTCTCTCCACACAGTTCCGGACGCTGAAGAGTCCAAGATCAGGATGCCAACAGATTCGTGTCTGGTGAGACTCTGCATCCTGCCTTGTGGATGGATTCTTTCTTGCTGTATCCCCACATGGCAGGGGGAGAGAAAGAGAAGGAAACCCTTTCCTGTCCCTTCTTATAAGGCATCAAGCCATTAGTGAGGGTTCCGCCTGCATGATCAAATCACCTTTCAAAGGCCCCACCTCCAAATACCATCGCATCCGGATTAGGTTTCATCATTCGAGTTTAGGGGGGGGAAACAAATTTTCAATCCATAGTACAGGCCAAGACTATTCTGCACAGCAGGCCCAGGAAACGGACAGGAGGCAGTGATCTTTAGTACTGAACACAGCAAGTTAGCAGTAGCAGAAAAGTGTTAGGAAGAAATTTTAATATTGCCCTTCTATTTGAGATCCATGGAGGAAACATTGTTTCCCTTTGTAGATTCACATAAAGATTTATGAGACATTTCAAACTCTAGAAACTGATGAAGGAAAAGCACTTATTTGTTCCTCTGCCATTTTGTAATTGTACATTACTCTAGGGAACAGTGTTCTCCTTTCTCTTGTCCTTAAAGCCATCAAGATTGTGAGGGAGTCGTCTGTTACAGCAACATAAGGCATCCCCACAGCTAACTATTATAACTGAAAGCTGACCACTCCCCTTGTAGGTTAGGCTGACTATGTGAGCTAGTTCAGGTAGACCCTAGGCAAGAGTTTACTGGGTTTGGGGGTGAGGTAGTAGGAATTCTGGGAAACCTATGGCTTTCTTAAAGAAAGACCATATGTGGCTGACACAGATTTTTAAGGCTTCTTCCTGAAACATGACCATAAAATGATAAGCATAAGGACAAAATTTACCCCATTACAAATGAAGAAGAGAACCAAACAAAGAAAAAATATGGGAACCCTGATAGCATTGTTAAACTGTATCTTGTACCCCAGTAACCACTTACCCCTAAATTTCTTGTTATGTGAACGAGAAGCTTATTTGTTTGAGTCACTTTGAGTTTCTTATTATTTGCTTTTGATTTCATCCACAACTGTACAAGTCCCACGTTCAATCCAACCATGGCAGTCAAGGTGGATCCCTCACTGCCCCCAGCCACAGCTTGCTCATCCCTGTGTCCTTGCTCCAGTGATGAGAGGGCTGCCCCTTCTTTTCTGACTTACAGAAATTCATATGAGCCCATGCTCATATGGGCTTATCTCCCCACAGGAAATAAGAAGTGGTTAATTGCCAGGCTTTGCAGTCAAAATTCATGGATTCAAATCCATAAACTGCTACCTGTATAACTATTAGCAATTCACTTAAACTATATGGATGTTAGTACACTTACCCAAAAAATGGGGAAGTCACTTAAATTTTACAAGATTCCTGTGCATATAGAACAAGATTATTTATTTATTTATTTATTTATTTATTTATTTTTAAGGTTTTATTTATTTATTTGACAGAGAGAGACACAGCGAGAGAGGGAACACAAGCAGGGGGAGTGGGAGAGGGAGAAGCAGGCTTCCCGCAGAGCAGGGAACCTGATGCGGGGCTCAATCCCAGGACCCTGGGATCATGACCTGAGCCGAAGGCAGATGCTTAACGACTGAGCCACCCAGGCACCCCTGAACAAGATTATTTAAAGAACCTATGAAAGGCCATGATATCAAATGTAGAAAAAATATTCCTATAAGTTTAAAGTTTATAATTAAGATTTTGCCACAGTCTATTCATTTTTCTCATTGCTGATAAACCTGGTAGTTTTCCTATGGGTTAGTGCAATGTCACCAGATGCTGGATACTTACATCTGATTTGGTATTTCAAATGGGTGCCTTGCCTTTATCAAAATACCCTACTTGCCTATGACCCAGAAACTTTTTAAAAATTTTTCTACTTGTAATGTTACATGGAATTTGCAGTTCTAAACCCATAGGGCCTGTTCAGTAATAATACTTCGGGCAGTGTCCTAAGTGATTTATATGCATCGTTCCATTAATCCTCAAGGGAGGTATGATTATTATCCTGCTGTTGCAACATGCAGCTCTGGGGTCCTCATCTCTTGCCTGAGGTCACAGAGTTAAGAAGTAAGGGCAAGGCTGGGGTTCACACTCAGCCTGTGTGACTGTGGAGCCTGCAATGTCCTGCTCTCTCATCAGTAATAATAACTAATGCATGGTCAGCCAAACACCAAAGAGCTACAAACCAATACAAGTTGACTGAACATGATTAACTGCCAGTAAGTGAGCCATCCTTCTTTCTCATTTCCAGTCAGCATAAAAAGTAGATTAAAGCACTGTGTCTTAGAAGATCATTCTACTTCCTTCATTCAGTTCCTATTAGAGTGCACTATTTTCCTCCATTGGTCTGAGTACCAGGCATGTGATATTTATCTCCGAATGCCCAGGACATAGCACCATTTCTGGAACACAAAATATCTCAAACAATTGCTAACTAAAATAGTACTTGAGATAGAAGTTTCATTAAAAAAAAAAATAGCACAAAGACAAGAATATATCAATTTATCTCCTGAAACAAAGTTGATATTTCAAATAGGTAACCTAAACAGAAAGGTATGACATTTGCATTTTGATATTACTAATTTAACATAAATTCAAATTTATGTTTTCTAAGTTATATATTTGATTTGAATTTTTTATTTTTTTATTTTTTTTAAGTTGCAGTGACAATCCTTTTACTTCCCTGTTTAATAAACTATAGGATGCCAAACCATCCATTAAGTCAGAAAAAAGCCATTGTGCTTTACTTGAAACAAAAAAATAAATAAAATTTCCTTTTCTTTTCTTTGTAGAAATGTCATTTTAAGACAATGTTACAAAAAAAAAACAATGTTAAAAATCAATATATAAATGCAAGTGTAGCTTTATACAAGGGAAAATTATACTAAGATCGAAACACAATCATTAATTAAAAGGAAGATTTTTTTTCAAATTAGAATCTCTCCCTAGAGTCTGTGCCAAATCTTAGCAATTCCAGCTGAAGAACCCAAAGTTGGAAGACCATGGGCAACCTCTTCCTACACTTGACAAGACTCTGCTCTGATGATTCTACAGACCACCTGCAGGCAGCTGGACCTGCTATGAACAGGAAGCAGTGGGGAATTGGTGCTTTTTCTCTGCTACGAATTCAAGCCAAAAAATAAATGAATCTGGAGGCATAGGAATGGTTTCCTTTTCAACTGCCCAAGGTGACCTGCAGCAGAAACAAAAACAAAAATGTTTCTCTACTCCTAAATGAGATCATGTCTTCTTGGAATAACATATATGGAAGCACTTGAGAAGTCAAGTATGTATTGTATTAAAAAGTGTTACTCGTGATAGTGAGACAGTGTTATTTATTCGTAATGAGAAGAGCCTGAAAGTGTAATACATTTAGAAATTAATTTAAAAACACCAAACCCAGGAAATTTCACCCATGCCTCTTGCCCCCATTAGATTCTTTGAAGCAATTGCCCTGTAATCCAGGACATGCCTAGATTGGTCGTCTAGAAGGCAATCCTCGCAAAGTGCAATTTTCCAGCAATGTGACTGATCATTTACTCCATTCATCAGATAAAAGTATAAACACGCAACCTAAAAATTCATTTAAGTGGTTAAGAATTTTCAGTGTTAAAATATATATATACAACCTCCAGTGTTCAATACAATTAAAGAAAAAAAAAAGGTTTCCTGTGTGCCAGAAAGATTCAGACATCAAATATTCATAATAAATTGCATTTTAAAATTGGTTGAGAACTATTACCCCCAAATAAAAACCCTCTTGCCCATCATTTTTTTTTTTGAATTACCATAGTCTCTACCTCTCTACAAAGGAGATTTATTTTATCACATTCACTTAAATTATAATTATTTATGAAACAGCATTGTCTAACTCATTTCATTGAAAAAAAATGTTAAGGCACAGATTTTGCATTACTATCTGTGAATTATTCTCAGTGACCAGTAATGTTGTATTACAAAAAATCCTTAGAGTTACTTCCTCCATAAATCAATACACATGTAAACACTTAGTTGTATTTCTGAATATCAAAGACTCTATTCTGCTGGATCAGAATTTTCCAAACTAAAGCCAACAAGATTTTTTGGGGGTTCTAGAAAATGGTGTAGAAAGATCCTGAGCTTATCTCCTCCCACGAACACAGTGAGAATTTCTTTATTCTGCCAAATTGAACCCCTAGCTCTTTTTTATTCTGTTATAATATACCACTGCCAACAAGACTGGGCATTTAAGAATGAATGAAACCGAGGTCCAGTGGAAAAGAGAGAAAGAAAGAAGCGGCTCTATTTATGGAAAGCAAAATAGAAATGTAATTTTAAGTATCTGAAAGTCTGTAGATTTTGTCATAATTCACTCCAAGTACATATTAAACTCTGGTGTAGGGGAATAAATAGAAAACATTTTATCAAACACACATAGGCACAGGCTTAGAAAGTTTGTAATTCATTTTATCATATTACATATTGTCATCACTAACAAACAAATCTGGATTCTTATCATTAACCACAGATTCAGGTGTTATATCTGCATAGTCCCAAAACATCCGAATAAAAGCAAATTCAAATCAGTCAGCCATCTAGTTAGTTTATTCAATACTAAACATCTGTATATTTAAAGCTCTCCAAATCATTGATTTTTTTTTCTGTTTTTATCCAGATTGTGGTACATTTTTTTTTTTTTTTAATTTTTTTTTTTAATGTTTTTTTTTTATTTATTTATTCATGAGAGTCAGAGAGAGAGAGAGAGAGAGGCAGAGGCAGAGGGAGAAGCAGGCTCCCCGCCTAGCAGGGAGCCCGATGCGGGACTCGATCCCGGGACCCCGGGATCATGACCTGAGCCGAAGGCAGACGCTTAACCATCTGAGCCACCCAGGCGCCCGGATTGTGGTACATTTTATACTCAAGAAACAAGTGAATTACACAGTTTAGTGAGTATACAAAAGAAAAATCATAAAATAGGTTTAGAGGATGAGAACAATAATATAAAATTTACATAAATGATATTATGAGTCAAATAAGTAGACACATATAAAACACCATCTAGATCTTCAGATTATCAGAAACAGTAAATTCAGAATTTTTTCAGTATTCTTCATCGAGTTCTCATTTGCCCTGATAGCAGAGAACATGCCTCGTGCCCTTAAATCCTTGTCTTTGCTCAGCAATCACTTTTAAATTCCTGAACCCTTGTGTATCAGTTTTCTATACTGTGTAATAAATTACTACAAACTTATGAGCTTAAAATGGCACGTTCTGTAGGTCAGGAGTCTGCACACACCTGACTTGGGTTCTCTACCCAGGGTCTCACAACGCTGAAATCAAGATATTGCTGAGCTGTGTTGTCATCTGGAGACTTGATAAGGAAAAGATCAGCTTCCAAGCTCCCTCAGTCTGTTGGCAGATTCAGTTTCATTGCAGATTTCAAAGTTGCTTCTTCAAAGTCAGAAACAAAGAGTCTCTAAGTTCAGAGAAGGACTTGACTGATTAGGTCAGGCCCACCCAGAAAAATCACCCTTTGACTAATTCAAAATCAAATGATTAAGGACCTTAATCACATCTAAAAACATCCTCTTCACCTTTGCAATATTCTACTGGTTAGAAGCAAATTTCAAGTTCCCCCCATCCTCAAGGGGAAGGAATTACATACAAATTCGTCCATACCAGAGAAGTAAGAATCTTGGAGGTCATCCCAAAATACTGCCTATCATATCTTGTCAAGTCAGGGACTGCCACTCTCCTAACCATAGCCAGCCACCTCCCCACGTACAGTGGTGATAGAAACAAGGAAGGGCCACACACCTAGGAGTGTTCTTTGGTTGGCAGTGATGTTAGAGTATGGGTAGAGAATTTCTCAAACCTAGTGTGGAGGGATGGCTACTCACTGGGGCGTATTTAATGCCAGATGTGGGAGGTGAGCTGGGTGGGTTACCACCCATTCTCATCACCCTGCCGAAGACTCGTTGCAGCTGTAATTAATGAGCTTGTTGATTCCATTAATGCAAAGAAAATTGGTTTTATTTCTTACTTCCAAGTAAGAAAATGTAATGGGAGGTTCTGCCATCATGTAGCAGTTCCTATTACAATTGACAAATATCCCACTATGAACAACACTTTCCAGTGATTGATCCTCGAGATGCTTCCTTTTTCTACGTGTGTGGATGTGTGTCTTCGTTGTCTATGTATGGCTGGCTGTGGATCCCTCATATTCTGAAATCAGAATTTTATTATGGATTCAAAGGGGAATATTTATACACTACATGAATTCAATCTGATATGTTTCTGACGATAAAAACAACAAAAAAAATGCATTCATTTTCTCACTTGGATTTTCTATCACATTCAGTCTATACCATGGTGCTTTCCAGTACTTGATAATCTTGTCAGCTTCACTGAGAGTTTGCAGGTTAATCTTGAAGCTTGAGGACTTAACTTTGTTTCCTGCAACTGATCAAAACATACTTGGGAAACAGCAAAAATGATAGCACAACCATGGATATTGCAGTTATTTCTAGAAATTGTAAAGGGGTTATTGACTGAATGTGAACTCGCAGAGACTTCTTCCTCACAGAAACACAGATGCATGCAACAGTTTTTCAGGCACACTGAAAGTTTCATTCAAATACAGTTTAGGGACGCCTGGGTGGCTCAGTCGTTAAGTGTCGCCTTCAGCTCAGGTCATGATCCCAGGGTCCTGGGATCGAGCCCCACATCGGGCTCCCTGCTCCGCGGGAAGCCTGCTTTCCCTCTCCTACTCCCCCTGCTTGTGTTCCCTCTCTCGCTGTGTCTCTCTGTCAAATAAATAAAATCTTAAAAAAAAAAAACAGAACGGTTTATGGTTTTCATCTCTACCTTTTGCTCTAACCTCTCCCTGGAGACATGCAGTGGAGTGACCTCATTCTTTTCTCTTCTCTCTCCAATTTTATTGTAATGGTGTAAACTGCACCCAACTTCCCTCAGGACTATGTGGATGCTGTACACACTTTCTAAAAACTTGTGAGTACTTGTATTGTCCACCTAAAAATAAGAAGAAAAACAATTACTTGAAATTACACCAAGATGTAAGGCATCAAATAATGATATTCTTGTTGGCTTAATAATGCGATGACTCATTCAGTAACTCACTATGACCACATGGTAGGTGGTGTTTTGAAAACCAGAATCACAGCAAGGATTAACAAAAACATTCTTGACTTCTTACCCTCAGAGAGTGTACATTCTAGTTCATAATAGCATATAAGGTGGTGATAAGTAGAGAGCCATGGTGTGGAAAACAAAGGAAGGACTAGGGTTTAGACAGGGTAGTCAGAAAAAGCCTCTCTTACAGAGGTGACCTCATGCTATGCACTCAATTGTTTATTCATTACTTCTGCCCTCGGAAGAAGCAAGGTTCATGAGTGACACGTCAGAAAGGTGTCATGAAAGCAAAGAGGAATAGTTCAAGAAAGAAAGAGAGTGTGTCCAAGGGTGTCAAATGCTGCAGCAAGCATTAGTTATACACAAGCTGAATCATTTCTGCTAGGTTTAACAATTTGGCTAGTGATATGGTTCCTGGCTCTGATGGATTAGAAGGTGACTGGAGGGTGGAGACATGGAAGGAGCAGCAAACATTACTGGCAGTCTTGAGATGAAAGTGTCAAACCATGCACAGAGCGGGGGAAAGATCTTCCAGACAGAGAGAACAGAGGCAAAGGGGGGGGAGCAGAGGCATGAAAACTCACAAGGAGGCTGGTATACGTGGAGTGTAGTAACACAATAAATCCGGGTAGGATATAGGCTTCTGTTGGTAGCCTCGCACACCATGGGAGCCCTCACAGCCAAGAATGTTGGCTTTCGTTCCACGTGACATGAGAGGAATGGGAAGCTTTTGGCAGGAGAGTGAAATGATCTGATCATGTTTGCGGGAAACAAGTTGTAGACAAGCATAGCAGGGAAATCTGTAAGGAGTCTATTGCAATAGGCCTCAGTAGGAAGGCAGGTGGGAAGAAGGTGAAGCATGATCAAACCCGGTGTGGACTTTGAGGATGGAGCCCACAGCATGACTGATGGATTGGAGTTCACTCTGATGTCTTCATTGCCTGAGATATGGAGGACTGTAGAGGAGAAGACTCAAGGGTAGGGCCCTGAACTCATAGGATTAGTGTCCTTACAAGAATGGAATTACCCTTATAATAATATCTGCTTTCTCTTTCCTCCATACCAAAAGTCTCAGAATCCTGAGGAGAGGCTAAATTGCGTCCCTCTAAAATTTGTATGTTGAAGCTTTCACCCCCAGTGTGACTATAATTGAGGATAGAGCTTTTAGGAGATCATTAGGGTTAAATAAGCTCATGAGGGTGGATCCTAATCTGATAGCTTTGGTGGCCTTGAGAAAATGAAGAGAGAGTCCTCTCCCTCCCCACACAAAAGCATCAAGGAAATGCCAGGTGAGGAAACAGCAAGAGGGCAGCCATCTACACCCCACCTGAAGCACCAAACACAACCCTGCCGTCACCTTGAACTTGCACTTCCAGTCTCCAAAACTATGAGAAAACACATTTCTGCTGTTAAGCCATGCAGTCTGTACTATTTTGTTATGGCAGGACAAGGTGACTAATACGGGGGATGTATCAAGAATTCTGTCTTGGATATTTTAAATTCAAGATCTGTTCTATTCTGATCCACAGTGGCAGGTACTGAAGGGTCTGGGGTTCACAGAGGTCAGAGGCAGAGATATAAAATGCAAGTTCTCTGCTGATAGATGGTATTTGTGTTGATTAACACACTCTTTAATCTGGGAGACAGAATGAGATCTCTGTTGGTGAGAGAAAGAAGAAAAGAGTCCAGCATGGACCTCTGGGGGCTCTAACATTCAGAGGTGGGAGAAAAAAAATGGAAAAGCCAGGAAAAAAAAAAAAAAAAAATCTGAGAAGTGGCTGGTGAGAGACAAGGATAACAGGATTGCAGAGCAGAAACCTGGCTTGGGGTGGGAGTGGGGAAAGTGAGGAGCAAGGGCAGAGAGAAGACAGGAAATTAGCAGACAGAAGACTCCAGAAAGTCTCTCACTACATTCAGACTGCTTTCTCAAATCTCTCATCAAATAGAAATTTTGAGCTTTAACTGTGAGCAGAAGTAATTACAAATATGTACTTTCCTTTAGTTCAACCCAGAACTAACTTGAAACAACATTGTTTTTGCAAAAAATAAATAGAGCCATTCCTACAATACTGTGTCACTATCTGTAATTTAAACATGTGAAATTAATTCTCCAAACTCCAAATGTCAAAATTAACTATTAAACAAAGAGTGTATCCCAGGGTTATAATCAAAATAGTTAACTAGTCTAACATTCTGTAATAAATAAATAAATAAATAAATAAAACACAACCCAAAAAACAAAACCAAAAAACCATGACCATAAAACCACTCCAATTAGCTTGACTATATTCCAGCCAAGGAGACAGATTTCAATTAACTGATCGTTTGCTTTTAATTAAATGGCCAGGCAACCTGAAGAATTACTTGGAGAGTTATTATATCTATATTTTCAGCACAATCTTATTTCAGAACTCTAGATCTATATCCCCAAATTCTGTTGGATTATCTCCATCTGGATAACTGAGGACAAGAAATAAATACAACCCTAATCGAGCACAGTAAGCTGTCTTCCCTAACAAATTAGCTCCTTTTTCATATTCTTTATCTCTCTGTGGCTGGGATATTTTGCATGTCATGTCTTCCACTGTGTCTTACATTATTAACAAATCCATTTCACCTGTATTCACCCATGAATGTAGCTGCTGGAAAAGGGGCAGGATGAACACCACCTCAGGAATGATGAGGATATGATATAGGGGAGTTCCCTCCTCAATACTAGTAGAAAATGCTTAGCCTCCTTTGCTTCCTTGGAATATAAGAAAAAGAAGGGGAATGGTAAGAGAAAAGCCTGGTGAGGACTCTGTTTCCCCCACATTCAGGGTTATAAAAATGAAGAACTTGAAGACATTATAGCATGACTCCCTGGGAAAAGGCTCAGAAAGGAGCTCAGTATTTGGCTGGGATCCAGAGGAAATGCAGCAGAAGAGCAGGCGTATAGCATGGGTGGGAGAAGAAGTCTGGATGGAGGGCTGGGTGAGACTGCCGGTGGCCCATGATCAACACATGACACACAAGACAACAGAAGTTACCACCTGTCTTGTTGATGGAACCAAGAAATGCTGAGAGGGCAGCTGGACCAACAAAGCCTGCATCAGAAAAAGGAGAACATCATGAATACAAACATCGGTAACCATGGATGATGGCAGATAGCAGCCACAGAGGGAGTGACATCTGAGACCACAAGGCTGGATGGCACCTGTCACACCTCAGTAGATTCAACCTGTCATCCTCTGGCAATGCCGCTGATACTCACAGACCCCTAGGACATGATATTTCCTTCTCAAATAGCAAAATGACATCTTTCTAGAAGCACAGAGGAGAATATACAAGATAGTGAGCATTGACCTAAAAAAAGGTAGAGCTTCTTGAAATAGACTTTTTCTTCTTCTCTAATAATTTATTTCCATTAATTGGCCATTTAAAGTTCCAGTCACCCCTTGATACTTGGTGGAGTGGGGCATAGGAGTAAAGTTACATCACTTATAGAAAATAAATAACCGTATCACTCTGCAGAGTTGAGTATATTTTCACTGTCACATCATTGAAGAGTAACTTAACTCTCCAACATAAAATGTTCTATACATCACTGGCATGCCCCCCTCTTTTTCCTGACTTCTAAGCTGTCATCAGTCACTTTCAATTAGATATCTGGCTACTGAAATATGCCTCTTTCTTCCCTTTTTCTGGACCACCATAGCATTCTTTTCACTGTTCTTCCACTGTCTTCCCACTCAGAATCATCTTCCAAATATTGACAAGGTATTATTATTTTTATTACATTGATTACTTCCTTAAATGGTCTCTTAGTTGCTTATTGTGTGAACATCAATTTTCACCTGTGTTCTGTAGATACCTAAAGAGCAGCTCTCAGAATGTGGCTCCCTACTTGCAACATCAGCATTCCCTAGGGACAACTTAGGGTGTAAATTCCTGGTTCTCATCATAGACCAACTGAGAATCTGAAACTCTGGGGGTGAGGCCCAGCAGTCTGTCTTCTAACAAACCTTCCAGGTAGTACTGATGCACGTGTACTTTGAGGAGCCATGGAAGTAACTCAAGAGTGACATTGGCTGGTGATGGAGTCCTGTCAGGAGGCTCTGGGCAGGGAGAGAAAGGCCAGCTCTGCTCCAGACAAGGACAACCTGTTCCCATTTTCTTGCAAAAACTTCCACCTGATATATCATTCGTGTAAGGTGTGAGGTTCAGTCACGATTTTTCCACCCTATGGATGTCCAATTGTTCCATCACAATTTATTGGAAAGGCTGTCTACTCCATTGAATTGACTTTGTACCTTTGTCAAAAACCAGCTGGTCATTCCTGTCTGGGTCTATTCATGAATTCTCTTCAATTTGATTGGTCTAAGTGTCGGTCCCTCCACCACGACCACAGTCTTGGTTACTATAGGAATCCAGCGGGGCTTAATATTGCATGGAAAAATTCCTTCTATGTTATTCTTTTGCAAGATTGTTCTAGCTACTCTAGTGCCTGTGTCTTTCCTTATACATTTGAGAATGTTTAACTATGTCTACAAAATCTTGCCAGGGTTTTGGTGGAAACTGCATTAAACCTATAGATAAGTTTGGAAAAAAAATTGACATCTCTACCAGAAGAGTCTTTCCATCCATGAATATAACATGTCCTTCCATTTATTTAGTTCTTTTTTTTATTTCTTTCCTCAGTATTTTATAATTTTGACCATACAGCTTTCATACATATTTTGTTAAGTTTATATGTAGGTATGTCATTTCTCTGGAATGATTGTATACGATATTATGTTTTCAATTTTGGTTTCCACATGTTCATTGTCAGCATGTAGAAATGTGATTGATTTTTGCTTGTTGATTGTGTATCCTGCAACCTGGCTGAACTCACTTATTAGTTCTTAGAGTTTTTGTTTTGTTTTGTAAATTCATCAGGCTAATATATTATCTGAGAGAAGAATTTTACATTCTTCAACACAAACACTTAAGTCCCATGACAACACACCCCCATTTACCTTTCCAGCCTCATTCCCAATCTTTGTTCTCAACTGACATCTTTTCCAAGTGTTCTCTTTCTTTAAAAAAAAAAAAAAGTTAAATTGATTGAGGACCTTCCGCATCATCATCTGGGATTGTTTAAAAATGTAGTTTCCCAAAACTCACCCTAAAGTCTGTGGAGTCAGCCTGAAAGCTTGCACTTTTAACATGACATCCCTGATGATTCTTATATACACATAGGTTTGAGAACAACAGGCTTCTGTGTCAAGCAAAAGGAAATTCTCATTTTTCCTGAACTTACCACCCACTTCTAAGGCTTCAAGGCTTCATGGTTCATTACTTCTGATCTTTTATAGGATCACTTCAACATTTCTTACACGTATGCTTTAATTGTATTCAATCTAAAATTCCTCAAATCTTCTTTGAACTGTCCCATTACCTTTTTTATTTCTGCACCTGGGAGAAAAATCACCCAATTCTTAATAAAGGTACCATTAAAACTTTACAGTGTCTGCCTTCATATGGGCCCTGAAAATTGCGCAGACATCCTGCCATGTGTACTTGGTCAAGTCCTTGTCCACATCCATACTGTGGTTATTTCAGATATGTATTCATTTCTTCAAAGGCCCCTTCTCCTGTCCACATCACAGATGACCTAGTTTCCTAATCCCTGGGAGAGGGGGAGTCTTGAGTGTCTCACTTTTTCATCTCAAATCTTGCCTTTGTCCATACACTGTTCAAAGATATTCCATCACCTTTCTTTTAGTATGTATAACTCATCTTGACTCAGCTTCTATCAAATACCCACTTTCTCAAGAGAGTTACTTACTCCTTTCCATTGGGTCATTCACTTAGGAATATAGTTCTACTTGAGATCTCTCACCAATAAAACAAGAACAGAAATAAAATATTCAACAATACTGTTTCTCTTTGGTTATTGCCCTATCACGTACTTTTTTTATTCATTTCCCAACTTATAAAAACAGAATCCAATATGTGGTGTCTTCCCCTCTCCACTTCCAAATTGCTGAAAATTGGCTTTGCTCCCATTGCAAATGACTTAATGAAGACATCAAAGATCCTGAATTCCCAAATTCAGTGGATAATATTTAATTGTCACCTTGCTAGCATGTGACGGCATTGAAAACTTTCTCCTTTTTTTATCTTCCATTACTCCACACTCCCCAGAAACCTCCTTCTTCATCTTTTATTTTTACTGATCATACGCTTCCCTTGGCTCCTTACATGTTGTAAGTTTTTAGTTCTCTCTGATCCTTTTTACTCCATAATCTTACCCTGGACACTCCATTGCATGCCTCCACTTTAATTACCTGTGTTACTTCCAAGTCCTAAATCAACACCTTCATACTCTCTTGAGCTCTTCAATTTTATTCCATCCTCCAAATTGACAGCTCAAGGTGAAAATTCTAAATGCACCTTAAACTCAGCCTGTCCTGAAACAACCTCATTCTTTTTCTTCTTTTACCAGCCTTTCCCCTTATTCCGTGTCTTGGTGAAAGGACTGCCTGCTTCTCTAGTTGTTCCGTCCCAACCCAGAGAATGGTTTCAACTCCCCATCTCTCTTTTTCCTGGAGTCAACTAGCCACTAAACCCTGCCATTAATACCGGCTATCTCTCTTTGTCCTCTAATCTGCCTCCCTTCTCCACGATCAAGGCCACTGTCATGGTCCATTATTTAATCATGTCTCACTTGAACCTCAGAAGCAGTCCTATAATTTTACTTCCTTTCTCCAGTTTAATTTACTTGAAGCTATTCTCTCTCTGCACCACGGCCTGGGCAGTGTTTCAGATACACAAATCTCTGTTCAGCTAAGAATTTTTTCAGTTCTTCCCCATCTATCCTTAACGGCCTTAGTAGGGCACAAAAGGCTTTTTATGACCTGACTTCGGCATTTCCTCTATAAGCACTCTGAACCTAACTTTACTTAATCCTTTTTATGCATCTCACAATCCAATTTTCCCAATTTATCTGTTTATTTTCTAGGAAACCTGCCTCATTTTTACCTGAATTTTCTCTTCATCTGTAAAGACTGAGTTTTATTAATCTGTTATTAATGAAGAATTCCCTTACTCTCAAAGGCAGACTTTGGTAGTATTTCTTTTCTTTTTATATAACATTTTATATATTCTTTTATAAGTGGTTAGATTGTTTCATAATCATTTGTTTAGCTGTTGATCCACTAAATTGAAAATAATAACTCTCTTAGTACAAAGATTCTGTTGTATTTTACTTGGTTTCCAAACTCTTAGTAAAATAACATGGCCCACAGTAGAGACATACTAAGTGTTTTTTGAGTAAAGTGTTGGCCAGTGAGAGAGAGAGAGAGATGTACACAAATTATTATAACAGAACCAAGAATAACAGATGTTTTACTGGAGTATAAATGGAACATGAATAAATAGAAAAGAAGAAGATCATGGCCAGAAGATTTAATTTTGGCATAAAAGGACAGACATTACAAAAGCAAGGGAGGGGAGATGTCATTGCAGGGACCAAGTACAGCATGACTAAATGCATGGAGATACAAATTACAAAACTTACTCAGTATAAGTACTGTGCGCTAACCGATTGCGCCACTGGAGTTCCGAACTACCCTATGACCCAACAATTGCACAAATGGGTATTTACCCCAAAGATACAGATATAGTGAAAGAAGAGGCACATGCACCCCAATGTTCATAGCAGCAATGTCCACAATAGCCAAACTGTGGAAGGATCCCAGATGCCTTCAACAGATGAATGGATAAAGAAGATAAATATATATAATGGAATATTACTAAACCATCAGAAAGGATGAATACCCACCATTTGCATTGACATGGATGGAAGTGGAGGGGATTATGCTAAGTGAAATAAGTCAAGCAGAGAAAGGCAATTATCATATGGTTTCACTGATATGTGGAACATAAGGAATAGCATGGAGGACATTAGGAGAAGGAAGGGAAAAATGAAGGGGGTGAATCAGAGGGGAAGATGAACCATGAGAGACTATGGACTCCAGGAAACAAACTGAGAGTTTCAGAGAGGAGGGGTTTGGGGGAGATGGTTTAGCCTGGTGATGGGTATTAAGGCGGGCACGTATTGCAATGAGCACTGGGTGTTATACGCAAACAACGAATCATGGAACACTACATCAAAAACAAATGATGTAATGTATGGTGATTAACATAACATAATAAAAAAAAGAAAGAAAACAACAACAACAACAACAAAATAAATCCCAGCTCTGCTACTGTGTGAAACAACAACAAGAACAACAACAACAAAAAACTAATGAAGTACTGCATGGTGACTAACATAACATAATAAAAAAAATAAAAAATATAAAAATTAAAAAATTAAAACAAAACAAAACAAAAACCTAGTAACAACTACAGAGTCTTATTGGCAAGTCTATGTGGTCAATGGAGATATGGGTGTACTGAGAAAAAAAATGTAAGAGAGATGTTAAATGCCATTGTGAAACGTTTCCAATGCCATGTTAAGGAATTTAAACAACAGACATTCAAGAACCATTTAAGCATTTTTGACAGATTGTGTGGGCAAATTTGCTTTACCATAAGTAGAAAACACTGGGGTTTTAAACTTTACAAACACTTTAGAGGGGAGAAGGATGGGAAGAGTCTCCAATAACTGAGAAAATGGTAATCATGTAGCCCTGAACAAAGGCAATGAGTGTTAATAAACAAAGAGCATCCAGAATCTGATCGCTAACTTTGGTAGTTGCACATTTTCCAAGGATGCCCCCAAATACAAAGAACTTTGTCTTCTTGGACATTCACGAAATGGAAGACTGTATTGGCTATGTGTTACAATAGAGACAATATATACAAATAAGACCTACCCTCATAAAAAAGCAAAATGTAATTCTCTATGCATGATTTAACTTCCCAGATGCTTAAAGATCTTGCCAAACCAAGCAATTCTGATATTGAATTAAATAATCAAGCAGAAAGAGAGAAATTATAAGTCCAACCAGGATAAACATACTATGCTTTTATGAGAAATGAATATGGATGAAGAGTTAACAAAGCAGAGGAAACTGAAAGTTTCTAGTAAAATGTTTAGAATGATTATATAACATTTACTAGGCTTTTAAAACCTGGGTGGTATTTATATGTCTAACAGTACATTATTCATAATACTGCAGGCTCAGAAACACTTGATAATACTATAAATATAATCATATTTGTGTATGTGGATATTCATATTTAGAAATCTGATATTTTATATATACTCATACACAAATACAGAAACAGATTTAATACAAGCATTCTAGATTTACCCCAAACTGAACCCCAAATGGCCATAGTTTCATATTGCTTAGACACTATAAATTATGACACATATCAGATAAATAAGACCACACTGAGAAAGAATTCATATTCTTATCTGTGCTAAGACAGATGGAAATCCATGAGCGTTATAGATAGGGAAGATTTTGGAGGTCAGGAATCTTGTTATTCTTGCCAACTCTGCTGCTGCTGTAATTCTTTATCACTCTAGTTTGAAAGGGGTAGATGTTTATACTTCCTTTGGAAAACCATCTCCTCTTACAATCTTTGCAGTCCCTGTTTCTAAGCTTATGGTCTGACCTTCATCTTCTTTAAGCTTTCTTGTTATATAGAGTTCTCTTTCAATACTTAATGCCAGTACCACTCACTGGGCACTTAAACAACAATACAACACAGTCTGTAATTCATCGCTTAATGGATTTTCATGTCATCTTAACCATGTACTATAGACATTTTTCCCTCTGTAACACCTAACAATTCACTGAGGGCAAATTCATACTACCATATACAAACACGTTGTTGAATTGAATTTATTTGCTTAACGATTGTCATATAGCGTACAGAGAGCCCCCCAAATTGCTTTTTCATAAATTACCCTTCCTATGTATGCTGGATGCTCACTGTGCGTATCTCTCTTCTAGACCTTATTAGATACCTGTGCAATGTTTGCATATCTGCCCCCTTACTATCCCCACCCTACCCCTCTTAGAGCAATGTACATGATATGATTAGCTCAAAAAATCTCTGTGGGTAGAGAAAGCAAGTACTGCAGGGCTCACTTTGCCTCCTCCATACAGCTCAGACCAGAAGTTTTTGCTAAGTAATAGAGAAGGGAGGGAAGACAGAATGAAGATTGTGGAGAGATTCACAGATACCACCAGGTTCTCCACAGAGAACTAATTGGAAAGAAAAAAATTCAGATGAATTGGCTAGGTGCTGTAATTTCAGAAAACATTCAATAAATCCTTACATTGGGTGATAAGAGAAGAAAAGCCTGGTGAAGTCAGACAGAGGTCAAGTTTCAAACCTAGGCCAGATTCCAGAGAATTCTACCCTGAGCAGAGGAGTACCTCCTCAGCTGCTGCTGACCTGTGCAATTAGCTTTTAAATCTACATTTTCCCTTGGGGCACCTGGGTGGCTCAGTCATTAAGCGTCTGCCCTCAGGCTCCATGCTCAGCGGGAGGCCTGCTTCTCTTTCTCCCTCTCCCACTCCCCCTGCTTGTGTTCCCTCTCTCGCTGTGTCTCTCTCTGTCAAAAAAATAAATAAATAAAATAAATAAATAAATCTACATTTTCCCCTATTTTACCCCAGCTTCTCTGAACTCCTTATACATTGTGGATAAGTTCCATTATAAATTGATGCTGTCTTGAGTATTGCAATTAACGGTAATAGAGTTTCAAAAATCTAAAGAAAAATTACTAAACATATTGTTTGCCTCAGATAGTTTTGCTCCAAAGCAAATGTGAAGGTTCCTTAAAAGTTTGTTTATTCTGTTCTTATGTCTTAGAGAACATTTTTGCGCTTGAAGATCTTCAGTGTTTCCTTTTCCACTCTGCTCTGGCCCCTGATGGATGAGACTTGTGGATTCTATCAAAAGATCTCTTACCCTCTGTCATTGTGTGGGTTTTAGCCAACAAGAGGCAAGTTAATGAGAGGACCTGAGGCCAGCTTCCTCTCTGCTAGGTGACTAATGTCTGGCTGCCTTCCTCACCAGGCTCTTGTCCTAACAGTGACCTTTCTCCAAATCCCTTGAACTTCTACAACTTTTTGCCCCTCTAGGGCTGTCACGAGCTCCAGGGTACTCCACTTTCCTATACTGATATTCCTGAATTCTGCCAAAGCCCCTTTTAAATAGTCTTTTTACTTAAATTTCTTCAAATCATTGGTTTGACTATGCCATCTGCTTCCTGCCAGGACGCCAATTAATATGTCTCATATCTGTTTACCAGGAAATCAACGTTTTAAAGAGAGATGAAAAAAAACAGACAGGAAAAGGGCATGGAAACTTTGTGTTCCTGGGCTTTGTCTTAGGAAAATGAAATGTCGCTTTCCAAACTTTGCCCCCACTCACAGGTCATGGCTAATATAGCAAGCACCAACAGATCTCTAATCATTGTAGGTAAGAGAGCGGGCAAATTGTGGTGTTGCCCATGGGATTTCAACCTAGAGTAAAAAAAGTTGGGAAGGGTGTCCACTTTGGTGTCTTGGTAGAGATTGTCATGTCATCAGTTTATAATCTGATGAATGGTGCAAATTTAACTCTTAGACCCATGTGTGTGTAGTTGGAATCCTGATGTCCCTGGTGTGGGATGGTTCCACCTGTTTTTTCTGTACTCCTGGCCCTCCGTCTAGACAGGTAATTTTTATGTTAGTATAGCTATTCCCCTCTTCTTAAGGAAATATCTGTGCCCCAACTTACTCTTAATAATTTTAGCTAAAACCCTTTTTCGTCATCACCTCACCTAATTTATTGAAGTGAACATATAGCATATATGTTTATTTTTTGACTAATTCAACCCTGCCTTACAATTTTCCTATAACTACCTGTGTTTGTAAACAATAGTCTCACATCATTCTCTACTGTATGGTCATTACAAGGAACTGTAGATAAGAAAGAGATAGTTTGCCCCAAGCTTAAAGCTTTTCCCAAAAGCCCTCTCTACTCCTCAAACTCTGTTCTGTAATTCAGATTTTAAATACTCATATTAACAGTTGTTTGAAGGAAAGACCAAGAACCCACCTCTGACTTTGTAAGTAATATTTTGGTTAAAAAAATGACCAAATTTAAGTTGGCATAGGGTGACATATTATTTGAAAATAATTTATTCATAGTCTTAAGCTTATATCATATATCATGATGTTAGAGTTATAGTGATATTTTTCTCTTCAAGAATATTTTTAAAAACATTTCTAACCATGATCATGCATCATATAAATATGCAAAGCTTGTGTAGATGCCAAGAAATTAAGTGAAAACCCAGAATTATTTTTCACCTTCATCAGATAGTATGATCATCAGAGGGAAATGGTTATTATCTTCAGAAGATTTCTCCAGACTTCTCTACACTTGTCCCCAGAAAAGAGAAGGAGACATTTTCAGATTTGTTTCTTTATAGGAATATGAGTATCTCTTTCAGATCTCCCGGAACTATGCAAAATTTGACTCTTCTACATTTTAATAATGGATATGTAATCACCTAAATATGCATCAAGTGGAATCAAAAACAACAAGCACAAGATAGTAATTCAGCAAAATTGGGATAGTATTAGTAAAAGAAATGTAAAAATGTTTTGAGATCTTCACATGGCTTGTATCAACCAGTATTATTACCCTCATACACAACATTTGAATATCTCTAAGAAACAGTGGCTTCAGTGTCTTATATTCTATGTCAGCTTAATTTTACATATTGAACAATTTAAATCACTGTGAAATAATTCAAGGCGAAACTCTATTCTTCCAAAGAACTTTAAAAGAATAATGAGGGGTGCCTGGGTGGCTCAGTCGTTAAGCGTCTGCCTTTGGCTCAGGTCATGATCCCGGGGTCCTGGGATCGAGCCCCACATCGGGCTCCCTGCTCCGCGGGAAGCCTGCTTCTCCCTCTTCCACTCCCCCTGCTTGTGTTCCCTCTCTCGCTGTGTCTCTCTCTGTCAAATAAATAAATAAAATCTTTAAAAAAAAAAATAAAAGAAAAAATAAAAAAATAATGAATTGGGGCTCTATTTAGAAATTATTTTCTAATAAAACAATGTAAGTGGTTGGGTCATTAAATCTAGTTTGAAAGCCTAGATAGAGGGGAAGAAACGTGTGGTGGCTGGCCCATTCCACTGAGGCATCTACTAAACCTTCTAACACAGAAGGAGCAGGAACAGGAATATGTTCTTTAAACTAGAATCCAGGTGGCAACTACTGAATGTGTGGCCCTTACTGGATGGTACATATTTTCCATCTGCAAAGGTCACGTGGCCTTTGAGCAGGCAACACACAATGAAAATGCCTTAGGGCAAAATGCGCAGGGCTGTTCCTTTAAAAAAAGACTCAGAATAGTATGAGAGCTTTTCTTTTCTTAGGGATGTAGACAATTCTATCTCTGCTAATATTTGGAAACATAATTAGATAGAAAAACACATCATCAGATATATTGGAGGATTGGACAAAATACACAATGGATGGAATTGTACGTTGATGAAATATAACCCAATAGACATGTCACTATGTTATTAAGGATGGTGACTCAACTTAGAGTCAGGAGACTTTCTGCAGTGGTTCAGAAGCAATAAATAAACACAGAGTATACTCGAGAGAGAGAGAAACACTAAGGGACGATCTCATGGAATGGCAGATTTTCAGGCATGAACATGTGTTTCTTTTTCACACATGCTTTAAATTCATGTTGGTTGTAGCTCAAGTTCTGTTTTCTTTTGAATTTTTTAAGGCTATTGCTTTTTAAGATCTCCATGTTCCCAGGCTTTGTTATTTATCAATCCCTTTTGATAAGCGCTCACTCAGTGCTTTCAGTGTACAGAATCTCAGACGAGCTCACAATGTTCTATCTGGACAGACCTTGAAATAGGCCTAAAAAGTATAGTCATGGTCTCTAAAGACTAAGCTCCATAGTGCTTACTTAGGTGAAAAGAAGATGCATCTTTCTACCATGAGTCCAATCTTAGCCTTAACCCAGTTAGAATACTGGAGGGAAAGAGTCTTGGATTTACTTGGACCCATGAGTTTCAGATTGACATCTCCCACATTGTTGAACAGATTATTAAAATTACTGAATGACGGTGTTACATCTGTAACTTGTGGGCTTATAGTAAAATTTTAATGTAATAATTTATATAAAATGCATAGCATAGGAACTGGCATAAAGGATATATTTTGTCTCACAAAATATATTTGCTTTTTTCCAGGATAACATTAATATTTACCACATATAATTACTGCCAGGACTAAATAAACCAATAGATATAGCTTTTATTTTTTTTTTTTTAAGATTTTATTTATTTATATGACAGAGAGAGACACAGCAAGAGAGGGAACACAAGCAGGGGGAGTGGGAGAGGGAGAAGCAGGCTTCCCGCTGAGCAGGGAGCCCAATGTGGGGCTCGATCCCAGGACCCTGGGATCATGACCCGAGCCGAAGGCAGACACTTAATGACTAAGCCACCCAGGTGCCCCTAGATATAGCTTTTAGAATGAACGGTGGTATGTGTTGGTAATCTTTTAAAATTTTTATTAGCTATTTTTATTATTTATCAATGTTCCAAGATCTCAGCAATATTAATTAAATAATGGGGGATTAAAAAATAAGGATGAGAAGAATGACAGATCATCAAGTGAATCACTCAAACTAGGTATTTATATATAGAAAAGAAAAATTTGAACTGGTGACTCTTTTGGCTGTTGTTGTTATAGTTTATTCCTTCAGTAAAGAAGTACAGAACAAGTAGGAGAAATATATAAAGAGATTTCTTATAAGGAATTGTCTCATGAAATTGTGGAGGTGGATAAATCCCAAGTCTGCAGGGCGGTCAACAAGTTGAAGATCCAGGAGAATCAATCATGTAGTTCCTGTCCAAAGGCCAGCAGGCTTAAGATTCAGGAAGAGCCAAGATTTTGGCTTGAGTATGAAAGGAGGAAAAATTCAGTGTCACAATTTGAAGGCAGTCAGGCAAAAAGAATTCTTTCTTACACAGGGCGACCATCCATCAACCTTTTGCCTTTTTGTTCCAGTCAGGCCTTCGACTGATTAGATGAGGCCCCCCACATTGGGGACAGCAATCTGTTTTACTCAGTTTATTGATTTAAATGTTCATCTCATCAACAAACACCCTCATAGCCAAAACCAGAATAATTTTCTTAAAAGATTTTATTGATTTATTTGAGAGAGAGAGAGAGAGAGAGAGCATGAGACAGCACAAGTCAGGGGGAGAGGCAGAGAGAGAAGCAGACTCCCCGCTGAGCAGGGAGCCTGACATGGGGCTTGATCCCAGGCCCCTGGGATCATGACCTGAGCTGAAGGCAGACGCTTAACTGACTGAGCCACCCAGGTGCCCCTCAGCATAATGTTTGACAAAATATCCAGGTACCTTGTGGCCCAGTCAAATTGACACATAAAATTAACTATCATACTCTAGATATTCCAGTCTGCTTATAAAGACAAGAAATAGTCCTTTAAAAGTTTATATAACCCACACAACATTAATTCACCAACTGAGTAGCACCATCCAAATCATATAGATAACCCTGGTCAGGAATTTACTGAGGTCCTACCACACATCAGACACTATAAATTGAATCTAGTTCACAGATTTATAGATATAGATAGTAAATAAGTGCAATATATACTTTGCATGACATAATAGGGAGCTTGCACTTTATCTTATGGAAAGTAGGAAGCTAAAGACAGATTTAAGTAGGAAAGTAGTTTAATCACATATGATTTTAAATCATCACTTTAACAATAATGTATAGGGTGACCAGAGTGATAGTTAATATTTTGTGGCTCTTCTTATTTCCTGGACTTCTAAATATGAGAATACCACAGGGCTCCATCTTTCTTATTTATTCATAACATCTATTCCACCTTATTATTCTGGGCCTTCCCTATAGTGCTTAAAAATGGGTTGACATCTGGGACCTAAATACCTACATTATCTCTGCCCATTCTGAGAGATTACACCTATACCTTCCCAGATCTCCTTACCATTAATCTTTCAATGTAGTTCTAAGTTGCTAACCATGGGGAAAATTTATAGTCACCGCCTCTGAAGTAGTGTAGATACGTACCTTAGGCCAAGTCTTCATGAAGTGGGAAGACCAGATATTGTTCCCAAAGTCCTGCCCGCTGGGAGAATTTTCCTCCACTGCTGTATTATAGGGTCACCCTTAAGTAGGGTTGCATTTACTTCTAGCTAGTGCCAGCATATTATGAAGATCCATTTTATAGCAAGTCTGATATTTTCTTCCTTCCTTAACTTATAATTGGGAATTCCTGATGAAGCCATAATGTGCAAATAAAAGAGTAAGAGTAGAGCAGTAAGAGCAGATACCACGAGAATCTGAACCACCAGCTTATGGTGTTGCATTAGCCTTTAAGATCTTTCAAGGTTTGGTCTTCCATAGCATTTCCATTTTTTTCGAGTTTTGGCAGTGTCACTGAGCCTCCAACTATCCTATGTGAAGACATTAATTTCTACTTGGCCCAACATAAAATCAAACTTTGCTTTTATAATGGGGAATATTCATTGGCAGTGTAAAGTATCATCCATCTCCAAAAGTGTAGCCATCTACTCTGTGATTCTGTTATGAGGGCTTCCCAGAGGCACCATTCAATATGTCTACACGCCACAGACACTTCCCTTACCATGGATACTGCTGAGTTTTAAGAACCAAGTGGCAGGAAAACTTGCATCACAGTCCATATACCTTCTTCAAGGCCATTTTTGGTTTTGCTCTGAAGTTCACTTGGAACCGGCAGCCTTGAATATTATACAGTATATGGGTCAGACCAACACAAATGTGCTTCTTTCTTTGTGATGGATGGTGAAGATGTAGCACTTGTTTCTCAGTTTAAAGGTGATACACGGGCTGCATCAGATTCCTAGATGCCTAGAAACTTCACCAATGCAACAAGCCTCTGAAATCTCTCAAGTATTATTGTCACTCTCTGACATGCATAAAGCTTCCAAGTTACCTAGGGTACTTGCTACTTCTTGCCCACTCAGTCCAATTAACTTCATATCATTAATATAATGGACCATGTGTCTGTGCTATCAAGATTACCAAGTTCCCCCTTATACACAGTTTGTAGGAATATAAATTGGTACAGCCATTATGAAAAACTGTAAGTAGGTTCCTCAAAAATTAAAAATAGGACTGCTAGCAATCTCACTTCTGGGTATATACTTAAAGGAAATAAAATAGCTACTATCTCTAAGAGGTATCTGAACTCCCATGTTCACTGAAGCACTATTCACAAATAACCAAGATGTGGAAACAGCCTCAGTTTCTGTTGATAGATGAATAGATAAAGAAAAAGGGGTATGTATATACAATGAAATATTATTCCATTTTTAAAAAGAAGGAAATCCTGCCACTTGTGACAACATGGATTAACCTGGGGGACATTATGCTATGTGAAATAAGCCAAACACAGAAAGACAAATACTGCATGAGCATACCTATATGTAGAATCTACAAAAGTTGAACTCATAGAAACAGAGGGTAGAAGAGTGGTTACATGGTACTAGGGGGTGGGGAAAATGAGGACACATTGGTCAAAAAGGGTATTTCTAGTTATAAGATGAATAAGTTCTAGAAACCTAATGTATAGTATGGTGATTATAGCTAATAGTTTATTATTTACTTGAAATTTGCTAACAAAGTAGATCTTAGGTATTCTCACCATACACACAAATAGTAAATAAAAAGATGATAGATATGTTAATCCTTTCTCCATGTATAAAGACACATCAAAACATCATATTGTACATCTTAATATATATGATTTTTATTTATCAATCATTCCTCACTAAAGCTGAGGGGGTAAAAGAAAAATAAAAAAGGATCACCAGATTCCCTCTAGATTATATAATGAGAGAGTAGGAGAGCTATCACAACCCAGAGGCAAAGGAGTTGGGGTATACAGTCCTTGCCAGTTGAAGACAAACAATTTCTGATTATCTTTGATAGGGATGTAGAAAAAAATTTTTTCTAGGCCAAATATTGTATACCAGATGCCAAAAGTTTCTGTTTATTTGTTTCAGTCAAGATACCACATTTGGATCTATAATTGTGAATTACAGCATGACCTGGTTACGTCTACAATAATCTGTCATTTTCCATGAACCATTTAGCTTTTTTAGTGACCAAAATGTGCGAAGTAAATAAGGATGATATGGTAATCAAGGCTTTTGCATCTCTCAGGGCTTTGATAAAAGTACTAATTTGCCATTCTTCTGGGGATCCCATATAACTTTGGGGACGGGCAAAAGCTATCTTGAGAGGGGCATTTCTAGGGATTTCCTCATACCCTTTCTTATTATAAAAGACTATATAGTTCAGGGAACCAATGTAGGGGTTCTTTTAATTACTTAGTGTATCTATTGCTATAATACAGTCTGGATCTGGAACACAAAACAAGAGACGGATGCTCATTCCCACTGGAGAGACTATGAGATTTATATAAGTTTCCAATTATCACCTGATCTCCAAAAGCCTCTGCAGCCAGTGGGCCAGAGTAGTACTTTAGGTCTGGTGTTTGCTATAAGTTCAAAGCTACTATGTCATCCAACAAGAAAATCTGAGCATTTATCTTTTTTTGAGATCCCTGTGACCACTTCAGGGAAGGCTTAGGGAAATATGCATGGTGTATATCTGTGGCCACATTATTGTGTCTTCCTCAAAGGGATAAGGTCTTACCCTCAAACAATCTGGATCAGTAAACTGGCTTACGTCCTTTGGTAAAGACCATGATCTCCATGACAGTGGCTCAAGCTTGGTTTCTTTGTATCATACTTAGAAAATGTCTGCTTCTACATGTGTCAAGCAGCATTTTAGAAGGCTGTTCTTCTATTTATGTCTTCAGGACTCTATGATCAATTAGCTATCACAACAGCTCCTTATGGGTCCAACACTCTGATTACCACTCTTATCGGTAACCGTGGCTTATTATGATAATTGTGCCTACCTGGTCTCTAATGATAAATGCTGTTTCTGAAACTTCAGTAGAAAGGGCAGCTGAACTATGGCAATCCAACAAAAATTGAGCCCTGGGAGTAATACCATTATGTCATTCTTTGTACCCTTTGTTCAAACTCCTCTGAAAGCCAAAGGGTCAAGGAAGCATGTTGATCAGTCTGGAACACAGAGCAGAGTGGAGAAGGAAGGAGAGTGAGTCTAGAGAAACAAAAAGAAAAGAGCCAGTATGCCCACTAGAAGGTGAGCTCCATGGTGGCAGTGACATTGTCCATTATCTTCCCTGAGGTATACCCAACACTTAAAACAGTCATATAGTACATGTTATATAAATATCAGTTAATCAGATGGATAAATGAATGTATGGAAGGGTGGACATATTTGAGATTGCAGACATGTAGCTACATGTCAGGAAAAGCACAAATAGACAAGGAAAATACAATGGAATACATGGGAAAATGACAGACACTATGGTAATTGATTTCCAATAGATGGTGGCTTTCTGTGTTAGCACTGCTTTTAAAGGACAGGCTGAGTCTGGCTTCTTTAGATAAATAGTGACTCTTTTAAAAGACTACTTGTTACCACTTGGCATATGTGGTAATATTTCAGAATCAAAAAGAATTCCTAGCTTTACACTCTCTCCAAATATCTCTTTCCAAATTGGTCTGTAGAAATCTGTGATTCTATTCATATGATGATGACATTAGGCTCAATACACTTTTCCAAGTTAAAACGATAGATCCCTAGGAAGAGGATGATTATGCACCTCAGTATAGACAAAAATTTTTATACCCTTTCTCAAGAAAATATTTTATTAGGGAGGACAGAAGGAGAGCATTTAAACACTGCATATCCATTGGGAAACAAAGAAAGAATATATTTTTAATGTTGGGGGACCAATAAGAAGGGACAGACTCCAGATGTAATGATAGAATTTATGGTCTGTGGCAGGGGAAAAAAAAAAAAGGTCACATATTATTTCAAACTCTTCCCATCAAAAAGTCAAGTTGATTTCTCAGTCCTGGGCGCCTGGGTGGTTCAGTTGGTTAAGCAACTGCCTTCGGCTCAGGTCATGATCCTGGAGTCCTGGGATCGAGTCCCACATCGGGCTCCCTGCTCCGCGGGAAGCCTGCTTCTCCCTCTGACCCTCCTCCCTCTCATGCTCTCTGTCTCTCATTGTCTATCTCGCAAATAAATAAAATCTTAAAAAAAAAAAAAAAATTTAATTTCTCAGTCCTTTGATGCAAGGCCTGGGCTTCAGCTTACTTTGTACAATGGGGTATGTACAAATGTGTTGTAAGCAAAGGTTTGTGCATTTGGGCCTTGCCTGTTGTTACTGCTGAGAACCCTTCTAGCTCCATAAAAATGAACTTGGGCTAGTCTGCCGGATAACACGATATACATGACCTTGTCCCATGTAACATCAACCCAGCCATCAGACGGGTAGGTGAGGCACCCTAGACCAACCACTGCCAGCCACCGGATATGTTCATGAGGCAAACCTAAATTAGTCTACCCCAAACAGCTTGACCCAGACCAGAAGAAACACCTAGTCAATCCACAAAATCATGAAAAACAGTAAGTCTTTATTATGATTTTTAAGATTTTATTTATTTATTTGACAGAGAGATAGAGCCAGAGAGTACAAGCGGAGTGAATGGCAGAGGAGAGGGAGAAGCAGGCTCTACACTGAGCAGGGAGCCTGATGCGGAGCTCAATCCCAGGACCCTGGGATCATGACCTGAGCAGAAGCCAGATGCTTAATCCTCTTAGCCACCCAGGTGCCCCAAATCTTTATTATTTTAAGTACCAGTTCTTGGAATGATTTGTTATGCTTATTTATTTATTTATTTATTTACTATCAACAGAGATTTTTCCTCCTGGATAAAAAGAAATAATGCCTAAATATTTGGAGTAACAAGAATATAAGAATACATGGTGCTAAGGAGATTTACTTGAGGTGCCGTAGCTCTGACTCTTGCCCTTTTCTTACTCTGATTTACCTCCTCTTCACCATTTCTCACTTTTCCCACAGGATTCTAAATTGGTATTGGATTTGTTGTGGGCAGAGCCAATCATACACTTGTTGTGGGTGAAGAAGTCTCCTTGTCCCTAAGAGACACTTTAAGGTCATTTGTCAACTTCTACCACAGGACCTTCATTCTTGTTCAAGTTGCAAATTCCCTAGGCTGAGGTCATATTTTAAACTGCTTTCCGTCACTTTTGCTTCTCCTGGGAAGAAATTTCAGCTTCATTCTCAAGAAGAGATTTTGATAGAGAAACAGCATGAGATTAATGGATTCCTAAGGTAAAAAGTGGCAACATAACTGATTAGAAAAAGGAAACATGTTGGGGAAGGGAGAAAATTCTAAAATAAAAGTCCAACCACTCTAAATTTTGCGAACTATGGACTTTGATCATGTGTGCATAGAATGTATTGTCAACATTTCCTATAACTGAGTCTTTTGTAAAACTTCTCTAATATTTAATATCTACCTTTCTCACTCTCCTTTCCTAATACAGCACCCAAATAATTTTCAAGAACCTAAATATACCAGATACTAAATGAAAAACAAGCAATACATATTAGATACACACTAAATTATGTATATGTATATATTATATACATTAATATATATGCATATACTCACATATATGTATACATGTGTATATATACATATATTGTACACTGTATACACTATTATACACAACTATATTATATGCACTATTATATGTAATAATCATGCCATAAGCATATAGTTTAATTTTCCTCTTCCTCTATCCTCTCTCAGACTTTCATAATTATTAAAATTATACTTTAAGCAGTAAAAAAATGTGGGTATAGTGTGATATACCTTTTATTGTTAACATTAAAGGCAATTGTCATCTTTGAGCAGTGCTATTTGATTATAGGGGCAAGTTCCATATGAGAATGATGGGACCATTTTAAGGTTATAAAAAAGACAGCTACCAAAACAACGTATCATTTACAGAATGCAATTTGAGCTTGCCCTTTGTCCTGTCACAATTCAAGAAAATGGGATACTTTTTGAAATTAAAAGGCAATATCTGAAAGCAGATAAAATAGAGTGATTGTTATTTCTCAGGCACATATCACCTTTTATCCCAAAAAGCTTTACACTATAATAATTTGCATTCCATAGTACTTTTCTTGTGAGATTTTTCAAAGCCTATTACATTAATATGAATTTGACTATGATGCATTCCCTTGAAGTAGGGATTTATTCTTCATATCCCTGTTTTACACATAAGCACATCAGGTGCTTTGCTGAAGGCTACACAGCAACTTATAAGTCAGTTAGAAAATTGATCCTAGAAATCCTAATTTCCTATCTCTTGTTCCAGTACCTTGACAAAACCATTTTCCAAATAGAGAAACATATTACTCTTCAGCTAAATAGCAAATTAAAGACATGCTGTCTCATGCAATCTTGTAAATAGGCTTTAAAAGCCACCAGTACTCCTGAGAGGTTTACCATCTGGTTCCCATGGTGGCAAAAAAGAAATGGAGCTGAGAGCAGAAGAGACACTGGATTGTATTCAGCAGCCAGAGGTGGGTTTCTGCACAGAATAGGGCACCTGGATTAGAATCTCCAGATTACCTTTGCAATAGAGAAGTCAATTTCACCTGCAGCCCTGCTGGAGAACACCAGACTTAGCAATGAGAAAACAAGATATGAAGACTTCTAACCAATCTGTGGTAAACACATTTGTTATTAAGTACTTAAAACCTGTGGCAGCTCATTTTCAAGATGGTTCCCAATGAGCCTTGCTTCTTAGCATCCATGCTTTTGTGATTGTCCACTGACACTGAATTAGGATACATCATAAAAAGTACTGCAGCTTCTACCTTGGTCTCTAGAATCACTCCTTTAGGGAAGCTGGCCACCATGACATGAGAACACTTAAGCAGCCCCAAGGTCCATGTAGAAAGGAACTGAGACTTTTGTAGACACTGATTTTCCAGCCATGCAAATGAGCCATTTCACAAGTGGGATGCTCCAACCCCAATCAAGCCTTCAGATCATTGCAGCCCAGTGAACTGCATGCTCACGAAAGACCCTATGCCAGAACTTCCCAACCAAGCTGCTCCCATAATCCTGACCTATAAAAACTGTGAGACATGTATGAGATAATTAATGATTATTATTTACTTAACCACAAAGTTCTGGGGTGATTTGTTGTATAGTACTGGATAACTAATATATAATCGAACACTTGATGAGCCTGAGAATAGTAAGTAGCTAAATTAGTTTTTTTTTTTTTTTAACTCAATTCAACAACTATTTAATAAACATCTACTTTCTAACAAGGAACTATAGAAAAGACACTGGAAGGTAACCATTAAGCCTGAGGACAAAAGTAGCTTACCACTTAGAAAAAGAAACTAAGGTAAATAATCTAGTGAAAACCATGTAAGCTTCAAAAGATAAAAGATATTCAATAAAAAATTGCATGAAATCCTTTAAGATTTTGCAATGGCTTTCTATAGCATTTTTGAGTTAAAATTAAACTCTGCCACATCTGGCTCCTAACTAAGCCTCACCTGCTGCTTCTCCAAATATTCTGGACTTCAGCTTCTTGAACATGCCAAGCTCTTTATTCTCTAGAACTTTAGCCAATGCTCTTCCTTTTGCCTCATTTAGCTCCATTCTCCCACCGCAGCCTTGGTCATATCCTTTACATCATTAACTTCTTCAGGTCTCAGCTTAAATGTCACCTCCTTTAAGAGGCTTTTTTGGGGTATTTTTGTAACCACCTTCACCACATGTACACATACAGACACAGAAACACACATTTTTATTATTATTGTATATTATTGTTATTATACAATCCCTTGCTTCCCTTAAATCACCAATCCAATTTGTAAGATGGAATCTATGTCTGTTTTCTTTACCGATTTTTATACACCTATTAGTTAACACTGTGTCTTCATATATTAGGTGCTTAATAAATACTTGTTGAATGAATAATTAAAAAACAAAAAATATAAACATCACTATGAACATTGAAGGGCTTGTTAGATCACTTTAAGGAAGACTTCCTGGAAGCAGTGGCATTTAAGTGAGCCTTACTGTTTGCTTTAGGTTTCAGAAAGCTAGCATATGTGATAGAGATTATTCCAAGGGAATCACTGTATATGGAGAAGGAGGAAGAAGACCAGTAATGGGTTTTCAGAGAGTTGTGTTTATTCTTTGTAGCCAGTCTTCATTCTTCTCAGAGTAAACATTAGGCTCTATGTTTGTATATAACACAGTATGGCCTGGTAGAATTTGTAGGAAAGTACAGTACCACTACAGCTAAACTATGTTGTTATGAAGTGAATCGCCACTATTGATTCAAAATTCAAAAATGAAATGAGGGAGTCATGCTCCATCAATGGTGGTTCTGAGGTGAGCATGAGGGAGGAGTGGAGTGGGTTTCTAAGAATGATCTGCAGTATTGTGTTTACCTTCTTGCTCCATTCAGATACATTATCAATATTTGGGGCAATGGTGCAAAGCCTGCAAAATTTATTGAGACACTGTTAAGAACTACTGGATACAGATAACTTTATGCAAAATACCTAAGACTAAGATATGAATATGAAATATTGTCTAATTAAAAAACAACCTACAACATAAAAATATAAGAAAGTGAACTCTCAACTGCTTTATGAAGACAGAATCACAGATGCCATGAGTTTAAGATAGAAAAGTCTTTTTCACATTATTCCCAACCTAAAAACAGTTTGTTTTGGCAAAATGCCACAAAAAAGTTCTAACTCCTTTCTATGCATACAAAATGACAAGCTTAAGGAAATAATATGCATATTTAATGAAACTAGCTAATCAACAGATACTACAGAATGGAACACATCATTTGTACCTTGGGTAGAGAAGCTGATCAATGGAGCTGTCCATTTTGGGCATATATGTGGCTAAACCTACCATTTTAAATAAGAAGGCCAATTATGGGGATTTGAGCCTGATTTAAGAAATCGTAAATCAGGGGCGCCTGCGTGGCTCAGTTGGTTGGGCGACTGCCTTCGGCTCAGGTCATGATCCCAGGGTCCTGGGATCGAGTCCTGCATCGGGCGCCCTGCTCAGCAGGGAGCCTGCTCCACCCTCTGCTGTTCTCTCTCTCTCTCTCTCTCTCTCTGTCAAATAAATAAATAAAATCTTAAAAAAATAAATAAAAAATAAATAAAAAAAGAAATCATAAATCACATAGTTCTTATTCTTTCTTTTATTAATGTAGTGTATCACACTGACTGGTTTGCAAATATTGAACCACACTTGCAACCCAGGAATAAATCCCACTTGATCTGGTGAATGATTTGTTTAATGTATTGCTGGATTTGATTTGCTAGTATTGTATTGAAAATTTTTGCATCCATGTTCATCAGAGATATTGGCCTGTAGTACTTTTTCTTAGAGGAGTCTTTATCTGGTTTTGGTATCAGGATAATGCTGGCCTCATAGAATGAGGAAATTTTCCTTCTTTTTCTTTTTTTGGAGTAGTTTGAGAAGAATAGGTGTTAACTCTTCTTTAAATGTTTGGTAAAATTCACTTGTGAAGCCATCTGACCCTGGACATTTGTTTGTTCAGAGTCTTTTGAGTATTGATTTAATTTCTTTGCTGGTTATCAGTCTGTTTAAAGTTTCTATTTCTTCCTGTTTCAGTTTTGGTAGTTTATATGTTTATAGGAATTTATCCATTTTTTTCCAGTTTGTCCAATTTGTTGGCATGTACTTTTCATAATATTCTTTTATAATTGTTTGTATTTCTGTGGTGTTGATTGTTAATGCTCCTCTCTCATTTGTGAATTTATTTATTTGAGTCTTTTTTTAGTAAGCCTGATTAGAGTTTTATCAGTTTCATTAATTTTTTCCAACCACCACCTCCTGGTTTCATTGATCCATTCATTTTTTGTTTGTTTGTTTCTACATCATTTCTTTCTTCTCTAATCTTTATTATTTCCTCCCTTCTGCTGGCTTTAGGCTTCATTTGTTGTTCTTTTTCTAGCTCCTTTAGGTAGAAGGTTAAGTTATTTATTTGAGATTTCTCTTGCTTCTTTTTTTTTTAAGATTTTATTTATTTATTTGAGAGAGAGAAGGTAAGTGAGAGAGAGAGCATGAGTGGGGATGAAGGAGAGGGAGCAGCAGAGGGAGAAACAGACTCGCCTCTGAGCAGGGAGCCTGATGCGGGGCTCAATCCCAGGATCCTGAGGTCATGGCCTGAGCCAAAGGCAGAAGCTTAGCCAACTCAGCCACCCAAGTGCCCTAAGATTTCTCTTGCTTCTTGAGGTAGGACCTTATTGTTACATACTTCCCTCTTAGGGCCACTTTTGCTGCATCCCAAAGGTTTTGGATGATTGTGTTTTATTTTCATTTCTTTCTATGTATTTTTTTATTTTATTTTATTTTATTTTTTAATTATTTATTTATTTGACAGAGAGAGAGAGACAGCGAGAGAGCACACACGAGCAGGGGGAGGGGCAGAGGGAGAAGGAGAAGCAGACTCCCCACTGAGCAGGGAGCCCGATGCGGGGCTCGATCCCAGGACCCTGGGACGATGACCTGAGCCAAAGGCAGACGCTTAACGAATGAGCCACCCAGGCGCCCCTCTTTCTATGTATTTTTTTAAATTTCTTCTTTGATTTCCTGGTTGATCCATTTATTGTTAGTAGCATCTTGTTTAACCTCGATTGACTTTTAGTTTTATCGTGTTGAGTTCAGAAAAGGTGCATGGTATGATTTCAATCTTTTTGTATTTGTTGAGGCCTGTTTTGTGCTACAATATGTAATCTGTTCAGGAGAATGTTCCATGTGTACTTGAAAATAATGTGTATTCTGCTGTTTTAGGATAGAATGTTCTGAATATATCTGTTAAGAACCATATAATCATTTCAATAGATGCAGAAAAAGCATTTGACAAAGTACAACATCCATTCATGATAAAAATCCTCAACAAAGTAGGTTTAGAGGGAACATACCTCAATATAATAAAGCCCATTTATGAAAAACCCACAGTTAATATCATCCTTGGTGGGGAAAAATTGAGAGCTTTTCCGCTATTGTCAGGAACAAGACAGGGATGTCCACTCTCACCTTGTTATTTAACATAATACTGAAAGTCCTAACCACAGCAATCATAAAACAAAAAGAAATAAAAAGCATCCAAATTGGCAAGGAAGAAGTCAAAGTTTCACTATTTACAGATAACATGATACTCTCTACATAGAGAACTTGAAAGACTCTACAGAAAAAAAAATTGCTAGAACTGATACATGAATTCAGTAAAGTTGCAGGATACAAAATCAATGTACAGAAATCTGTTGCGTTTCTGTACACCCATAATGAAGCGGCAGAAAGAGGAATTAAAGAATCAACTCTATTTACAATTGCACCAAAAATGATAAGATACCTAGGAATATACCCAACCAAAGAAGTGAAAGACCTGTACTCCGAAAACTATGAAACACTGATGAAGGAAATTGAAGATGACATAAAAAAAATGGAAAGACATTCCATGCTCATGGATTGGAAGAACAGATATTGTTAAAATGTCTATACTACCCAAAGCAATCTATGTATTTAAAGCAATCCCTATCAAAATACCAACATTTTTCACAGAGCTAGAACAAACAGTCCTAAAATTTGTATGGAACCACAAAAGACCTCAAATAGCCAAAGCAAATTTGTAAAAGAAAAGCTAAGCTAGAGGCATCACAATTCAGGACTTCAAGTTATATTACAAACCTGTTGTGATCAAAACAGTATAGTACTGACACAAAAATAGACACAGATCAATAGAACTGAATAGAAAACCTAGAAGAAAACCCACAACTACATGGTCAATTAATCTTCAAAGAAGCAGGAAAGAATATCCAATGGGCAAAAGACAGCCTCTTCAACAAATAGTGTTTGGAGAATTGGACAGCGACATGTAAAATAATAAAATTGGACTCCTTTCTTACACCATATACAAAAAATAAACTCAAAATGGAATAAAGAGGGATGCCTGGGTGGCTCAGTCAGTTAAGTGCCTGTCTTTGGCTCAGTTCATGATCCCAGTGTCCTGGGATCGAGTACTGCATCGAGCTCCTTGCTCTATGGGGAGCCTGCTTCTTCCTCTCCCTGCCACTCCCCCTGCTTGTGCTCTCTCTCTCTCTCTCTGATAAATAAATAAGTAAAATCTTTAAAAAATGGATTAAAGACCTAAATGTGAGACCTGAAACAGTAAAAATCCTGAAGGAGAACACAGGCAGTAACCTCTTTGAGATCAGCCATAGAAAATTCTTTCTAGATATGTCTCCTGAGACAAAGGGAACAAAAGCAAAAATAAACTATTGGGACATCATCAAAATAAAAAGCTTCTGGACAGCAAGCGAAACAATCAACAAAACCAAGGCAACCTACGGAATGGAATATATTTGCAAATGACATATTTGATAAAGGGTTAATATCAAAAATATGTAAAGAACTTATATGGAGTACCTGGGTGGTTCAGTCAGTTGAGCTGGTTTCAGCTCAGATCATGATCTCATGGGCTGGGAGATAGAGCCCTGCACCTGCTCCCCGCTCAGCGGGAGGTCTGCTTGAAGATTCTCTCCCTCTGCCCCTCCTGCCCCCCACTTGCACTCTCTCTCTCTCTCAAATAAATTAATAAATCTTATAAATACAACTTATAAAATTCAACACCCCAAAAGTGAATAATCCAATTAAAAAATGGCTGGAAAACAAGCATAGACATTTTTCCAAAGAAGACATACAGGTGGCCGACAGACATGTGAAAAGATGTTCAACATCACTGATCATTAGGGAAATATAAATCAAAACTACAGTGAGACATCACCTCACACCTGTCAGAATGGCTAAAATCAAAACATAAGAAATAACAGGTGTTGTCAAGGATGTGGAGAAAGGAGAATTCTCTTGCACTGTTGGTGGGAATGCAAAATAATGCAGCCACTCTGGAAAAGAGTATGGAGTTGAAAAAAATTAAAAGTTAAAAATAGGACTCCCTACAATCTAGTAATCATACTACTGGATATTTACCCAAAGAATACAAAAATACCACTATGTTAATAGCAACATTATTTACAATAGACAAATTATAGAAACAGCCCAAGTGTACATACATATATATAATGGAATATAATGGAATATACACACATTATATACATAATAGGAATTTATATATAATGGAATATATATAATGGAATATATATGTGTGTGTGTATATATATATGTGTATATATATATATATATATATATATAATGGAATATTATTCAGCCATAAAAAAGAAATCTTGCCATTTGCAATGACGGGTGGAGCTAGACAGTAGTATGCTAAGCGAAATAAGTCAGTCAGAGAAAGACAAATACCATATGATTTCACTCATATGTAGAATTTAAGAAACAAAACAAACAATCAAAGGATGAAAAAGAGAGAAAGAGAGGCAAACCAAGAAACACAGTCTTAACTATAGAGAACAACTGATAGTTACCACAGAGGAGGGGGATGTGGGATGGGTGAAATAGGTGAAGGGGATTAAATAGTGCATTTGTTGTGATGAGCACCGAGTGTTGTATGGAAGTGTTGGATTGCTGTATTGTACACCTGAAACTAATATTACACTGTATGTTAACTAACTAGAATTTAAATTAAAACTTCTAAAAAAAGAAACCATAAATCAATCATTATCCAATGGGGGGGGGATACTGCTTTCTTTCACTCAATAAATACATACTTTATGCCCAGCACTGTGCCAAGCACTGAGGTTATGAAGATTAATAGAACATGGACTCTTCCTGCAAGGGTCTCCCTGGCTGGCAAATAGACCATCTAGGTCCAGCAAAAACTGAGTTCATTCTAGTTCTTCTTTCCTCATATAAAATTAAGAAGCATTATGAGGAGTCTTATCTCCTAGAACCTAGACTGATCTTTGTAACTTCCTTAATCAAGAGGATGTGACAGAGTGACTGCTGAGTGACTTCTGAGTGACCTTGAGTGACTTCTGAAACGAGGTCACTAAAGTCAACAGAACTATCACTTAGCTTTCGCTCAGGACACACCTATATTCCATACTTCACTCTGCTTTCTTATTGAACTGTCACAATGTCTTCCTTTTACCTAGCCATAAAGAGTCAAGTTTTAATGTGTGAATATTCTACTACCATATCGTTACTGATTTCCTTATAGCTCACGACTCAGGTGTTCCAAGATCTTAATTTTCTATTTTCTTATCCCTTGATTCTCTAATACAATACAGAACCTAGTATAGATGTTTAGTCCTTGTGGTCTTTCTAGTTTGTCTGGGTTTTGTTGTTGTTATTATTTTAATCACTCTCTTGAGGAAATTCTCCTGTCTTTTCAGTCCTCAAATCAGACTTTCTAAGAATGTTCTCATCTTCTAGGCTTTATTCATTCTTCTTCTAGCCTGGGAATACCTTGTCCCCTTCTCAGCCTACAGTCCAGTCTAGAGGATCAAAGTCTTTTTTCAATATGAAATTTCTTAGAATGTTCCACAGTGATCTCTTTCCTCAAAACTTATAGAATTTATTCTGTCTATGAAATTATATCACACAAAATCATATATCTTATGTCAGCTCTTTCATAATCTTATATTGTTATATAACCTGTGTAAACTTTTACTGTAACTTGATATTATTTCTCCTTAATGAGCTGCAATCTCTTAGAATTTATTCACCAGAAAACTCATCAACTCGCTTTATACATAATAGAGTATCAATTATTATTTGACACAGCAGACTGTATTTCCCAAAGACTACCACAGCAGTAAATATGTTGTCCCATGTGTACTTTTTAGAACATGTTGATACTCCTCCCAATCAAAGGAAGTGTCTATGCTTCCTCTCCTTGAACCTGGTGGACCTTTATAAATTTCTCAACCAGTAAATTGTGGTAAAAGTGACACTGAGTGATCCTAGACTAGGTTATAAAGCCAATATAATTCCCACCTGGCTTTCTTTCTTGCTCCCAGGCCACTTGTCTTTGGAGCCACCATGCTGATAAATCACAAGGATAGACCACATAGGACAGAGAGAGATGTTCAAGGAGATGTGGCTATTATAGCTCCCAGCCATTTGAACCTTCCCGGGCCAGGTACAAGACAGCAGAGCACAGAAGCTTTAGAGATTCTTCCAGCCCCAACCGCCATTTGATTAAACCAGTGAAGAGAACCCAAGAAAGCATTGTCCCAGCTGAGCCTCATCAATCCCCCAGAAAATGTAGGATAATAACAATAGATAACTGATATTGTTTTAAACCACTAAATTGGGGGTGATTTGTTACACAAACAACTGAAATGGATGATAAATTTATTATTTTAACACTTCTATCTATAAGATTTAACACAAATGCAGTTAACAGCATTTTCAACACTTTCCAAAATGTTTATTTTATCATTTATTAATTTTATTCTTAAAATTCTTTAGTTTTTCCCCCAAATTGTTTATATCACCCTCCACTTGAATGTAGGTTCTATAGGGGCAGGATTTGGTCTGTTTTATTCATGGCTACATTCCCAATAGATAGAATGACAACTTGAGTCCTTGGCTTGTAAATCATAGGGGGACCTGGATATGATTCTGGTTGCTACTGGAAGTAAACAAAGAATTTAAGCATAGGTTTTATGGATGATTGACAAATAGAAAGATTCTTCTGGCTTTTATTTATTGTGATTGAACTGTGGAAGAATATTTGTGGGTGATATATTCATTTTGTATAATGCCTACATTCTTAAATTCATGTATTAGACATAATATGCTAATTTATCTTTATCTTTTCACCCTTGGGTCATATTGCAAATTCCATTAATTTTTTCCCATTATAAATCTGAGGTATTATTCAGTAGCTCTCATTAACAATACACCCTTTTCATTAAGTATTAGTTCTGAGCATTGCCTGTTCTCAAGCTCTGGGAAGTCTACTTTCTCTTATTTCAATCTTTTTTAATCAATTTTAAGTTTTACAGGCCTTTTAAGAAATTCTTTCCCTGACCTCACTAGGGCTTTCAAAAGTTATTGAATTAATATCATCTAAATTTAATGTGCTGTTTGCTCCTTTTCGATCATTAATGAAGATGTAAAACAAGACCAGCTACCTAGCCTTTTGTCATTTTTCTTGATTTGCCACCCTCAGACAGCCATCATACCAGTTAATAAAGTTCATATCAAATCCAATTTGGAAAGATGCCCTTTAAAAATAACTAATTTCAGCCTTGTTATTCCCAATTCATGTGTTCTATGTGCACCACTGTTAACCCAAAAGCTCAGAATGTTTCTTTGAGGAGTAAGAGAGAAATTCTTAATGTTATAAAACAGAATAAAACATTGTTGCACCAGCTTCCTAATGGCATTATTTTCTATGAAATAAAGAAATTTGATCTGAGTGGAGTCAGGTAATTCTCTCCTTGACACGGTTCTTTAAAAGAAAAAAAATCAAGAAATAAGCTAGCCAGGCTGAGTTGATATAAATAAAATCAATTTAGTGGGAAGATTGAAGTAGCATGGATTTAACTCTTTACATACTTTCTTTGTTAATATTCTTGGTCTCTCTTCCATAGGAAAGGGGTTTTAGGCAAACCCTTCACAGACAGGGATCTGGTTTATAACTTTTCTATAAATCTACAGTGATCCACATGCAGCATAATTCAGAGCTCCTTCCTTTCATTCTGATTGAATTTCTTGCTGCCATAATATTGTCATACATTTGGAACATAGAGATACTTTTAATGTAGTGACTCTTACTCCTAAGACATTTTGGATTACATAAAATGACATTTAAAAAGGGGTGAGGGATATTGTCCCCATTGTATAATTATATTCAAAGCATTACTCTGCCAACCTTCAGTACAATTATGATTGATAATCATCTCTACCACCTGAGGCTCTGAATGATCTTCAAATGTCCTTTAGCAATTTGCCATTAACCCGAATTGGCAGGACCCTCCATGTCCATAGTCCCACACACCAACAGTTAACAATACTTTCTTCAGTATATACTTTATTTTATAATTTTATCTCTTTAAAATATAAGAGATAAGTATACATATATCAATTTGGGGTAAGAACAGAATGTTTTGTCATATCAAGTAAGAGCAATAAGTTAGGGAGTCAAATACTTCACTGACACTTAGTAAAGCATCTGGGGTCTCATTCCCGATTCGTCCCATCACCATAATCTAAGTCAACTGCAATTCAAATGAGTCTTAAATCAAGAATAAGAAAATGACCCAGAGAGAATAAATAAACGTTAGAGGGAATGAGTCAAATCAAGACTGTTCACTCAGCTGTCTCACATGCCTTTCCTTCCTCCACACTGAGCCCTCCCACAGCATACCTATTGTGTCTTGTAGCTCTGTAAGCTCCTTCTTGTGGAGAGCACACATTCTCATTAATCCTAAGAGCTTGACAAGGGGAAGATACTATTGTTTTTCCAAACCATTTACTCCCACAGGATCCCATACCCAGAACAATTCTTGCACAGCAATTACTCAGATTCCTCTGTATATATTTCCCTGGGTAATCCTTTGGATTTTCTCACACATCTCTCACTAAGGGACATACACGGATACCCATGCCTACAACACAGTTCTATTTCAGGTGGGCTCAACACCTATGTGCAGACTTATAGTATCCTATGAATAGTTTAGAAATCTTCTTAATATTTGCAAGTAGTAGGGGTGCCTGGGTGGCTTAGTCGGTTGGGCATCTGCAGCCAGCTCAGGTCATGATCCCAGGGTCCTGGGATTGAGCCCCACATTGGGCTCCTTGCTCAGTGGCGATTCTGTTTCTCACTATCCCTCTGCCACTCTGCCTGCTGTACTTGCTTTCTCTTTTTCTCTCTCTGTCAAATAAATAAAATCTTAAAAAATATATTTGTAGGTAATAAAATTATATTTCATTTGATTTTTATGTGTTTCATGTGAAAGCATTTATTTATTTAATTATTTAAAGATTTTATTTATTTATTTGACAGAGAGAGCATATGCAAGCAGGGGAGAGCAGTGGGCAGAGGGAGAGGGAGAGGGAGAAGCAGACTTTCCGCTAAGCAGAGAGCCTGACACAAGGCTCCATCCCAGGATCCTGGGATCCTGGCCTGAACTGAAGGCAGACACTTAACCGGCTGAGCCAATCAGGTGCCCCTCATGTGAAAGCCTTTAAAATAAACTAGTGTTTATTGTAATTCTTGATTTGACATTAAAAGAAATATTGTACTTTGAACCTTGGAAAGTTAATAGGGGATTGAACCTCAACGTCTGAGAAGCCCAGCCTGGGCATTTCTTTTTTTAAAAATACGTATTTATTTATTTTAGAGAAGGAAAGAGCAAGAGCTTGCACATGAATGGTGGGGGTGGAGGGGGAGAAGGAACCGAGGGAGAGAGATTCCTGAAGCAGACTCTCTGCTGAGCATGGAGCCAGACACAGGGCTCCACTTAGGGCTCAATCCCAGGCCCCAAGATCATGACCTGAGCTGAAATCAAGAGTTGGCCACCCAACCAACTGAGCCATCCAGGTGCCCCATAGTCTGGGCATTTTTATCAGTGTATTCTATGAGTGTATCAGTGTAGTCTATCATAACAATGTCATTTTTACTGTTTGTTTAAATATAAATGACCCACCATTGGCCAATGACTTTTTGGGAGGCAAAGATAATGCCAGATTCATTTTTGTATCCCTAGAAATTAGAGTCCCTGGGACAAAGTAGGGCTCCAATGTGGTTTTGAAATATAATGAATGACTGACCTGATGAATGAATGGAGGAAAGAAAGAACAATTGCCTAAGATGTCTCCTGTGCTATATTAGATGCAAGAAATACAAAGGTGAAAAAAACAAGTCTCTCCCTCAAGGATTCCTCCTTTTCTATGCAGAAGAGGGCCAGAGAAGCAAACATATATTACTCAATGCGAGGATTGTTTACTGGAGTCAGATGCAGGACCAGTCATAGCCAATGTGGAGTTCTCTGAAAAGTATAAAGTCTTCCATGTTTAGGAATTCATCTGAATTAATGGATGGATGATTTAATGTATGAAAGTCAAGCAGACATGATTTTAAATCTCAGCTCTCCACTTTTAATATAGGCGGTAAAAATCTCCATAAATAATAGTTAATAGAAGTTTATATAATAATAATAATAAATGAAGATAATAAATTTTAAGATCATATTCACATGACCAAGGGCCAAATGAAGGCATAGATTAAAGAGCTTTTTAATTCAGAAGAATCATTCATCTGGGAGGACTGAAGACTTTGAAGATGTTTTAAGATTCTAACAGTCTTAAAAGATTGATTGAATGTAAATACATGAAAAAGACTTCAAGACATTGCCAATGGGGGAAGAAAAACAATATGAACAAAAGTACAAAAATGGCAGCCATAAAATCTTCACCAGCTTAATGTGTGTGTCCACGCAGAGACAATTATTACAATCTGACTCACTATCTCAGCCAGCCTGAAAATATACTCCCACTGTCAGCAAAACTAAAAATGGGCCAAAATGCTTTAGACATACAATGCTGAGAAAGACTTCACTTATAGGATACATTTTTACTAATGATCTGGACCCCTCAAGTTTCTAAGTGAAAGTAGAAAACGGTTAAGATCTGACCTCATTTTATGGCCATTCATAGCCACTTTCAAACCAAGGAAGATAGAAACTTCTTTTAAAGTCACATTTATAAATACCCAAACACTTAGGAAGGATGATATTTGGGCACAGTTCATCCTTTGACAGAAACTCATAAATTTTCTGAATTAATTATATCTAAGTCTAACATCTCAAGTCAAAAGCATTTTTCCTATGTTGCTACCTGTTCATCTGACTGACTGGCTATAAATCAGAAGGTCATGCTCATGACCTCCTCCTCAGGTTCAATAAATTTGCTAGAACAGCTCACAGAAGTCAGAGATACATTTTACTTAACGAGATCACTGGTTTATTATAAAAGGATGTAACTCAGGAACAGTCAGATAGAAGAGGTTCAGAGGGCAAGGCATAGAGAAAAGACGAGGAGCTTCCATGCTTTCTCTAAGCATGTCACTCTCCCCAAATCTCCACATGTTCATCAAACCATCCTTTTGGGGTTTTATGGGAGCTTCATTACATAGGCATGATTGATTAAACCATCGGTCATTGGTGACAGATTCAACCTCCGCCTTCTCTCCTTTCTCTGGAGGTCAAGGGTGGAATTGAAAGTCCCAGCCCTTTAATCACAGGGTTGGTTCTCCTGGCAACAATGCCCCATCCTTGGATGGGGTCCAAAAATCACCCCATAGCAAACAAAGACACCTTTACGGTTCTCCTCACTTAGGAAATTCCAAGGGTTTTGGAAACAGTTCCCAGGAGAAATATATTTTCATTATCTGAATGACCAAATAGATATTTCTTATAAATTACAAAATTTCACCCTTTTTTCAATTTAGCTATCAGGATTTCCATGAGGGTGGGGTGGAGGGGAGAAGGACTACAACCAACTACCTTAATCTTCCACTCTGATGTTAATAGACTAGCCAGTAAGAACCAATAATTATCAATATGCCACTGTGTATTTTACAGCAAAATCATTGCCTTCTCCTTCAAAGAGGAGCAATTTCATTTAAGGTGCTCAGCCAACAGCCCTTAGCAGAATACAGGCAGATATTAATGAACTAAAGCAATCCCACTACCTTCCAATTCCCGTTTTTCTCTTTTATTCATATTTTCAAAACTGTAACTGTTTCTCTCTCTCAGTCTCTCTTCCCTCTTCCCTCTTCCTGTGTGCAAATCCTTCAACATTATATGCCCTGACTGAACAGAGGAACCCTCTAGTAGCTAAGTTTTCCAACAAAAACTACAATTGTCTTCCCAAAATGAGAAGGTCCGACTTACCTGTGAAGCTGGAGGAGGGCAGCGCTGCCATTCCATTCCCTAAGTATTCAGAGAAGAAGCTGACATCATTATTCTGCTTGATAACCATCCAATGGCATTCTTTTCTTATCTTTTACAATACAACATAGAGAAGCTCTTTAGTCGGCTGCTCTTATCCCGGGCTGATGTCACAAAATGCAGCATTGGGGAAAGCGGTGCACACTCATCACCCAAACTCCTTCTACAAAATGTTTCTTTTCTGTTCCGTGCTGCCCCCAGAGAACAGAGTGTACCCCCTTAATAAATGAAGTGGGAGATTTAGTCATCAGACCTAAAAAAAAACCATAGTATGAATCCTTGCCCTTGAAAGAATCTGCTGAGTAGTGTGAGCCAAGCTATTTTCTGACTACTTCTGGCTAAAGATCAAATAGAAACTAAATGTTTCAGAACCACTCAGACAGCTACTGCTGTTGAAGGTACGTTTCTCACATGAGATGTAAGTTTTACTACAGTTCCCACTTCAGATTGGAAACCTGGTTCTTCCAGTATAACACAGAAGGTGAGAGTCTGAGATGTATTGGAGTGGCCTCATTACCCAGGGCTCTGTCTGGGACTAGCAGCCACGAGAGAATGTCTCTTGGATTTTAATTAGTTAATTAAATGTCATGCTTAACCCAGAGTGGCCCTCTTGCTAAATTATTTGAGCAGTGCTATTACCAGAAATCATGACCATACTCACCTTTAGGCAAAGAACTTGAGAATTTGAGTATGGGGAAGAAAGGAATGTATCAATCAAGTCTCTCTCTCTCTCTCAAAAATGGAAGAAAACCTGACTCAAACTAGGTTAAACAAAACAGGGAGCATGGCAACACCGTCCACTTCTAAGGATTTAGAGTATCTTCAGGCATGGCTGACGATGGTGCTCAGAGCTAAGTTTCTCTCCATCTCTTAGTCTCTCTTTCATGATAGAAGGGTGGGTGCTGTAGCTTGACCCCTCTCAGCTTCAAATCCAACAAGTTAGAGTATCTGTCTTTTGAAAGCCTCAGTGAATCTCACAGTGTCTCCCTGGCCTGACAGGGAGGTGCATCTACCCGTGACAGAAGACTATGAGACTCCAACTGGCCAGATCTGAGTCATCTGGTGTCACCTGACTGGGTAGGAATGAGGGGGAAAGACCCCAAATGCAAACTGGAACTGACTTTGCAAGGAGGTAAAGCAGAGCGAGAAAGTGAAGGAGGAATGAAGTGTTTCTCTATAGCACAGTGTGCACAGCAGACCAATTATATCAAACTTCTGGGGGTCGGAGATCCAGGCATCAATATTATCTAAAGGTCCCCAGATGATTCCAGTGTGGGTCCAATACTACAAAATACTGCACCATAGGCATCAACGTTCCCCTTTCTCTCTCCACCAAAGTCCTTGAATTTCTTTCATTACTCCCTCCTCTGGGCAGTCTTTATAGTTATTTGCCCTTGCTAAGTACTTTGCACACATTACCTTGTTTAATCTTCTCAATGACACCATGAGGTTTCCATCATTGTTCTCTCCCTTTACAAATCAGATAACTGAAGCAGAAGAATTAAATTGTTTGTGTAACATCACACTGCTCTCAGGTGGTGGAGACAGATATGGAAGCCAAGTAGGATTGACTAGGTGGGTATTTCCTTCATGATTGTATTTACTGCTACAGTGTGCATGCATCTGAGGACAAGAGCATGTGGGCTGTACTTAAAAGCAAAGTGCCATTTCTGATCCTGACCCTATTAGTTTTGTCACTACACTCTAGCTCTTACTCTGATCTGTGCTATGTAACATCACACAAACTGAACCCTGAATATAAACTCCTCACCATGGACCCCTTCTCAGCTCTTCCTTCATCTTCCAGACTCAGCGTCGTTTCTCTTTAAAGCCTTCAATTTCAAACTCTTGAATCTTGTTCTTTGACGTATCAATGTTTGTACATTTTTAAACTCTCCTAAAATCACTTGTTTGAAGTATATGCTATTTTGGATGGACAAAAGAGATTTGTCTGTCTCTGCTAGACAAGTTTTGTGACATTAAGCAAATTGCTTAACTTCTCTGGGACCTACTCTGCTGGTGAGTTAAATGTGTACAAAGTTACTTGCCATGTGATCTTGTAGACTCAGGAAGATCTAGGTAAAGGATCTAGGATAATGTCTACACAACAGGAAGTCATAAATGTTAACTATTATTATTGATCCCTACCTCTGAAATTTCTTCAGTTCTCACTTTTATCCACACAGAGAAAATTTGAACAAATGAAAATGTATCATAAAAATGCCAAATAGGAAACACGTAATTGTGATATTGGGAAGCTCACTGATGTTAGGAAGTCCAGCTTCATTTAATATTTTAATGGACATTCGTGATAACAAGTGAGAAAAAGAATAAAAGGTAGCAAAATTGGATTAGAAGAAATACAATTTCTTTTTTACTTTCTTTGGGCATGATTGTATATGTGGAGAACCAGAAACCATCAAACAATAAAATGTTAGAATTAATAATTTTTAAACACACTTTTTTTCAAGTTAAATTTTAGATTAAAAAAAAAGTGAAGATAGTACAGGGGCACCTGGGTGGCTCAGTCAGTTAAGCATGCGACTTTTGATTTTGCTCAAGTCATGATCTCAGGGTTGTGGGATCAAGCCCTGTGTCAGGCTCCCCACTCAGCATGGAGTCTGCTTGTCCCATTCCCTCTGCTCCTCCCCCTGCTCACACGTGCTCTCTCTCTCTCAAAAATAAATAATCTCCATAATCTTCAATGAATTAGCAAAACAAAAACCTGAAGGGATGATTTTCTTTTGTTAACTACAACAACTCTCATAGATTTGTCAAGTTTCCCCCCACAGTTATTTTGAAATGCCTTTACCTATATGATAATACGCTGAATAAAAAAACTGACTCTAGGACATTAATTTATAGCATTTTTGTAGTGTGCCCCTGGCCTACTATGGTGTTAGAAGTGAGCTGTCCCTTTGATTGAGACAGTTCAGCTTTATTTTTTATTTTTTAAATATTTTATTTATTTGACAGAGAGAGACACAGCGAGAGAGGGAACAGAAGCAAGGGGAGTGGGGGGAGGGAGAAGCAGGTTCGCCACAGAGCAGGGAGCCTGATGCAGGGCTCGATCCCAGGACCCTGGGATCATGACCTGAGCCGAAGGCAGATGCTTAGCTGACTGAGCCACCCAGGTGCCCTGAGACAGTTTAGCTTTAAATGATCTATAATTATACTCAGAGGTGCTTGAGTTTAGTTGTAAAGGGTGGAATAAAATGAGATATGGTGGTTTTTTTTTTTTTAAGAAAGCTATTTATAAGCTCTGCAATACAAGGACTGGATGCTAAACCTCTCTGAGCCTCTATTTTATGGCATGCAGAATGAGGACAATAGATGCCTATGGAATTGGAGCCCCAGGATGAAACATGGAAGTATCAACCTCTTTCTTATTATTTGTGGAACCTTCAATGGGTTAGATTTTTGGCCCTAGGCAGCCAAGTGTTTCATGATTATAAACCCACTGAACTCTGTGTAGGAAATCCCCTTGAAAAAATGTCCTGAGAATTTAAAGTTCATAGAGTGGACATTGGTTGATTTATTGTGACAAGAGCTGGCTCTTCAGTCCTCCTGGGTATTAAGTACTAGGTGCCATCATTCACCAATCCATGACTACCGTGATCTTTTTTCTTTTCCCTGAAAACTAGCCACTTCCTTCCTCTGGATCTTTGCCTTTGCTGCACCTTCTTTCTGGGTGTCTGTTACCAGGAATGTCCCATTCTTCTTGTCATTCAGATATTAAGTCACATGATACTAAGTCACATGAACCCCTTCAGGGGAGCTCCCCAACCATCTTATTAAAGTCCCTTAAACCCCCACATACCCCTACCATAACATCAGCTTAAGGTTTACAGAACACCTGTAGCTGTTTGAAACTACCTTGTTTATTTCTTGCCTTATGTGATGGTCATTTGGCTCTTCTAGACTGCTCAAAGACTTATGAGAGACTATGTGAATCTTATCCATCACTTAACCTCTGTGCCAAGATTTTTATAATAAGATCTGTGACCAAGATTTTTATAAGAATACCAGTCATATAAGATTAGGGACTACCCTAATAAACTCATTTTAACTTTATTACCTCTGTAAAGAGCCTATCTTCAATAAAATTGCATTCCTAGGTATAGGGGTTAAGACTCAAACATATCTTTTGGTGTTGGGGGGGGGCAAAATTCAACCCCATAACAGTGAGATATACATTTTTATGGGCATTTTAATTACCTGTTGTGTTCTGTAAATATTCTTTTTTTAGTGGGGTCAAGACTTGCATTTCCCTTGTCAGTAATTTGGCTCACTACATACCCTGAATTACCTACCCACAGACAGCATCTAATAACATCAGGTCAATATAAAAATCCTCTTTTAATTGTATGATGAGCTGGCAGAAAGAAAGAAAGAAAGAAAGAGAGAAAGAAAGAAAGAAAGAAAGAAAAAGTTTTCATATACTATAGACTATGTGAAAGCCAGAGTCCAGAAAGATTCTCAGAGAACTGAAGAGGTATTTATCCACAGCTACTTGTTGAACTTGCATAAACTTCAGCTTTATTTTAAAGATACCACCTCTGCCATGCTCTTCTTCCATACCCAGGTACCTGTCTTGAATCTTAGTGCTAGATGGAGGAAATGGTGTCATCTCTAAGAGCAGTTCTCACATTGCAGTATGAACTTACACAAATCTGAGGGGAAAACCATCTCTGGTAAAGAATTTTGCTTCAAGTGTCCAACTTTAATCCAACATTGATATTGCTTTCCAGAATTTGTTAGAGTATATTCAGATTCTCGCTGTAGGAACTCACTTCAGTAATCTTTGCATTAAATGTCCAAGGAATATGAGTCACAAATAAAAGTAAATCACCAAGTCACAAGGGAACAAGGTACCATGATCAAAAACCAGCAAAAACTGTAGCAGAATGAAAGGTGCAAAAATGGTGTATGTGGAGATTTACATTACACACACACACACACACACACACACACACACACATTCAATATGTTTGAAAAATAAAAGAAGAGATTGAATACACATCAAAAAAATAAGATATGATTAAATGATAAAAGATCAGCTTTTTTTTTCCCAAAGATTTTATTTATTTATTGGAGAGATACAGAGAGTAGAGAGCACAAGTGAGGGACAAGGAGAAGCAGGCTCCCCACAGACCAGGGAGCCCGATGTGGGGCTCGATCCCAGGATCCTGGGATCATGACCTGAGCCGAAGGCAGATGCTTAACAACTGAGCCACCCAGGCGCCCCTAAAAGATCAGCTATTTTAAGTACCAAATACACATTTTCACAGTTAAAATCTAATTATTAAAAGTAAAATTCTATGAATGACTTTAGGACAGATTAGAAGCAATTAAAGAGAAAAGTAATAAACTGCATGTCGGGTTAAATAAACATATATATATATATATATTATATATAAAATGCAACAGAAGGAGTCAAATAGTTGGAAAATCTGAAAGAAAATTTTAGAGACATTAAAAATAAATTAAAGTCTAATACTTGAATAATTTAGGGTTCCAGAAAGAAAGGAAGGCTTGAATGAAGGAGTGGTACTCTTTAAGAAATGTATCTTGGGCTATTCCAGAATTAATAAAAAGAAACAAAATACAGGTTAAATTATCCCAGTTTCATCCAAAAAAGGAAAGGGATGAGCAGGGCAAGAAGAAAAGAAGAAATGAGAAAAATAACAGAAAAGAAAAAGGACAGGACACAGACTCTAAGTTATGGAAAATTAATTTTGAAAGTAAATTTATGGAAAATTAATTTTGAAAGTAAATTTGAGATAGAAGTTTACAATTTTATTTTTAAAATTTTATTTTTAAGTTTATTTTCTGTTGTTTACTCAAAAAACTATTAAACAAACAAAAGTTTATTTTGACCTTTGACCTTGAATGTTTACTTTTGTACTCCTTATACACACAGTTGACCCTTGAATATTTGTGCAGTTGAAAAATCATGTATATAACTTTGACTCCCCCAAAACTTAGCTACTATAGCCTACCATTGACCCCATCAAATTGTTCTTTACAGAAAGTTAATATGTTACTATACTAGTCTTAAAATATGATCCATCTGTCAGTGAAAGAATTAAGAGTTGGGGGGCATCTAGGTAACTCAGTCAGTTAAGCAGCTGCCTTCGGCTCAGGTCATCGTCCCAGAGTCCTGGGATCAAACCCCACGTCAGGATCCCTGCTCAGTGGAGACCCTGCTTCTCCCTCTCCCTCTGCCTGCCCTCTCTGCCTACTTGTGCTGTCTCTCTCTCTGTGTGTCAAATAAATAAATAAAATCTTAAAAAAAAAAAAAAAGGTTTAAAAAAAAAGAATTAAGAGTTGCAACAAAACAGACATTCCTGAACTGCAACAACAAAAAAAATCATTATATATTATATATAAAGATTACTGTATATAAGACAAAATGGGGATTATTGATCTTAAGAGGAATGTCATAAATGATGCCTCAGAGTATTGCTATCACTCAAAATTCTAACAAATAAAGAAGATGTTGTTTTTAGGAAAGTATGGAAGATCTCTTGTTCATTCTTCAGGATGCAAAGATCTTCAGAATTTACCATGGATTTTTGACCTTTAAGTGATGAGGACTGATTCGAAAAAGACTCATTCCAGTATTCCAAAAATACTCCAAATAAAAAGGAACCACTGAACTGTTATTGGTAGAACTAACTCTACAAAAAAAAAAAAAAAATTGATTCTGCAGTTATTAACAAGGAACCTGAAAAATAGTCTCTCATAAATAAAGCCATGTTAAACAGTCAATGCTTTTAAATGTGGCAATAACTAAAATTTTTGAAGTCTTATAATTAAAACCTGATTTTATTTACTTTAAATAGATATGTTTTCTCTTACAAAGAAAGGCAATAAAGATAGATGTTCTTAAAAAATAGATGTTCCTAGAAGCAAATAAAACTAGGTGTTCATAGGCTATAAACTGATACCTTTCTATTATGTTTGCAGCAGGAATTGAACTTCAACCTCATACAATATACCCCCAGTCCCTTTTCCCACTATTTACAATGGGCTTGTTTCTCCCTGACCCCTGAAGTTATCTACTTCACCAGACAGAGGTCATGTAAATCTAACCATAGACTATTACTTAACTAGACAAGAATTAGTCTTTTCATTGTGAGATAATAAATATTCACTGCCCCATGGGTATGTGCAAATGTGAAAAGCAAAACAGAAGGTAAACCCTGGTATTATGCTGAATTTTCCAAGTGCTGAGCATAAATTTTCTTGGTTTTCCCCCTGAGTTTCAAATGAAATGCATTTCAATAACTATTGGAAAGCAGATCTACTTTTGCATCAGGAGGAGGCCCAGTATATAGAAAAAGCCTTAACCATGGAGTAGTTCAATTTCTATAATTCAAATCACTATAGGCAGAAACTCAGTAAAATGTTGACATGCCTTGGAATATGTCCAAGCAGGAGTCTGGCACTGATGGGAGTGTAAATACAAAAAAATATAAACAAAACACTAAGATATAGGAAAAGGCAGCTTTATGACTTACTTAGATATTTGAAAGTACTTGATAGTCTTATACTTGTATCTTTCTATATTTTTGTTAAAAAGCTAGACAGTCAAACATAATTGCATCATCTTACTCAGGGGAGAAGAAAATGTTAGGGAAAAATACTAAATGTGTGAACCACTACCTTCTCAAGTGATGGAGTCAGATAATTGGATCTGGATTAATGTTTCCAAGAAAATAGTCAGCCAATTACTATTATAGGTGTATTTACATTTGGCAGGAAGGAAATAGATATCATAGACATAATTCATTTGGAATCTTTCTAGACAGGTATATATAGTATCAAGCAGTCTTTGGTAATTCTCATCCATTAGTTTCTACCAATCTTACCTTTCCAAACCCCCAATTAGTCCAAGATTTAAAAAATATAAGGTCAAAGCTCAAAAATAATTACAGGGATTTTTGCATTTATGGGAATACAAAAATATTGAGCACCCAGCAAGGTAAAACTCAAAATGTTAGGTATCCAATCTAAAATTGCCAGACATACATAGAAGCATGAACATGTGAAATGTACTGAAGAGACATATTAATTAACTGAAAAATGCAAATTGACATAGATGTTAAAATCAGAAGATAAAGTCATTACAACTATTATTATGAATGTATTTCATATGTTCCATGAGTTAAGTCATGACTTGGAAAAAATAAAAAGACTGTAAATGAACTTCTACAAATGAAAATGTTAATGTTTGAGACAAAAAAATACACTTAAAGGGATTAACAGTGAGTTAGATTTTGCAGAAGAAAATATTTGTGAACTTTAATACATAACAACAGAAACTATTTAAAATTAAACACAGAGGAATAAATAAAAAAATTGAAAGAGCATCATGGAGCTGTAGGACAACTTCAAGAATTCTAATATATGTGGAATTAGAATCCTCAAAAGAGGGGGCAGAAAATGTTTGAAGAAATAATAGCCCCAAATTTTCCAAATGTGATGAAAACTATACATCCATAGATTCAAGAAGTTCACCAAACCCAAAGGGCAAGAAACAGGAAGAAGCTCATAACAAGTCACATTATAATCAAATTGCTCAAAACTAGTAGTAAACAGAAAGATCTTAAAAGCAACCAATTGGGAATGGGGAGCACCCTACTTTCAGAGGAGCCAGGAAACACATGATAGTATTTTCTTATCAGAAAAAAAAATGCAAGTGATAAAAACAGTTGAGCAGCAGCTTTTAAGTAAAGAAGGAAAAAAAATGCCAACTTAGGATTTTATCTCCAGTAAAAATATCTTAAAAAAAAAAAAAAAAAGTAAAAAATAAGACTTTTCAGACATACAGAAGCAGAAATGATAGCACCATTAGACCTGTACTACAAGACATGTTGGACAAACCCGTTAGGCAGAAGGAAAATACCAAGTGAAAATATGGGTAAATATATGAATGAAGACCAGAAGACATGATAAATAAATAAGATTTCCACTACTATTTGAATTTACTTAATATTGATATTATTATTTAATATTTAATATTAATATCCAGTCCAATGATATGTAAGACAGATAATACATCATGACCCAGGATGTTTATCTAAGCAATTGCACCATATTAACAAACTGAAAAAGAAAACCATAAGGTTATCGCTATAGATGCAGGTAAAGCACTTGGCAAAGTACAAACCCCTTCCTGATAAAATTTCAACAATGGAATTGAACTTTCTCAACCTGATTAATGGTGTCTATAAAAACCTACAGATAACATCATACTTAACAGTGAAAGATTGAAAAATTTCCCTCTATAATCAGGAGTAAGAAAAGAAGTCTATTCTTACCCATTTTATTCACCATTCTACTAAAGGGGTCTAGCTAGTGAAGTCAGGCAAGAAAATAAATAAAAGTCATCCTGATTGTATAGGAAGAAGTAAAGCTATCTCTAGTCAAAGATGGCATGATATTTTAAATAGAGAATTTGCAAATATAGAAATCTACCAAAAAAGCTACTAGAATAAGTCATTTGGTAAGTTTAAATTAGAATCACAGAACTAATATAAAAAATCAATTGTACTAGCAAAGAATGTACAGAAATCAAAGTTAAAAATGACATTTTAATAGCATGAAAAAGTATAAAATACTCAAGGACAAATCTGACAAGAATTATAAGAGCTGTATGCTTAAACCTATAATACACTGTTAAGACATATTAAAGAGGATCTGAATAAATGGTGAATTGTACTACATTCATGGAACAGAATAGTCAATAATACTAGAGATCATTTCCCACAATTTATCTTCAACAAGTTCAAAATAATCTTAGCTGAAATACCACTAGATTTTTTTTGTAGAAATTAGATAGTAAGAATTGTATTAAAATTAAAAGAACTTCTAAAATAACCAAAACAAATTTGAAGAACAAAGTTGAAGGCTGAAAACATTTGACTTCAAGACTTACTCTAAAGCTAAAGGAATTAAGACAGTGTGATATTAGCATATATACAGACAAAGAGATCAGTGGAACAGAACAAATAGTGGACACATATGGTCATTTGATTTTTGATAAAAGTTCAAAGACAATTCAGTGGAAAAAATAGAAGCATTTCAACAAATGATGCTGGCACATATTTAAAAAGAGAACCAATCCATACCTCACATCATATAAAACAATTAATTCAGAATGGATTAGAGACTTGAATGTAAAACTAGAACTGTAACCAAATGGCAACACACTAGAAAATCTTTGTGACTTTGAGTAAGGTGAGAAAGTTCTTAGATATGACATCAAAAGCATGATCCATATGATAGAGCTATACACTTATATACTGGTTAAAATTCAAGAGTCTATAATTACCAAGTGTTGATAAAGATGGTAGGAACTAAAACCTGGGCATGTTGCTAGTGAGAATATGAATTGAGATACTCACTCAGAAATACCTGTGTTAAAACTTAATCTTCTGTTTCTGGTGGACACTGATGAATTAGATACTCAGAAGCAGTGTACCATGAAAAATATGTACTTTGAATTGTTCAATTGGAACATTATTTTCTAGAAGTAAAACAAAAACTGCCCATATGGGAATTCCTTCAGCCATTTTTCAGCTATTATGATCTCCAAATCATGATGTAGATGGAAATCATTCTTTTTGAAGGTGTGCTGTTTGCTGTGGCAGCCACAACAATGAAGTTTTTAGATTTCTTAGTTACAGGCTCCAGCTGCTGTAGTCCAAAATTCAACATTGTCTTTGTACCAAATTTATGGTTTCCATAGTTGCTCTCAACTAGTTACTGAACACAGCAGAGATGCCAAGGCATGCCCATTCCTGGAAGACACAGTATTCTCCTCAGGAGCAACCTTGGCTTGAGAATGCCCCCGATAGTCTTGTCTCATTTTCTCAGGAACTTTACTGCAAACTAAGATGCTTTCACCCACCTTTTCCCTTCATTCAAGATCATACCTGAATCATGCGCTGACATCCTGGCTCCCTCCCCTCTAATTTTTTGTTCACAAGTTGTTCCCCTAATAAATAAACAATCTTGACATCTACTTCTCACAGAACTTGGACTAAAACAGTGATTAAAAACATATATGTTCTGTGCCAGATTTAAGCCCTGGGGCAGTGATTAAATATATTTTATCTATGCAATCTATCCGTACAATAGGCCACTTCAGTCAGAAGCTGATGGACTGCCATACCTCTATACTTTGCCTATTTTTTTCCTTTATTCTGTGGGCAATAGTGAAACACTGAGAGTTTTAAAAACTTTGCTGACTTATTCTGCTTTAACAGAAGAGTTACATTATAGAATTTTGCTTTAGAAGGTTTTGAACAGGGAAGGAATAGAAATAGCAAAAGCAGAAAGAAGACTGATAATTTTCTAGAGAAAACATATAGCTACTGTCAGAATAGAGAGTAGGAGGTAGAAAGGAGAGAATGTATAAAGAGTCAAAGCAACTTGGCAACTGGGTGACTATACAGAACAAGATTTTATGTTAACTATTTTTGTGGAAGTACTTCAAATAGGAAGTACATTCATTCTTATGTTCTCAAATGGAGTACAATGAACAAAATTTATACTTTCAGTGGCGAGAAATGTACTATATTTCAATGATAATCTCAGGGACTCTAATCTTTTATAATTTTGTATAATTTATCAAAGATTTCTTTTTCTTTTACTTATTTTCAGTCACATTATACTGCTGCCAGATAATTAGGAACTGTAAGTAAAATAAGAGGTAATAATTTATAACAAGGAATTAATGTGACTTATATGGGTAAATACCCTGAACCTTATTAGTACATAGAATTACCAATTGGTTTGTAATTTTAATGGTCTTTATTTCTTGGCCAGATAAGACATATTTGGTTTTTTCCCTTATTCATCTATCTCAATGCAAAACATTTTGAATAGGGCTTTTCTTCATAAGGATGGGTAGGGGAAGGTAATTTTTAGCTGCACTCTTCAGACATGAAACAATGAATGTGACAGCAACTTACTGGCTTTCAACGTCCGCTCCAATTTCTTCTAACATGCAAAATAAAAATTGTCGTCTTGCATGTTGAAATTTTAATAACCCACTTCTAAGCAATTTAAGAGATTTCACAGGTGGATTTTAATTTTTTCCCACTTATTAACTGATTCTAGAACTTAACTCATATTAGGTACAACTCCACTATTACATATCAACAGAATTTAGCCCATTCTTCCTTCAGACATACTATTACATATAGTCTTTCTGTGTGTCACATACAAACACGCACACACGCGATACCATGAATACAAATTCATGCATACATAGACCCACAGAACAGCTCTTGTTGTTAAATACGATTAAAGCTGTAAGCAATATGCTACTAAGACCAGTTTTTTACTGATACTGCAATATTTACAATCTCAAAAGTGTTAAAATAATCATTAAACTGTAGAATGTATACTTATCAGTACTAAACAGAACGCTAGTCATCTCTTTCCAAGGGTTAAGATTTGCATAGCTACAGGAATGACATATCTGAAATTATTCTTTAGGGAAACCAATACAATAAAATCATCTTCAAAACTTAATCAGTATTCCTCAAATGTCAAGACAACTAAATACAGAAAAGAATAGTCTCTTCAACATCAACACACGTTGCTGGAACAATTGGAGGTCCATGTGCAAAAGAGTGAATTTGGACCCCTTCCTCACACCATACACAAAAAAATTAAAAATGAATCAAAGATCTAAATGTAAAGACAAAACTACAAAACTCTTAGAACACCACATAAGAATGACCTTGAATTATGCAAGGATTCTTAAAGAGAATACTTAAAACAACAAAGAAGGAAATACATAAAATTGAACTTTATAAAAATGTTAAAAGTTAGTGCTTCAAAGAGCACCATCCTGAAAGTGTAAGGGCAACCCACAGAATGGGCTTAAGTATTTTTAAATCATATATCTGATAAGAGATTTGTATTTAGAATATATATAGAACTCTTACAACTCCATAATTGAACAACTCCATTAGAAAATGTGCAAATAATCAGAACAGACATCTCTACAAAGAAGATGTACAAAAGACCAATGTACATGAATAAATGCTCAATACCATTAGCCATGAGAGAGATGCAAATCATGGTGATTATAATTTAAAAAGGCAAATAATAATGATGATGCAGAGAAATTTGAACTCTCATATACTACTGGTGGGAATGTAAAATTGTGCAGCCACCTTGAAAGAATCTAGGGGTTTCTCAAATGTTAAACATTGAGTTACCATATGACATAACAAATCTACTCCTGGTTATATACCAAAGAAAAATGAAAACAAGTCCATGCAAACAAATGTATACATGAATGATCACAGTAGTTCTACTAATAACAGCCAAAAAGTGGAAACAACTATGTCCATCAACTAATGAAGAGATAAATTAAATATGGTATATTCACATAATTGAATATCTCTTGGAAATAAAAGGGAATAAAGTACTGATGCATGCTACAGAACAGAAAAACCTTGAAAATGTCCCTAAAATTTATTGTGGTAATGGTTACATCTTGTTGAATATACTAAATATCATTGAACTGTACAATTTAAACTAGTGAATTATATGGCATTTGAATCATATCTCAATAAAGCTTTGAGAAAAAATGCAGTCAGTAGAATTGTTAGAACAAAACTCTCACGATTGGAGCTATAAAGTTGAAGGGACTTATGAATATTTTCTTTACAGAAAATTACATTAATTTGTTAATGCATCTTGTGTGTGTGTGTGTGTGTGTGTGCGTGCACAGGTAAAACATATTTATTATCTTTACTTAAGACTGAATCTTAGTAATAAGTCAGGTTCTCCTTAATACATCTCTTGAAGTTGATCTCAATATTGGGAGACAAATTCATCTCATTAGTTATTTTCTTGTCAGTAATCTAGGAGAGTCCCAACTCCAAACCCAATCAAGGAGAGAAATAAAGCTCTAGACAGAGCACTTTTTAGTGTCCTAACTCTTTAGTCTTTGGTAAGAACACACTGCAACCTTTTTTTCATGTCTATGGAGAATTAGATGCATTCATTTTAAGAATGGTGAGTTCAGGAACTTCCATAGTAAGTAATCTAAGTGGGAAAAAAAAAAATCATTTATTTATCTCAGCTTAATATTGACCTAAATGACAGTGGCAAAACCTAGGAAAACATGTTATATTTCCAATCATCTGATTATTCTTTGATCTTTGAAACTGCTGCATTAATAGCAATTTGTATTAATAAATCACAATATTTTTTAATAAATAATTCAACCCAGTATATCTTATTCAATAATCTTTAGCTTGTTTAAACTTTCATTGCATATTTTTTCATCTAAGAACCAGATAATATTTTTTGTATGGGGTTAAGTTTTAAAATAATTTAGTTCACAACATTAATTCCATAAAATAATTTCACTAAAGACAGAATTGTAAAATCTCAATGTGAAGCTATAAAACATCAATAAAGTTTAATTTGAAAAGTTAACAAAGTCCATGGAGACTCAACCACATTTTATAACAATTCATTGTACTTACAGTTAAAACTGCCAAGATGTAGAAATATTGTGGCAAATAACACTTTCTCATTTTTTTTTTCAAAGTTACCACAGCAGTATCTATAAGCACAATAGTATAGCTATCACAGAATGAAGGAGATAACAAATAAATATAGTAGAAAGACACAAAAGAGAAAGGAGGTATAAGAGAAAGAGATTTACAGCATGCAGATATTTTTCCCTTCATTTTTATATTGTGATCTCTCTAACATAAAAATTGTGTGTATTCATGATGTACAACTCAATGTTTTGATTTACATATACACTGTGAAATGATCATCACAATCAAGCCAAATAGCTTACCCATCACTTCTACATAATTGCCATTGTGTGTGTGTGTGTGTAATGAGAAGATTTAATTTAAGATCTATTCTATTAGCAAATTTCAAGTATATAATACGGTATTGTTAACTATTGCCACCATGGTGTACATTAGATTTCCAGAATTCATTCAACTTGCATAACTGAAACCTTGTACCCTTTGACCAACTTCTCATTCCACCCACCTCTGCCAGCAACCACCATTCTACTCTCTGCTTCTTATGAGTTTGACTGTTTTAAATTCCATATATAAGTGAGATCATGCAGCATTTGTCTTTCTGTTCCTGGCTTATGGAACTTAGCATAATGTGCTTCAGGTTCATCTATATTGTTGCAAATGGCAGGATTTCCTTATTTTTTAAGGCTAATAGTATTGCCGCGTGTGTGTGTATGTGTGTGTGTGTGTGTGTGTACTACATTTATTCACTCATGCATCCATTGGCAGATATTTAGGTTGTTTCCATATTTTGGCTATTGTGAACAATGCTTCAATGAACATGTGAGTGCAGATACCTCTTCCAGGTCCAGTTTTTATTTCCTTTAGATATATACTTAGATATAAAATTACTGGATCATATGGTAGTTTTATTTTTCATTTTTTGAGGAACCTCTGTACTGTTTTCTGTATTGGCTTTACCAATTTACATCCCCAACAAGGGTGTACAAGAATTCCCTTTTCAGGGGTCTTGGGGGGCTCAGTTGGTTAAGCCTCTGACTCGATTTCAGCTCAGGTCATGTTCTCAAAACATGGGATTGAGCCCTGCGTTGGACTCTGTGCTCGGCACTGACTTTGCTTGTCTCTCTCCCTCTGGTCCTCCCCCATGCTCTCTCGCTCTCTCTCTCTCTCAAATTAATTAATTAATTAATTAATTAACAAATAAGTAAATAAAATAAAAATGATTCCCTTTTTTCCATATCTTCACCAACACTTGTTATCTTTTATCTTTTTGATAATAGCCATCCTGACAGGTGGTAGGTGATAGCTCATTGCGGTTTTGATTTGTATTTTGATTTTTATTTCATACTCCTTGATTTCAAAATATATTATAAATCTTTGATAATCAAAACAATATGGTACAGACACTAAAAATAGACATATAGGAACAGAAAAGAGAGCCCAGAAATAAATTCACACATTCTGGGTCAACTAATCTTTGACAAGGGTGGCAAGAACACACAATAAGGGAATAATAGTCTCTTTAATAAGTTGTATTGGAAAAATTGATAGTCACATGCAGAAGAATGAAAGTGTCTTCAAGTGTCCTTTAATGTCATACTATATACAAAAATCAACTCAAAATGACTAAAAACTTAAATTTAAGACCTGAAACTGTAAAACCACTAGAATAAAATATAGGGGAAAAGGTTTCTTGACATTGGTCTTGGGAATAATTTTTTTGGTCATGACACTAAAAGCATAGTCAACAAATGCAAAAGTTTGCATTAAATTAAATAGCTTTTGCAGAACAAAGGAAGTAATCAGCAGGGTGAATAGGAAACCTATGGATTGGGAGAAAATATTTGTAAACTATATATCTGATAAGAGATTAATATTTAAAATATTTAAGGAACTCATATAATTTAATAGCAAAAAATGTAAAATTGACAATGGATCTGAATAGACATTTTTCAAAAGACATAGGGATGGCCAACAGGTGAACCATAAATGAGCAACAAAAGTACTCTTCATGCACATACTTTGACCAGTTCCAGGGATCTATCTTAAAGCTACAGTCACACAGAAGAACAAAAGCATATGAACAAGGTATTCATAGAAACCATGTTTGTAATGGCCAAATGTTGGGATCATACAGAATATTGCTACCAGTCCAGTTTCTATTCATTGATCAACCGTGCATCAGCACTTTCAAAAGGATATATAAGAGGCCAGGAAATGACAGTCCATCGTGATGTGTGCCTCCCTGAAAACAGTCTGAAGAGAGAGATTTACGAAGATTCAGACAAACCACTATGAGCTAGCCCAAGTGCTCACTTGTGTCCTGCTCATATTTGAGAAGTATTTATCAAATGTCAAATAGGTGCCAATGTTTTGGTAGGAACTATCAGAGTCTTACTGGATATGTCACCAAAAAAAAAGCCATGTTTCTGAAAGAGTCAAGTGGATACCAGTGAAGAGCAACAAAAAAAGATTTTTCACTCTAGAAGATCAAGTTTCCAGATAAATGCAGGTTGTTCATGATGAATGTAGGAACAAGTCTTGTATAAACTGACCATAATTCAGATTTCTTTCATGTTTCTCATCCAGCATAGGTCACCCACCAAACACCAAACTCTCCACCTCCAAGATTTTGTTTATATTCCCTTCCTTTTGCTGAAGTAGTGCTGGTCTTTCTGCACTCAGTTATAGTTAACAACTGTTCTATGAACTAGTCTTCCCCAACCCTTCATTTCTGGTGGCTGTTTAACAAATGCTTAGGGCTCTGCTTATCAACTATTTAATGATTATTTATATAAAACACATAACATATATTATACAGTATATATTTTATAATATATATAAAGCAATATGGATAAATAAAATATATACAGAAATTATTTTAAATATTTTATTGTATTTTCCCATAAATGATGAAGATATTTCTGTGTCAATAAATAGATCTCTATATCATCTCTCTTGATGAGTTCATAATAGTCCATTTATAGACATATGAATGCACCAAAATTGACTTGACCATACAAATATTATTAGATACTGGAAAAAGAAGCAACACTATAATAAAGATCCTTATACATATATGTCTGGGTATGCACTTTGTTTTTATTACTTCCTTACATCAAATTCTTAGGTATGAATTAGTGACTTAGATGTCCTACAGTATTTTTGTAGCAAATGCCTCCAGGAAAACACAATCAATATTTATGTTCATGAGCCAGATATGATTTTTTTCCTTAATTGTCTCAGCACGACTGAATCACATCACTATTTTTAAATCTTGGTAAATATGATAGCTAAAGGTAATATTTTACTGTGTTAGTAGTTCATATCTTTTCTATTTACTATTATGATTAAACATCTTTCCATGCTTTTCACATTTTTCTAAGCTTTGATACTGATCAAATTATATGAAAGTATCTATTCTCGGATGGTTTGTTAGAATTTTCTGAAAAGTTCTCTAGTCTTGGTAATGATAAAAAGTCTGTTTGTCTGTTGTTACATTTTGAATATCTTTTATAGTTACTGGCCTCTTCAGTCTAAATCTGTATTTTAAATGTGGTTTTATCCTCTATTTTACAATAGTAAGCTGTTGTATTTCTCCTTTTTCCATGAATAGCTTTGTCAGTGGTTTATCTTTCAAAAAATTTAATCTTACCTCAATTTGTAAATTCTGTTAATTTTCTAGCAGTACCTATTCTCCTTAGAGGTGTGTGCATATGAGTGTGTGTGTCTGTGTGACTATATGTGCCTTCCTCGATTGCAGAGGTTATTTATTCTAATTTTTTTCTTTAAAAATAAAAACATTAAATAATAATTTCCTCTTTATACATCTTGGGATAAATACCATACATTTTTATATGTATTATTGTCATCATAATTACAGTTTTTATTTCCTAAAACTTTGGCAAAAGTTTTAGGTAGATTTGTTTTTAAGTTTATAGCTATTTGGGAATTTTTATTGATTTCTTTGGATAAAGGTGATTTTGTTTCATTTTTATTGGATGGTGGTTAGCTGTTATTAATTTAAAGGGATATTCTATTGTAGTCAAATAATATAACCTCTGAAACACCTGGTTTGGGCTCTGATATTTTCCCTGAGTCATATAGATCAAATTTTAAAATATTCCATTATGCTCTTGAAAAGGAACTATAGCCTTTGTATGAAGAGAACAGTTTTATATACAAATATATTAAATTAATCTATGTAATTAATTACCACCTACAGTATCTGAAGACAAATATTAATATGTTATTGTCAGCTTACGTAATTGACTTTAATATATATTGTCAATTTCATTTTACTTTTCTAACTATTTTGCCTTGTGGCAATATTCAATATTCTATGTTCATCAAAGTTATTTAGTAAATATTATCATTGTGAATTGCATCTTTAATGAACTAAAAAATATGCCTACTTATTCTGTTTAAATGTTTTTGCCTTAAAACATATTTCAGGGTATCAATAGCGTGACATTGTACGGAATAGTGATAACAGCACTAACTCTAGAAATCATGAACAAGTTAGTACATAACTCTGTACCTCAGTTTCCCTCCCTGTAAAATGAGGATAATATTACCTTCCCTATAATTTGTCTCTGAGCGTTTGCAACTCTGTATTAGCAATAGTATCCTTTTCTGTTTACATTTTCCTGAAAATACATGTCTTCTTACTTTTATACTTTTTTCTACTTCACTCTCAGACTATTTCTTATAATCAACACTAATATATATATATATTTTTTAAGGAAATGGCACAGCATGGGGATAAACTTGTTTAGTAGATCTCCTCCTGTGTATGTGGCAAATAAAAGCTGTGCTATCCCCTGGGATTTGGAGCCAGAAGACATGGGATCCAATCTCTCAGTTCTTATGCTTTATCATCTTTGGGAAAGTCATATAACCTCTTTGAGACTCAGTGTTCTTACTCGCCAAATAAGAATAACACCCACTATAAGAATCTTTGGTGAGGCTCAAGTGAGGTAATATGCAGAAAAACTCTTTAGACACTAAAATGGTCTTACACCACTGCTACTTTACTATGTCCCTGAAGAGTCACAAGCCCTTACAGAATCTCCTGGGATAAGATATCTTCAAAATTCAGAATATTTTGGATTGCAGAAAAGTGATTCAGTACATATGCCAATGATTAGATTGAGTGAGGTCTGAAGTAGCAACTTATAATCAAATGCATTAATATTTCTGCAACAAAGTAGACAAACATTCCTACTAAGTGGCATAAAGAGTACATTTAGTTTCATGACTATATTTAGGACAGGTTTCATTCTTAACTGAGTTACAGAAACTTTTCATTTCAATAGTTTTCTTGTATTTTGACATTGGGGAAGAGAAATTTTTGCCTTGTATTTCCATGATTAAAATATTACATCCAATTTCTTTTTGGGGAATTTCATGCAGATTCCATTTTTAAAGATCATTTATGAAATGCCCAGATGTGTGTGTTGTATAAACATGAAACAAAAAAAGAAATAAGGTAAATGGAATTTCATCAAAATTTTAAAATGTTTTGTATGAAAGGATCCTATCAAGAGAGTAAAAAACATAGAATGGGAAAAATACTTGCAAATGATTCTTTCTGATACGAGTCTAGTGAACATGTCTGTGTGTGTGTGGGTGTGTGTGTCTGTGTATGTAACTTTTACTTCGTCTCTTGACTGCATGATAAAGAATTATTTCCATGCAATTACAAGGGACTGAAAAAGGTATTTACTTTGTTCCTATCCTCTGAAAAATAAGTATGTGTACTCTTTACACATTTAGAGAGAAGATAGTGGACAGAGCACTCTTCTAAAATTTGGATCCAAGCAAGCTCTCCTATCCTGAAGTTGTCTATTTCACCTACTTCTAGTACCTGGTTTTCTAATATTTCTAGCTTTTCAACTTAAATTTTAAATATAATTTCTAAGTTATCTGCTATCAAGAAATCTTTTTTTTTTCCATTATCTTAGCTCTCAACTATTTCCCTCTATTCATTGGATCTATAACTTTTAGAATGCATGCAAAACTCTCAGTTTAACTCTGTTTCTTGCCCATTAGTTTATGTCATTTATAAAGCTCCCTTTATTTTAGTAACGTTTGGCCCAGTGTGCAGGGAAGATTTGGTGTAGATAAGCAGGACAAACCACTATCCAAGGTGTAATGAGACAAAATGTACCAGGGTCTTTTGCTATTGGTGTCTAGATTATGAGTCACTGCTCATGTTGATATGATGACAGGAGTGTGAATTTTCTACCTTTTCTGAGGTGACACCTGTCTCAAAAAACCCAGGTTGAAGCCAGGTCATAACCTATGTCAGTTTTCCGTTTTTCCCTAGTTCTAATTACATTAAACTAGCAAAAACTTTTCATAGTTCTGGCTATTGTTTTTCTATATATTAGTTTAATGTAGTTGATATTTTCATCTTATTTCTTTGTCCCACGTAGAGGCCATGTTTTAGAATTTAGGCTAGATCTGCATTAGTCTAAACACATTTTGAATGGGAAAATACTAGGTTTTGAGTGGATTTTAACTTAAGTTGTTTATTTAAATTTGAATAACACAAAATTTTACGAAGTAAATTTTTTGGAGAATCATAATGGTTAAGAGAATGTGCCTCAAATTTTAAAGACTTGGATTGAATTTCATTTTATTGATTAATTTACAGGTTAATTTATGTGACTTTGAGCAAGTTACTTTAAGATTTGTTATTATTCTTGTCATCAGCAATAATGTCACTTTATTGACAATTTCAGTTTTTAAAATGTTGTAAGTACAGAAAAAAATGAAAATGGGAATTCTCATGAATTATTTTTAAGAGGTTATTATCCATCATCAGAGAGATAGAGAAGCAATTTGATGAGGCTATGCTAAGGCAGGTCCTTCTGAAAATCTTGACACCATCAAGGTGTTAAATTTTAAAGAAATTATCACTTTTTAGATAAATATAGCATATGATTATTAAGTGACTATAGAGTACCTATATTGATTTGGTTTCATTTTGCTTTCTGGGACCCAGAACCTTGTATCACCTTGATTGCTTTTTCTACTGAAGAGTTGGGGAAAATAAACAGAGGGTGAGAAATGAGAGTGGTTCAAAAAGAATGTGCATTCTGAGAATCAGTCCTTGTTGCATATAAAGTAGAGGACCACATGCTACCATACCCAAACACATTTTATAGATCTTCTCTTGGGAGAACATCCTTGAACCATAGTCTGGGAAATTGTTTGTTTGTTCACTTTTTTTTTTTTAATTACTGAAACCTGCATGAAAGGATAAAAAAAGTGGCCCAAAATTTGTGGGTTAACTGGTCAAACCAGTTAAGACAGGCTAACGGCAATATCTCTATATCATCTCAAGCCTTAGGATTCAAAAACTCCAATAGAAATAAGGCATGAGAACTTTTGTTAATATTCAGAACAATCTCAATTCAAAATTACAATTTCTTTCCTAACACACCTCCAATTTCTTTTTTTTTTAATTTTATTATGTTATGTTAATCTCCATACATTACATCATTAGCTTTTGATGTAGTGTTTCATGATTCATTGTTTGCATATAACATCCAGTGCTCCATTCAGTACATGCCCTCTTTAATACCCATCACCAGGCTACCCATCCCGCCACCCCTTTCCCCTCTAGAACCCTCAGTTTCTTTCTCAGAGTCCACAGTTTCTCATGGTTCATCTCCCGCACCGATATCCCCCCCTTCACTTCTCCCTTCCTACTATCTTCTTTTTTTTTTTAACATATAATGTATTATTTGTTTCAGAGGTACAGGTCTGTGATTCAACACAATTCACAGCACTCACCATAGCACATACCCTACCCAATGCCTATCATCCAGCCACCCCAATCCTCCCACCCACCACCACTCCAGCAAACCTCAGTTTGTTTCCTGAGATTAAGAATTCCTCATATCAGTGAGATCATATGATACTTGTCTTTCTCTGATTGACTTATTTCACTCAGCATAATACCCTCCATTTCCATCCACGTCATTGCAAATGGCAAGATTTCATTCATTTTGATGGCTGCATAATATTCCATTGTATATATATACCACCTCTTCTTTATCCATTCATCTGTCGAAGGACATCTTGACTCTTTCCATAGTTTGGCTATTTTGGACATTGCTGCTATAAACATCGGGGTGCATGTACCCCTTCGGATCACTACATTTGTATCTTTGGGATAAATACCCAGTAGTGCAATTGCTGGGTCATAGGGCAGCTCTATTTTCAACTTTTTGAGGAACCTCCATGCTGTTTTCCAGAGTGGCTGCACCAGCTTGCATTCCCACCAACAGTGTAGGAGGGTTTCCCTTTCTCTGCATCCCCCCAACATCTGTCATCTCCTGACTTGTTAATTTTAGCCATTCTGACTGGTGTGAGGTGGTATATATTATGAGCAATTATAATATATATATAATGGTATATATTATGAGCACTTTTTCCATGTCTGTTGGCCATTTGGATGTCTTCTTTGGAAAAATGTCTGTTCATGTCTTTTGCCCATTTCTTGATTGGATCATGAGTTCTTTGGGTGTTGAGTTTGATAAGTTCTTTATAGATTTTGGATACTAGCCCTTTATCTGATGTGTCATTTGCAAATATCTTCTCCCATTCTGTCGGTTGTCTTTTGGTTTTGTTGACTGTTTCTTTTGCTGTGCAAAAGCTTTTTATCTTGATGAAGTCCCAATAGTTCATTTTTGCCCTTGCTTCCCTTGCCTTTGGCGATGTTTCTAGGAAGAAGTTGCTGCGGCTGAGGTCGAAGAGGTTGCTGCCTGTGTTCTCCTTTAGGATTTTGATGGACTCCTGTCTCACATTTAGGTCTTTCAACCATTTTGAGTCTATTTTTGTGTGTGGTGTAAGGAAATGGTCCAGTTTCATTCTTCTGCATGTGGCTGTCCAATTTTCCCAACGCCATTTGTTGAAGAGACTGTCTTTTTTCCACTGGATATTCTTTCCTGCTTTGTTGAAGATTAGTTGACCATAGAGTTGAGGGTCCATTTCTGGGCTCTCTATTCTGTTCCATTGATCTATGTGTCTGTTTTTGTGCCAGTACCATGCTGTCTTGATGATGACAGCTTTGTAATAGAGCTGGAAGTCCGGAATTGTGATGCCACCAGCTTTGCTTTTCTTTTTCAACATTCCTCTGGCTATTCGGGGTCTTTTCTGGTTCCATACAAATTTTAGGATTATTTGTTCCATTTCTTTGAAAAAGTTGATGGTATTTTGATAGGGATTGCATTAGATGTGTAGACTGCTCTAGGTAGCATTGACATCTTCACAATATTTGCTCTTCCAATCCATGAGCATGGAACGTTTTTCCATTTCTTTGTGTCTTCCTCAATTCCTTTCATGAGTATTTTATACTTTTCTGAGTACAGATTCTTTGCTTCTTTGGTTAGATTTATTCCTAAGTATCTTATGGTTTTGGGTGCTACTATAAATGGGATCGACTCCTTAATTTCTCTTTCTTCTGTCTTGTTGTTGGTGTATAGGAATGCCACTGATTTCTGTGCATTGATTTTATATCCTGCCACTTTACTGAATTTCTATGTGAGTTTTAGCAGTTTTGGGGTGGAGTCTTTTGAGTTTTCCACATAAAGTATCATATCATCTGCAAAGAGTGAGAGTTTGACTTCGTCTTTGCCGATTTGGATGCCTTTTATTTCTTTTTGTTGTCTGATTGCTGTGGCTAGGACTTCTAGTACTATGTTGAATAGCAGTGGTGATAGTGGACATCCCTGCTGTGTTCCTGACCTTAGGGGGAAAGCTCTCAGTTTTTCCCCATTGAGAATGATATTAGCTGTGGGTTTGTCATAGATGGCTTTTATGATATTGAAGTATGTACCCTCTATCCCTATATTCTGAAGAGTTTTGATCAAGAAAGGATGCTGTACTTTGTCAAATGTTTTTTTCTGCATCTTTTGAGAGGATCATATCGTTCTTGTTCTTTCTTTTATTAATGTATTGTATCATGTTGATTGATTTGCAGATGTTGAACCAGCCTTGCAGCCCAGGGATAAATCCCACTTGGTCGTGGTGAATAATCCTTTTAATGTACTGTTGGGTACTATTGGCTAGTATTTTGGTGAGAATTTTTGCATCCATATTCATCAGGGATATTGGTCTGTAATTCTCCTTTTTGATAGGGTCTTTGTCTGGTTTTGGGATCAAGGTAATGGTGGCCTCATAAAACGAGTTTGGAAGTTTTCCTTCCATTTCTATTTTTTGGAACAGTTTCAGAAGAATAGGTATTAATTCTTCTTTAAATGTTCGGTAGAATTCCCCTGGGAAGACATCTGTCCCCAGGCTTTTGTTTGTTGGGTGATTTTTGATGACTGCTTCAATTTCCTTAGTGGTTATAGGTCTGTTTAGGTTTTCTATTTCTTCATGGTTCAATTTTGGTAGTTTATACATCTCTAGGAATGCATCCATTTCTTCCAGATTATCTAATTTGCTGGCATATAATTGCTCATAATATATTCTTATAATTTTTTGTATTTCTTTGGTGTTGGTTGTGATCTCTCCCTTTTCATTCATGATTTTATTTATTTGGGTCATTTCTCTTTTCTTTTTGATAAGTCTGGCCAGGGGTTTATCAATCCTATTAATTCTCTCAAAGAACCAGTGCCTAGTCTCGTTGATCAGTTCTACTGTTCTTTTGGTTTCTATTTCATTGATTTCTGCTCTGATCTTTATTATTTCTCTTCTCCTGCTGGGTTTAGGCTTTATTTGTTGCTCTTTCTCCAGCTCCTTTAGGTGTAGGGATAGGTTGTGTATTTGAGACTATTCTTGTTTCTTGAGAAAGGCTTATATTGCTATATATTTTCCTCTTAGGACTGCCTTTGCTGCATCCCAAAGATTTTGAACAGTTGTGTTTTAATTTTCATTTGTTTCCATGAATTTTTTAAAATTCTTCTTTAATTTCCTTGTTGACCCATTCATTCTTTAGTACGATGCTCTTTAGCCTCCATGTATTTGAGTTCTTTCCAACTTTCCTCTTGTGATTGAGTTCTAGTTTCAAAGCATTGTGGTCTGAAAATAGGCAGGGAATGATCCCAATCTTTTGGTACTGTTTGAGACCTGATTTGTGACTTAGGATGTGATCTATTCTAGAGAATGTTCCATGGGCACTAGAGAAGAATGTGTATTCTGTTGCTTTTGGATGGAATGTTCTGAATATATCTGTGAAGTCCATTTGGTCCAGTGTGTCATTTTAAAGTCTTTATTTCCTTGTTGATCTTTTGCTTAGATGATCTGTCCATTTCAGTGAGGGGGGTGTTAAAGTCCCCTACTATTATTGTATTGTTGTCAATGTGTTTCTTTGCTTTTGTTATTAATTGGCTTATATAATTGGCTGCTCCCGTGTTAGGGGGATAAATATTTACAATTGTTAGATCTTCCTGTTGGATAGACCCTTTAAGTATGATACAGTGTCCTTCTTCATCTCTTATTAGAGTCTTTGGTTTAAAATCTAATTTGTCTGATATAAGGATTGCCACCCCAGCTTTCTCTTGATGTCCATTAGCATGGCAAATGGTTTTCCAACACCTCACTTTCAATCTGGAGGTGTCTTTGGGTCTAAAATGAGTCTCTTGAAGACAACATATCGAAGGGTCTTTTTTTTTTTTTATCCAATCTGATAGCCTGTGTCTTTTGATTGGGGCATTTAGCCCATTTACATTCAGAGTAACTATTGAAAGGTATGAATTTAGTGCTATTGTATTGCCTGTAAGGTGACTGTTACTGTATATTGTCTGTGTTCCTTTCTGGTCTATGTTACTTTTAGGCTCTCTCTTTGCTTAGAGCACCTCTTTCTATATTTCTTGTAGGGCTGGTTTCATGTTTGAAATTCCTTTAGTTTTTGTTTGTCCTGGAAGCTTTTTATCTCTCCTTCTATTTTCAATGACAGCCTAGCTGGATATAGTATTCTTGGCTTCATATTTTTCTCATTTAGTGCTCTGAATATATCATGCCAGTCCTTTCTGGCCTGCCAGGTCTCTGTGGATAGGTCTGTTGCCAGTCTAATGTTTCTACCATTCTAAGTTACAGATCTCTTGTCCTAAGCTACTTTCAGGATTTTCTCTTTGTCTCTGAGACTAGTAAGTTTTACTATTAGATGTGGGGTGTTGACCTGTTTTGATTGATTTTGAGGGGGGTTCTCTGTGCCTCCTGGATTTTGATGCCTGTTTCCTTCCCCAAATTAGGGAAGTTCTCTGCTATAATTTGCTCCAATATACCTTCTGCCCCTCTCTCTCTTTCTTCTTCTGGGATCCCAATTATTCCAAAATTGTTTCATTTTATGGTATCACTTAACTCTCGAATTCTGCCCTCATGATCCAGTAGTTGTTTATCTCTTTTTTTCTCAGCTTCTTTATTTTCTCTTATTTGGTCTTCTATATCACTAATTCTCTCTTCTGCCTCATTTATCCTAGCAGTTAGAGCCTCCATTTTTTATTTCACCTCATTAATAGCCTTTTTGATTTCGACTTGGTTAGATTTTAGTTCTTTTATTTCTCCAGAGAGGGTTTCTCTAATATCTTCCATGCTTTTTTCAAGCCCAGCTAGTATCTTTATAATCATCATTCTGAACTCTAGTTCTGACATCTTACTAATGTCCGTATTGATTAGGTCCCTGGCAGTCAGTACTGCCTCTTGTTCTTTTTCTTGAGGGGGAGTTTTTCCATTTTGTCATTTTGTCCAGAGGACAACAGATGAATGAGAGAACAAAATGCTAATAGGATAACAATGACCCCAGAAAAATATACACAAAAAAATCAGAAGAGACCTGAAACCGGGGGAAAAGAAAGGGAAAGAAGGAAAAAAGAAGGAAAAAAAGAAAAAGATAAAGATAAAAAAAAAGAATATGATCAAATATGATCAGGCTGGTGCATAGATCATTGCCACACACTAGATTTTGGGCGTATTTTGGTCTGTTAGAAGAAAGTGCCTTACAAAATTTTAAAGAAAGAAAAACTTATATATGTACAAAAATAAGGGTTAATACGATGAAGGGATGGAATATGACTGTAAAGATGAAAATTATAAAAGATTTTATAAAAGGAATTGACAAGATAAGAAGTTGGTTGAAAAAAGAAAGAAGAGGAATTAAAAAAAAATAAAAGGGAGAGAATGTGATCCGGCAGGAGACTAGAACAAAGCCATACAAGAGATTTAGCGTATATTTGGTCTGTTAGAAGAAATTGTATCCCAAAATTTTAAAGAGAGAACAACTTATATATATACCAATAATAAGGTTAACTACTACAAAGGGATAGAATATGACTCTAAAAATGAAAAATAAAAAAGATTTTTTAAAAAGGGATTTATAAGGTATTGGTTGAAAGAGGGAAAAAAAAATTCAAAAAAGAAAAAGAAAAAGAAAAAAAATTAAAAAAAATTAACTTTGAAAGACTAAAGAATCAGGGGGAAAAAAGCCATGAATTCTATGTGCTGTCATCCCCTAACGCTGGAGTTCTGCCATTCTCCTTGATTGGTAAACTTGGTCTTGGCTGGCTGTGCTTGCTGATCTTCTGGGGGAGGGGCCTGTTGCCGTGGTTCCCAAATGTCTTTGCCGGAGGTGGAATTGCCCTGCCCTTGCCAGGTCCCGGCTAAGTAATCTGCTCGGGTTTGCTCTTGGGAGCTTTTGTTCCCTTCAAGCTTTTCGTACAGCTTTGGAGGATGAGAGTGAAAATGGCAGCCTCCCAGTCTCCCCCGGAGGAGCCGAGAACTTGGGGCCCCGCTCCTCAGTGTGCCCCCAGGGAAAAGCAGGCAGTCACTCCTGTCTCCCTGGTCTCCGGCCACACTCCGTGCTCACCCAGCCTGTGACTGAGCATTTCTATCTCTGGCTCACGACCCCATGTGGAGTCTAGAAACCCAGCAGATCCCTGCGGTGAGCTCCCGCGCCGCTCCCCCCAGGGGGAGGAAGGTGAGTCTCCCCGGATCTGCACCTTGTTGGGTCTCTGCTGGAAGAGCAGTGGCCCGACTGTGCCGCGATCACGGTGTATGGCAACCCCGAGCTGAGAGCCCGCACCTCGGCTCTGTCTCTGCAGCAGGCTTCCCCGTTCTGATACCTGGGAGCTCTGCCGCACTCAGGCACCCCCGGTCTTTCTGTGACCCCGAGGGTCCTGAGACCACACTGTCCTGCGAGGGTTCCACCCCCCACGTAGCCACTGGAGCGACGTCCCTCAGCAAAGCAGACTCTAAAAGTTCTGATTTTGTGCTCTGCTGCTCTATCACTTGCCGGTAGCTGCTAATGGAGGCCCCCTCCCCCACCGTCTATCTTCCCGAATATCCCCTCGGATTCACTTCTCCGCACGTCCTACCTTCCAGAAAGTGGTCGCTTTTCTGTTCAGAGAGTTGTTGCTATTCTTTTCTTTGATCTCCTGTTGAGTTCGTAGGTGTTCAGAATTGTTTGATCCCTATCTAGCTGAATTCCTGGGACCAGACGAAATTTAGGCCTCCTTCTCCTCTGCCATCTTTCTAAGATAAGCAATTTATTTTGCAAGTTCTTTTCATGGTCAGTGTCAGTTCTCAATATGTTTTGGTGTTCACATGAACTTGATGTTATCCATCTCTTAAAATACCTAAATAAGAGAAAGAAATGGCCAATTAAGTACACAGACAGATCTTGAGGTCTCCCTTCCACTTTCTGGACACAGACCTGTCATCACAGCCTTCCAAATCACCTTTTCACCTGTGTGCACACTCTATATATTCATCAAACTCATTTCTTGAAACGTTCTTGATAGTATTCCTTCTACTTTAAACCACCTGTCAAAACAACCTTTTAATTAGGTTAAGCTGTCTGGGTTTGTGAAAAGGTTTACTGTACTCAGTTGTCCCTGCCATAAAATTAATAGTTTGACCAACTTCTAAGGAGACAGATTTTGCACTCGTGAAAGTCAAATTAAATCCACCTTTGCCAAACAGGGAAAAATTGGTGTGTCTGAAACTTTGAAAGCTGCACTTCATTTATTATAATCTTTCGAGTGCCAAAGTACAAATTAGGTAGAACTGCAGCTGTAAGAAAGCCCAAGTTATAGCACATTGCTCTTATGAACCTTTTAGGAGGCAGTGCACCTACAAGATAATGAACAGAGAGAATGACTGTACCAGAGTCAGCACTGCCAAATTTCCAACCAAATTTGCAAGAAGCAACCAATCATTCAGTAAATTAATATTCCACAGACTCAAATATTACGTAGGCTGGTCACTGCACATCATTTCTAGACCACAATTCTGGTATTTTCCAGGAACAAGGCTCGTTTTATTATCAAAACTCAGGAGAATAGGATCGGTTTTTTAAAATGCTTTATAATTTCATTCAGGTCTTACTAAAACTGCTTTTAGACCCACATTCTTTCAGTTGGAGGAGCAAAGCAAAGGAAATAATATTTAAGGCTGCCTAATCCTGAAGACAATGTGATTTGGAGTTTTGGGTTGGGATTTTGTTTCTCCCTCAACACAGTGCATAAATGGGTCTTCTATTGACTTGAAGATAAAAATGATTCATGATTCCAATTATTATTTAAGGTGTGTAAAGTCTTAAGGTCTCTAAGGCAGGACTCAAAGTCAACAGTAGAATTAACTAAGACAAAGTGTTCTGATATTTTTCATACAGTCAAAGGAGTTATCAGAAAAGTTGCAAAAGCACTATGTTTTACTTTAAAACATAAGAGGATAAGAATTAATTTAAGACAAATATTGGTTGAGTGATTACTTTCGTTTAACCCTGTATTTTCACTCAGTAAATATATGTTACTATAGTTCTATAGAGTTTACTAGAAGTACAGAAACCTGGTTTCTTGCTCTTTCCTTGGTGGTACTAGATGTGTGGTTGTAAGGTAGTCAAATAATTCTGAGAAGAGTTAGGTCATCTCTCAAAATTATCTACAAGGGTGATTCTAAAAGACCAGGGCTCAGAGGTGTTTTGATATTTCTTCATATTCTTACACAATACTTCTTAATTGAAACCTTTTTTATAACAGTATTTTGGGGTGCCTGCGTGGCTTAGTTGGTTAAACATCCAACTCTTGGTTTTGGCTCAGGTCATGATCTCAGGGTCGTGAGATGGAGCCCAATGTCAGGCTCCACCCTGGGCATGAAGCCTGCTTAAGATTTTCTCACTCCCTCTCCTTCTGCCCCTCTCCCCACTGCTCTCTCTCTCTAAAAAAAATAAAATAAATACATAAATACAGTTTGCACTTGAACAGCATGTTTGAACAGTGTGGGTCCATTTATACATGGATTTTTCATATAAATACAGGAGAGTATGGTAAATATATTTTCTCTTCCTTAATGATTTTTTTAATATTTTCTTTTTTCTAGTTTACTTTACTGTAAGAATACAGGATATCATACATATAACATACAAAATATGTGTTAATCAACTGTTTATGTTCTTGGTAAGGCTTCCAGTCAACAGTAAGCTATTAGTAGTTAAGCTTTTGGGGAATCAAAAGCTACACATGGATTTTTGACTGCATGAGAAAGTCACTGCCCATAGCCCCCATGGTGTTTATGGGTCAACTTTAAGTATAGCAAATAAATTTTTTCAATGTTTTCTCACAATTAAAATTTTCATTGTGCTGTAGAAATACTCAAATATAGAAAGTCAAGAACATGAGTTATTTTTAGACAAGCTTTATTAATAAAATTTAATGAGATGCCTATATTTTAAGAAGTCTCCACTAATTTTAATAATATTTTCATCTGGCTATGAAAAAGAGTCTCAGATATCCTCTATTACAAATTTGCATTCAAAACCTACAAATTGAGAATGATCCAGATTAAAATTCCATGAGAAATGTGACCACATTTAATGGAAATTCAAAATGATATGCAATTCTTAGTAAAGTTTAAAACAGAACAACTTTTCTTTGATTTATATAATATTTGCATTTCTTAGCTATTCAGTTTGCTTTAAAGCTGCCCCAAAAACCTGTTTTGAATTTATATGTAAAATGGAGTTTTAGTCTATAGGTTTAGGTAAAAACATGCATTTTGGAAGCATGGAAGATATTTAAGAACTCTGCAGGATATGGATAATATTTTTTTGCAGAACAATCGTGATCATTGCATGATGTCTAACCTTCCTGGCCCCATTCACAAAACTCTAGTAGTGACTACCCCCCAAATGTTATGATAACTAAAAATAACCTCCATAAATTTTCAAAATGTACCCTGGAGGGTGGTACCATCCCCACTGAGACCCATTGATTTAAGGCTTTGCATACAGAAGTACCTAAAGTAAATTTCACAGCTTGAATGGTATAATTATGTAAGCCAATAAATTCCTGTCTTATTATTTAGCAATATACATTACACTGATGATTCATTTAAAAAATAAAGATCATTTTAATTAAAATAAAGCATAAATAAGTTTGCATTTTTGCTCATTCTATGAGACTCTGGGAAAAATAAGAGCAATATATGGGCAATGTGGGATTTTTTCTTTCAATCTCACATAAAAATGTTATATATGTCTAACTTAGGAATGAAATCTGAACAGACCATGTCTATCTAGCAACCAGATACACAGTGTTAGGAAAATACTCTCAGAAACTTATATTCTGGTTACAAAAGAGAACACATATTTGAGCAGAAACTCATTTTCAAAGTCCCAGCAAAAGATTTAAGGAGTTCTGTGTAGTAGTCTGGAAACGAGAGGGCTGAGTCAAAGGTGGGTATGTCTTTGGCAAATGCTCTCTCTAATTCATATAGCTAACTGGACAGTGTTCCTGGAGAGAAGGATATGATTTTATTTCTATTTTAAGAAAATATAGTAAACTGCTTTTTAACAAACTAAATATCTTAACCCAAGGGATGAGATTGCTTTTATTTATGATTTTGCATTGAAAGTATTTTGTAATATGTTGAGAAATAAAACTTATTTTTTTATTTTTATTTTTTAAAGGTTTTATTCATTTATTTGAGAGAGAGAGAGAGAGAACATGAGCAGGGGAGCTGCAGAGGAAGAGGGAGAAGCAGGCTCCCCACTGAGCAGAGAGCTCAATGCAGGGCTGGATCCCAAGACCCCGGGATCATGACCTGAGTTGAAAACAAATGCTTAAGCAACTGAGCCATCCAGGCACCCCAAGAATTAAACTTATTAAAATAGATTAGATTAGATGGATAGATGTGCATGTATACATATGTATACATACACACACACACACACACACACACACACACATACATATACATACACATTAATGAGAGAATGGGAACAAATGAATAGATCATGGGTTATTTCAAAGCCCCAGAACAGTTTGCCAAATCATGATAATAGCATTTTTAAGTGTCCATTGTTCTGTGCATTATTGCAAGCCCTTACATATATTAATATAATACCCATAATTATTTTATAAGACAGATGCTATTGTATCAGTGTTCCCATTTCACAGATAAAAAAACTCCAAGATGAAGACTTAAGTAGCAAGATTTGAATCCCAGCATTTTGGACCCAAAGTATCCTCTTAAACATCATTTTCTATGGTCTCCTTCATCAGTTCTGAGAGCCATGCCATGTGTGTGCTAAAAAACATCATGAAACATAAGTTCAAGTTAGAGCCATGTTAGAGTAATTCTACTGCCTTAGAGACCTTAATATGCTAATGTGCATTATGGCTTGATGGAACACACATCCCAAATTTCTTGGACCACTAACTCCTTTTATCACAAACCATTTTGCAAAAAATAGTGTGTTCATGAAACACGTTTGAAAATGCTGCATAATACTGACTTTAACAGATTTTGAAAAATAATATTAATAGGGAATGTTAATTCCATATTTTTCACTCTTAAAATGTTATCAATATTCCAAGTTGTATTTTCAAGTGCTTTATACCAATTTTTGAAAAATATTCATTCATAGACTCCAGAATCTGAGAATGTTGATAGTATACATATATATTTTTAAATTGCAAAAATAGTTTCTAATTATTGCAACTTTAAAGAGACTGAATCTTTTTGAATATAAAAATCATCAGAGGGCATACTCTGTGATTCCAGCATTTTCTTAGAGACCCATATGAAAAGGTATTTATCTTTTAAAAATATTCAATAAATCATTTATGATGGCTTTAATGGAGATCAAATAAATGGATAAAATTAGCCTGTTTTTCTTTAAGAAGAATCAGCTTTGACCTTATAATATCTAAATTTGAAGTTAATATGTTCAAAAATCAGAAGTACTCCACAATCTAGGAAGTGCAAGAAAATTTAATAATCTAGGACAGATATATTTTGATGGATGAAGTTATGGCAGGAGAGAGAAAAAGAGAAAGAAAAAGACCAAGCAATCCAGAAAAAGGGTGCTGTATTCTCAGATTTAATACATTTTCCCATAAACTCCAAATACTTTTATATCTTTGACATAAACTATAAAAGTGTTTAAAATTTTCTGCCTTTAATCTTGTGCTTACAAAACGTAAGTTTTAACTTTCAAAAGACAGCTAGCTTTTCCTTAATTTTTGGATATTTATTTTTAAGTTCAAGTTAGAAATTTTAGATGACTTTCATTCAAATGAGCATATATTATCAGTCATCCACAAAAATTTAAGTATATTAAGCACTTTCTATGGCTCTAAAGCTGTGGTGGAACTGTGGGCTTCTGAAGTTTCAAGTGAAGTCCTTTTCCATGTAGTGTTCTAGTTTGCTGGTTCCTGTATTTCATGTGAAGATAATTGAGAAGTGCTCATTTGAAACACATTCAGATATGCCTATGCAATGCTCTCAACTCAAATCTTTAAGACTATAACATCATGAGTATATGGCCTTCTGAGATTAAGAACTGATGTTTTTAAGTTGTTTCCCTAAAAATGAATGACTTCATTTCCTACCAAAATATCCTATTTTTCATCCTTTACTATTTTGATTCTTGCTTTGTAATAGAAAAAAAAAAAGATATGAAAAAAGCAAGTTTCATCATGGGTACGTTTTAGGAAATGCCAAACTTCAAAATATCAAAAAATAAACTATTTGATTCATTAGTTACTTTAATCTATGAGAACCTGTCTATTACCCATTTAACCTTCAACAGAGAAAAGGTCAAGTAATTTGAACTGAGTTTTACAATTCACCTCTAGTGTTGAGATGTCATGTAAAAAAAGTTTTGAATAGAAAACAATAATAATCATCTGCTAAGAGCTAACTTAACTGTTCTTAGGTCTGCTAAATGCAGTGTTAACATGTTCAGTGTAACATTTGGGGTTTGAAACTGACAATGAACAAGAAAACCAGGTGCATCTGCTAAAAGGACTCAATGTGAAAATCATTCCATTCTCTTTAAGCTAATTTTGGCAGGAAGAGAATCAGACATCAGCACTGTGAACAATGAGGCAAAAATCTCTATCACTTCTTTCAAGTCTTAGTTCAAACTCCAGTCAAATTCTTCCTTTTTTTATGTCTATTGTATGCACATGCATTTAATAAATACTACATTAGTTTATTCTTTCTAATGTGCTAAGACCTCTTATTCTGTCATTTTTATGTACACAAATGCAAATTTAATTGACTTTTATCTTTCTTCCTGGTAATAGGTTTATTTTCCGCTATTTCTTCCTAAGTACATGATAAATTACCAAAATTTCAGTCACTACCTTAACAATTTTTGCCATATTCACTTACTACTTTTCTAAAAAATTTTATGTTTCAGACTCACTGTTTTGTGTGTGTTTTAACAAGGCATTATTTTAAGGTTGTCTCATGTTTCATGCACTGGTGACATGTTTTCACAATACACAAAAAATGTATATATAAACATGGAACTAAAATGTTTGTCCAGATGCCACCTACAGGTCATCTGAGTACCATGGGGGTATCACCTGCTGGGAGCAATGATGTGTAACACACCCTAATGTAATTTACACAGCAGTCACTTAAAGTCTAGCCATGCTTATTGAAAGTCTATAAACTTCCACAATTAATTTCTTTAGGCTTTCCCTACACTTGTTTTTTTGTTTTGTTTTGTTTCTTTTAATAATGGAATGCTTCGTGAATTTGCACGTCATCCTCATGCAGGGGCCACGTTAATCTTCTCTGTATCTTTCCAGTTTTAGTACACGTGCTGCCAAAGCAAGCACTCACTTGTGTTGAAGGAATATCATTTTATAAGTTATAAGATTTTTTATGCTAATGACAGTTATAATCCAAAATATAAAAGTTTGATATTTACCAACTAAAAACCATTCATTTGTAGACTTCCCTTTTCATATATATATGTATATATATATATACACATATATATATAACTTTTAATCACAGATTATATATATGTGTGTGTGTATATGAATATATATGTATATGTATGTATAATGTGTATATATATATATATATATATATATACACATTGTACACCCATGGTCATAGCAGCATTGTCCCAATAACCAAAAGATAGAAACAGCTTGAAATGTCTGCTCTCCTGATGGGTGAATGGATTTTTAAAAAATGTAGTATATTATTACAATGGAATATTATTTGGCTTTAAAAAAGGAAAGGCATGGGGCACCTGTGGCTCAGTCAATTAAGTGACTGACTCTTGGTTTTGGCTCAGGTCATGATCTCAGGGTTGTGAGATCAAGCCCTGAGTCAGGCTCCAAGCTGGGCATAGAGCCTGCTTAAGATTGTCTCTCTCTCTCTCCCTCTGTCCTTCCCCAACCCCCCCACTCCACTCCCACTCTTTCTTTCTCAAAATAAAAAAAAAAGAAAGAAGGAAAGAAAGAAAAATAAAGAAAAAAAGGAAAGACATTCTGCTACACGCTATGCATGGTTGAACCTTGAGGACATTATGCTAAGTAAAATAAGCTAGCTACAAAAAGGCAAACCCTACAAAACACTACATGATTCAACTTAGCTGCAGTATCCAAAGTAGTCCAATTTATAGAGACGAAAGTTTGACCAGTGGTTACCAGTGGCTATCAGGGAAGAATGGGGAGTTATTGTTTCACGGATACAGAGTTTTATTTTGTGATAATGAAAAAGTTTTCATATAGTGATAATAGTTGTACAACAATGCGAATGCACTTGATGCCACTAAACTATACACTTAAAATGATTAAAATCGTAAATTGTAAGTTCTATTTATTTTACTAAATTAAAAAAGTAAAGTATATAATTTATATACTCATATATATGTATATATATGTTTTATATATAGTATGTGTGTATATATGCATAGCTTAATACCATGCGACATGTGCGGAATGTTAAAGACCTTAAATTGACAGGTAATAAACAAACCAACAATGTGTATCTTACCTTTGACATCAACCTATGACTTTTAATCACAGATTATTATGGTCTTTTTCATTTATCAAACATAATTATTATATCCTTTCCTAATTTTCCTGAACAATATATTGAAGTAAAATGTATTTTGGAACCAACACACTATATAAACCTTTAAACTTTCTCAGAGTTTCTGATTAGAGGTAAATCACCTTAAGGAATCATTTTCTATAACTAAATTCTTTTTTTTAAAGATTTATTTATATAGTTTAGAATGAGAGAGCAGGGGGAGGGGTGGAGGGAGAGGGAGGGAGAGAATCTCAAGCAGACTCCCCACTGAGTGTGGAGTCCAGTGCAGGGCTCCATCTCATGACCCTGAGATCATGACTTGAGCCAAAACCAAGAGTTGGTCATTTAACGGACAGTACCACCCAGGCCCCCATTATAACTAAGTTCTTTTTTTTTTAAGATTTTATTTATTTGAGAGAGAGAGAGAACAGAACAAGAAGGGACAAGCAGAGGGAGAAGCAGACTCTCTGCTGAGCAGGGAGCCCGATATGGGGCTCGATCCTAGGACTCTGGGATCATGACCTGAACTGTTTAATCCACTGAGCCACCCAGGTGCCCCAACTAAGTTCTTTAATAGTCTGTTGCTGAAGTCTTTGCATTCAGATTTCTACACCCATCTATCAAAATCCCTCAAAGAACTTTGCCCTTGCTGTGAGAATAGCTTCCAGTACCTATTGAATTCAGCTTTCCCAGAACCTTTTGAACACATTCCTAGACACTTGTGCTTCTTCAAAGCAGAGAGCACACATTCTGTGTAAAGAAAGCACATCCTTACTCGACAATAAGGGACTGCCATTCCATAAGCTAACATCTTGCTGAGTTGCTGGCCATTACCTAGATTCATTGAATTCTGGTCCAGGAGTCTCTTTGCTTCATCTGAATCCACGTGTAGTGGACATAACGTTGCTTATTCTTTCTTAGCATTAATTTCCTCTTCTGAGAGTAGGATCCAGGTTTCCTTTTGGAAATCCAATCCCACATTCTAATCCTAATTCTTCTTCAATCCATTTGGTTTGTGTGTGAAGACCTCATCCCAAAATCCGGGGTGGGGGGGGAGCAGACAAAGGTAGTTAATGTTCCATCCTCCTTCCCACTGCATTTATTTCAGTAGGCCAAATTAATTCCATAGATTAATAATTTAATAAATTAATTCAATATAATTAAATCAAAGTAAATTTGTTGAACTAATTTAAAATAGAAGTCATCTTCCTAATAGGTTCACTAAGCTAGTATACTTTAAGCCAGATCTGTTAGTGCCATATTAATACCATTCTTAGTCAAAGCCTGCCTGAGAATGAAGCAAGCAAGTATGAAAGCAAAACCAGAAGACAGAAAAAGTTTCCATATGATTTCCTTTCAGCACCTGGGTCCACCTTCATCTTAACCTTAAAGATGTGCTCTTGAACATTTTGACCACTTGAATTAATACAATCCTGCTTCTTTGGCTTAAATAAATTTGAGATGAGTTCATGTCCCTTGTCACTAAAAGAGTTCAATCACATATTAGTACAGTGCTCCTCAAAAGTGTTCTCTGTGATGACAACGTGAATTAGAATCATCTGTACATCTAAAACATGTAGATCTTTGTGCCCCACCTTTGACTTACTGAATCAGAATTCATGGAAAATGAGGCCTGGTAATATATATGTGTTATCATTCCAATGTCTAATAGTCACTAATCTGGAATCTGTTTGCTACCTCCCATTTTCTTGAGCCACCAGGTCTCCAAAATCCACTTCCATGCTTCCTTCAAATTAATTACATGATTCTCTTCTGTCTTTCCACCATTTTGAAAAATAACCTGGCCTTGACCTCATCTATCCCTGTAGTAATTACCATGCCCTTCGTACTTAATCAAAGTTCAGGTCTTAGTTTTGGCTTGGCCCAGAAATTTCCCTCAGGAATCTTTCTTAAAGAAAAAGACACTTAGCAATCCTGAAACTTTGTAAAAACAGAATTTTAGAGGGGTCTGATAGCAATTATTACTATCTGATACAGATTCTACAATGCATCCAAAGGAGTACATTCAGGGATTCAGAAGAATTTTGTATCTGTGTGCTAGGGCAGGGAAATGCCAATGTTGTTGAAAGGCTTCTCAAATTGGAGCAGAAAAATACCACAAGCAAATATAAGAACTAATGCAATTTAAATCTATCATGGGCTGCTTTGATGAACAGTGGAAGAGAGAGAAAGAAACACCTGAATATTTGAGGGCTGTATTGAGAGAGTGGACGTAATTTAAAAAGAACTAGGTAGGCAATGTGGACAGTCAGGATTCAAACTTGCTATGAGCTCTATAATTCAACAGTCACAGTATTGGTGCCCAGCAGCTTTTCCTGGGCTGTGTGTTTGCACTATAGATGTTTCCCCTAGATTGTGCCCTGGTGGTCTGCTTGTTGGAGGTCTTTTTTGTTTCCATTCAATACACTTTTGACTTACTTCATACTTCCCTGGTTGGTTCATTCACCCTAATTATGATTATTTGATAAAGAATGGAGGTGACACTTCCAAACCACGAGTCCAAGCAGTCTCATTAGGCAGGAAACCCTGCCATTTGTCTAATTTAAAATAAATGTGCATTTTACACAGAACAAACCCAAGCAGCCAGCCACAGAAATTCCTTTCATCGAATCTATTTACTTCTCTTTGTTATTCAGTATGATCTTTTAAGCAACAGGCAGTTATAATAAGAGTTCAATGGTCCTCTAATTTTTCAAATGGAAGTCAGATTTAGAAGGTGTTTGGTTTTTACAGACCTTTTAAATTCCTAGGCTTACACATTTCAATAGTTAATCATGAAGTAGCTAAAAAATGTACTCCTTTCTGGAAGTATTAAATAACTACAGAGGTTGTCTTTGTTATTTAAAAACTTAAAAAATGCAGCAGGGAAAGCAGCTCATGAATTTAATGCTATGGCATCATTTTCAGAAAAGACATGTTAATAATTGAATGGTGTTGTCAAGAGAGCTGGAATATAGAGTAGTTATGAATGTATTTTGTCAAGTGAACATTCACTGTTGATGTTGATGTAGAACGCTAGGACTGATTGAACTTAAAAGAGAACAGTGAAAACAGCTGAGATCCCTAACAGCCTAGAGCATTTGGACTCAAACTCTTCCATTCTGTCACCCAGATATCTGTGTGTCGAGGAATGCAAGGGATATCAACTGCTTCTCCATCCAGGACTAGATGTTAGGAATGAGTGACCAGCTCTGTTCTATACGGTGGTGGTGAGTCAAAGGTTCCCAATTAAATTATCTGAATACTAAAGTTACTAAAAAAGAGGTCTCTCCCCTCTGATTTCATAGGCTCTTCCAGAATAGAGAAACTATAGATAGTTGTGCTTTAATGTTCCAAATTGCATATTTACCATGTTTCATTGGGGATAAATCCTGTTTGAGTCTATGAACACATTGAACCACAAATGACGACCACACAATTTTAATACTTTCTGCCATGAAAACCCATAGTACTTAGATCATCACATAGCAATAGAATTCTCTGCTTTTAATGATAAGGCAGCCAGAGTGGTCAGATTGTCTCACTAAAAGAATCTCGTCAGCTCTGTTCCAGTTCACATAAGCAGGATGTCAACCTGCTGGCCCTCTTGGTAGCACAGCTTTTATATGATGATGGACCTGGATAGTTTTATTTCATGCACCTTTCCATATGTGGCTCTTTACCATTTGTGTTGTTGGTCTTTCGTCCCATTTCCAACTGAATTTCTGATTTAGAGAGGGATGAGTCTCGTTTCACTAATCTTTTTTTTTAAAGATTTTGTTTACTTTTGAGTGCATGTGAGTACACGCATGAGAGAGAGAGAGTACATGAGCGCATGAGTGGGGGGAGGGGCAGAGGGAGAGGCAGACTCCCCGCTGAGCAGGGAGCCCGATGGAGGACTGGATCCCAGGACCCTGGGATCATGATCTGAGCCGAAGGTGGACGCTTAAGCGACTGAGCCACCCAGGTGCCCCTTGTTTCACTAACCTTTCCCACACAGAGACATATCCAGTTACACTCTCAGTAATTTTTCTGGCAGCTCTTATACATTTTTGTTTTTATCTCTCCTGCATTCCTGTCACTAAAAACTGGGCTATTGTTCTTATTTCTCTTTACATATACTGACCTTATAATATCATTCAACAATTAAAGGGAAGTTACGGTCAGCAAGAGATCATTCCCTAAGGGGGGGAAAAAAAAGTATTTGGTTGACTGTTATACTAAAGAACTGAAAATGGAAGAATTGAAAGTATATATTAAATGAGTTTTGGAGGGGGGGCACCTGGGTGGCTCAGTCGGTTAAGCGGCTACCTTCGGCTCAGGTCATGATCCCAGACTCCTGGGATCGAGCCCCGCATCAGGCTCCCTGCTCAGCAGAGAGCCTGCTTCTCCCTTTCCCTCTGCCTGCCGCTCTGCCTACTTGTGCTATCTCTCTGTCAAATAAATAAATTAAAAAAAAATCTTTAAAATAAAAAAAAAAAAATAAATGAGTTTTGGAGGGGAATGTGATCCATGTTGCTCCATTTCTAGTAAAGAATAGACAGTGGATAACAGAGTCCTGTTATCTTGGTGGGTTTTGCCCAAATGTGGCAAGACAGAGAAGAAAGCAATGAGAGAGACTGAACTTGGACGTGCCAATTCCTTTAACTTACACAAAATATTTAGATCCATGTTTTGGTTTCCAGAGACTAAATCACAGAATTCAAAAGATAATGACAATCTTGTTTCCAAGTAAAACTCATACACCATTATCTCAACAACTGTTTCCAAAATTAAAGTTTGAATGTGAAGTTGGGAACTGAAGTTGGTTTAGTTGCAATAACGTAGAGTGATCTCAAGTTTGGTCTCTTGCAGTCAGACTTCAAAGTGATCAAAATTAACAAGACCAGTAGTGAGACTTAGCAACAACATGTACTTCTTGATATGATGCGGTGGAAAGGGCATAATGCCTTTTTGATCCTCTTGCCAAAAATATGAACCTGAATTTTATTGTGAGGAAACATCAGACAAACCCGAAAGAAGAGACATTCTACAAAGTAAATGTCCAGTCTTCTTCAAAAGGATAAGGTCATGAGATTGAACCCTGATTGGGGCTCAGCAGGGAGTCTGCTTGAAGATTCTCACCTTCTGTCCCTCCCTTAGTCATGTACTCTCTCTCTCTCTCTCTCTGTAAAATAAATAAATAAATCTTTAAAAACTAAAATAAAATCTGGAATGCACTAACATTCAAATAGCCCAGTTACTTGAAAACAATAAAAAAAATGTTCTGTCATAGCTGAAGATACATGAATTCTTTCACATATTGTGCCTCTTCAAGTGCATAAATTACCCAACGATCAGATTCTCTGCTGTGAGAATTGCGTGATTAGTCACTTAGAAGATCATACGAGAATATCTCCTATCCCACACTTTCATAAGTGTATAATTGACCCCTTTGCATGCCTCTAATGCACTGAAAACTTTGATTCGTAACAATAATTCTGATAAATTATAAAATTATGAAGTGATTTCTGATATCCTGGGAAAATGTAAATTATGCCATGTAATTTTACTGTTGTGGATTTTCAAATATATTTTCCATCTTTTTTTTAAAGATTTATGTATTTATTTGAGAGAGAAAGAGAGAGAAAAAGTGGGAAGAGGGGCAGAGGGAGAGGGAGAGGGAGAGGATCTTACTCTGACCACTCTACTACAATACCTAGTCTACCACACTATTTCAATAAATATGTAAATAAACAATTTCACTTGTAAATCCAGGATTAGGATGAGCTATTCAGAGACAGTCACGTGAGATAATTGAAATAATAAAAAATTGACTGTGACCTAACCTGATTTCATGGGAAATTGTTTACCCAGATGTAGATGGGCTTTGACACAGCAATTATGGCATTGAACCATTGAGGTCCAGATTTAATCAGCAACAATAATAATAGAAAATGCCATGCTCCCATGAGTTCTAAATTGCCATGATCTAAAACAAGTTTGATTTGTTTAAAAAACAAAGCCCCCAAAATTCTCTAATGGTCCACAAACTGAATGTTTTCCAGGGAATACTATAGAAGAACTATATTCTTCTAATGAGATCTTTGAGGCAACACCAAGAACATCAGAAGCCTTTAAATGCTGGCATCAGCAGGGCCATGTACCATTCCAACTAGGTCGATGTGGAAAGGTTTTGTCCCGTAAGTTGCTCAGAGTACACCTCTTCTATTTGTGTCCCTGTTGTCTGTCTTAGAAACCAGTGCCTATAAAATGAAAGACTAATGAGATTGTCTTCATCCCTGCTTTAGGCAATCGCATTTATCCCTCATCATTCTGCTTCCCCAGCCCTGACATTTAGCCTCTCCTTACACTGCTGTCTGATATTACAAATTGTGCTGGGTGATTTCCCCCAGCCAAAATAGGAGATTTAAAAGCACCAGGGAGTTCTGGAAATCTATCCTGCCCATCACAAAATACTTCCTGTCCTGGCTTAACAGCCCAAGGGAGAGAAGAAATGAATCTACACCAGGGTGGTGGGGCCACTATAAATAATAGAATCATAAGAACCACAGAAGGAAAAAAAAATGGGGTTTTTTATTGTTGTAAGAATTACTATCTTGACACCCTATAAGTAATACAAGTTGGGAAATTTCTTAAACATTACTTAACCTACCTACCCTAATATGACAAGATTAGTTTCAGCAGAATTATTTCCTGGAAAAAAAAAAAAAGATTTTAGCTGGTAATTGATACTCCTAACGTTAGTAGTAAAGATATTTTTGTTAAAAAAGGAAGAAGAAGAGAAGAAGAAGAAGGCTAGGGTGTGTGTGGGGATTAGCTGACTTGAGCCCCCGCAATGTATTCATTGTACATCCCTTATGTATCTCAATCGAATGCCAGAGGAAAGGGATTTATATCATAGCTTATGTGCCTATGAGAACTGCTTATTTTGTTGAATCAAACAAAATAAGAAAGGTTCTACTCAGGTTTTATTCCGCACCCCACCCCCTTGCCCTACCAACCTATCCATATATTTGAGATCTAAACTGATTAGTAACCTGGAAGAATAATGAACTTCTTTAACAGAAAAAAAGTCTTCTAAATTCTGGATGATAGCAAATTGTCCAATTCATTTCTGTAAGCAGATGTAGAAGTAGAAAGAGGGGGCAGAAGATGATTCAGAGTGGTGCTCACTGCCAATTCCTACCCTCGTTTGACTGAGTGAAGTCAAGCGCAATCATGGGTGTCCTGACTTAAAAAAAAATCTCTTCATGGCGCACTTGGGTGTCTCGGTTGGTTCAGCATCTGACTCTTGATTTCAGCTCAGATCATGATCTTAGGGTTGTGAGATGGAGCCCTGAGGTTCGGGCTCCCTGCTGAGCATAGAAAACCTGCTTAAGATTCTCTCTCTCCTTCTCCATCGGCCCCTCCCCACCCCATTCTCTCTCTCTCCCTCCCTAAAAAAAAAACATAAAAAAATAAATAATAAATAAATAAATAAATAAAGTAAAAAAAAAAATCTCTTCACAACTTCCAAATGAAATTTCCACTAGAAACAAACTCAGGACTATTGAAACAACTGTTCACCCACTATGGCTACCCTCCAATTGCACCCTCTTCCCAAATGGCAGGTGTACAAAGTGAGTTCTTAGCTTCTGAAGTATTTGCCAACAGGATGGAGCCTTACAAATATTGAGTGCCACATTTACAGCTACCCCAGACATAAAGAAAATTAAGGCTCAAAGAGGTTAACAGCTCTTCTCCAAGGACACACAGCAAGTAAGATCCTGTAAGAAAGTATGTAAGCTGGGACTCCCAAAATTTTAAGAGCAATTTCAGGGTTCTTTGATGCCCCCTTCCCTTCTCCATCTCAAATTCAGAGTCCTTATGCTTTTGGAGAAGTATATAAAAAATATCATTCACTCTAAGGCATAGAGATGGAAACACTTTCATGTGTCCCTGTTGGTATGGATTACCATCCCTTGATGAATCAGAATAAAACCAGTTAAATCTGTAAGAATGCCTAGGTGAGCTGACAGGTAGAGAAAGGTCAGGGAGAAGGGTCCTAAAATTCCCTGTGCCCCTAAAATCTCATCAAGCTGATATTCCTCTTCTATATATTTGTTAGGAAATATCCCATGGAAGAGAAGTCTAGAGCAGGCTACATGGGCAGTCTTGTTTATCTTCTTGGTTCTGTCAACCCCACTCCCTGACTTCAGGTTTCCAGGCATACAGTAATAGAAAATTACAACTGTCACATCTAGAGGGTGTCTGGCATAGACTAACTTTCTGTGACTGTCTCTCACTCTCACTCTTGCTCCCTCTCTCAATGAATTGCCAGCTTTTTTCTAGCATCCCATAGAAACAGGGTTGACTAAACTTTGCATACAGGGCAACATGTTTAGTAAATCTTGTTCTGTATGCTTAAGAAATAGAAACTGCTATCCACTTGAATTTGGAGCCAAGAAGACATGAGATCTAACCTTTCAGTTCTGATACTTCATCACTTTTGGGAAAGTCATTTGACAAAGACTCTCTCCTTGACCAAACTTTTATCAGGCACTTTAAGCTCTCTTTCTAGCTAGGCTTCATTTTCAGTGTTCCATGTTCTTCCTTGTAGAATCCAGTTTTATTTATTTATTTATTTATTTTAAGATTTTATTTATTTGCGAGATAGACAATGAGAGACAGAGAGCATGAGAGGGAGGAGGGTCAGAGGGAGAAGCAGACTCCCTGCTGAGCAGGGAGCCTGATGTGGGACTTGATCCCGGGACTCCAGGATCATGACCTGAGCCGAAGGCAGTCGCTTAACCAACTGAGCCACCCAGGCGCCCCGTAGAATCCAGTTTTAGCCAAGAATCCTGCATAGCCCTCAATATCTGATCACCCTCAATATCTCACCAAATTCCTCACTTCTACCCTTGGGATCTGCTCACACTGACCTACTTACCTTCAGCAAGAATCACCCCTTACCCTGAAGATTTCCTCCTAGTGATTTCAAACTCACTGACACCCCACCCCACCCCCCGCTTTAACTCCTTGGCTATAATTCCCACTGGTCCAAGCTGTATTTGGATTTTAATGCATTAATATTGGGGTCTGTTTACCCTTATTGCCGTAGCTTTTTTAAAAAAATAAATTGCATCTTCACTGTTTTAACTTCTGTCCTGCTCTGGTTTTCTTTAACACATCTCATCTCTCTGAGCATCAGTGTTTTTACTTGAAAATAGTATTAACACCCTCTATAAAATTCTTTGGTGGGGTACAAGGGAGATAATACAGGAAAGCCCATTAGAAACTAAAAAACATTACCTCCCCTGCTTTAAAAAAAAAAAAAAAATTCATTTATTTGAGAGAGAGAGAGCATGAGCAGGGGGAAGGGCAGAGGGACAAGCAGACTCTGCTGAGCAGGGAGCCCCCCGCCCCGGGGCTCAATCAGGATGCTGAGATCAGGACCTGAGCCTGAGTCAGACACTTAACTGACTGAGAAACCTAAGCACTCTAGCATTATACCATTGTTAGTTGCTATTATCATTGCAGGCTCATCAGCCCTTTCAGAAGCTCTTCAAAATTCAGAATATTTTAGATTCTTCAAAAGTAATACAGCCAACATTTGCTAAGAGAATAGATCTCAAGTATTCTCTCTCTCTCTCTCACACACACACACACACAAAGGAAACTATGTGAGGGGATGGATATGTTAACTTGATTGTGGTAATCGTTTCACAATTTATTTGTATATTAAATCATCACATCGTACACCTTAAAATAAAGGAAGTTTCTTGGCATCCCAGAGCAAAAAAGAGTAATTCAGTATCTATGCTAATTATTAGAATCAGTAGAGTCTGGGATAGCATCTCATTATTAAGTATAGTAATACTTTAAAACAAAATGGACAAATAGTCCCACTAATTGGGATAAATAAAGACTATCTCTTACTTCATGAAAGTTTAGGACAGGTTTTGCTCACAACTGAACTATAAAAACTTTTCATCTCAATAGCTTCTCAGATTTTGGAACTGATGATGAGAAATTGTCAGCCTATATCTGTTTTGGACGGCCATTCCTTTTTGGAAAGTTCAGGCAGATTCCATTTTTAAAGAACATTTTTTAGAATATCTTAATGTACTGTGCACTGGGCACTGAGACCTGTTCATCAAGTTGTATGAGCAACGGGAAAGCAAAAAAAGGTAACGTGGACTTTATCAAAATTAAAAACATTTGTACATCAAAAGCCATTATCAAGAGAGTGAAAAGGTAGCCCCCAGGGTGGGAGAAAATCATTGCAAATCATATATCTGATAGGAATCTAGTATCGAGAATATACAAACAATGGAAGCTCCAAGAGCTCGAGACCTCTGGAAAATGTTTGTTTGGGTCCCTACTCAAATCCTGAGTTGCCACTCTAAGTTTATAGTTAAAAACAATAAAAATTAAAAGAAGAGGAAGAAAAAGAAAGGCTTCAGAAGAAATGTCTGTATAGCTCATAATTTGAAATGCCTCATGCCCCTCTCTTCTGTTTGTTTCAATTCGGGAATGCACAGTGTTCATCTAACAACAATCGAAATCTCATCCACGTTGATAGGCATCCCTGCTTGTGTTTTCATGGTTCCTCATTTAAACATCACTCCCCACTCTGTTTTTTCTGGCTTTTTGTGTCTATCGTATACATAAAGCATTTCCAAATCGCCTTTGAAGGAAGCAGTTTGACATGCTAAATTAAACAGAGCTCCAGAGACATTTGTTTTAGGCAGCAAAACAAACTCAACTAGACAAAAAAAATGCCGAGCCCATCAGATCTGAAACCATATTTCTACTTGTCTGCGTGTTAAACGGCAATAATGTAAATGAATGCGAATCGCTTGGCGAGCTGTGAGAAAATAAGCTGCAAATTACAAAGCTGGCGAGTGAATGTTGGAATTGGTGGAATGTGATGATAACGCAATGGGTGGGGACCTGAGCCTTCATTAGAGATTCTCATTTCTCACTCATTTCATTTCCAGTTATAAAGTCCAGTGAAATGGATTTTGGTAATTGCAAAGTTGATTGCTACATCGGTTTAGGGGAAATGAATACTGCTTTACTTTTTCCCTTTCCCTTTCTCTCTTCTCTCTCCTGCTCTTTTGTTACATCCATGGGATTTTCGGAGAGCTTTCCCAAACTATTGAGAGGATCAAACTCTTTAGTAGTTTTGACATTTCTATGGCCTGTGGGCACCAGTGCAATTTTCTTTTTTAAAAATGAGATGTGATAGCATCGCCAGATGACAAACCAGAGCTGACGGGTTGGTACCCTGGACATCACAACTCTTCTGCCCGCCAAGAAAAGAAAGAAAACAAAGAAAATCTCTACTTGTTGAAGTAAGGGCTCTATAAGGAAAAGAGAGACAAAAAGTTTACTGGATATTACTGGGGACAGAAAATAGACTACAAAACCTTTCATGTCAAAGGTGTTCACTTAACTGCATTCAAAGCTCGTCTTAAATCAACTTTATTAAAATTTGATAAGCACTCTAAGTAGATTCTGTGAGATGGATTGTCCAGTGGCTGGTTTTTCAAATTAAACCAAGAGCAGCATTGGTGTTAGGCGTTGACATCTGTTTCTTGTCGTGCTCATAAAGTACGCTTAGACTTGACTTGTTCGTGGAAACCAAGGTACCCCTTTTATTCATGAGAACAGCCAGATTTCAAAATGGCTGGCACAGCTCTTTTAAGGGCTGTTTGAGGCAATGATGGGACATAAGCCAGGTAAGGGGATGTGCATAGTTAAGTTTGGGGATGATATTGGTGGATTTTCAAGTGAATGTAGGTGAAACCTTAGAGTCATTATGATAGACTTTCTGCCTGAGACATTACATCTCTCATGATCACATTCCACTTTGTTCTATGGGACTTGATGATATGTTCCTATTCAAGAAAATCAAAGCAAAATTTCGGGATGAGTGTTTACTGTCATAACTCCAATGGATTGGAAATGGAAATTTGACCCTTGTTGACCATAGTGATCAGGTTTAGGAGCAGCAAAGCTCAGTAGACTGTGGCTAACTTCATAGTCAAGAATGTGTCTTACCTATTTTGGGTTGCCTGGAATTTTGGGACTGTAGACCCTGCCATTTTGCTCTGTCTTTCCTTGTAGCAGGCTTCTGATTATGAAAAATGTCACAAGGAACACCCTACTTATACAGAGTCAGGCAAATTCCATCTTCCTCAAATTCTGAGCACCTACAATTCTACAGTGTGATGATGAATTTATATGTCAACTTGACTGAACCACGGGGCGCCCAGATATTTGACCAAGCATTTTTCTGAATATATCTGTGAGGTGTTTCTGGGAGAGATTAACTGAGTAAAGTAGATTATTCTCCTTGATGTGGGTTGACCTCATCCAATCAATTGAAGATCTGAATAAAGCAAAAATGCCTTACTGTTGGGTTGGGGCATTCGTTGTTTTCTGCCTTCAGACTTGAACCGAAACACTGGCTCTTGCTGGGTCTCAAGTCTGTTGGCATTTGCACTGGAATTTACACCATCAGCTCTCCTGGTTCTCAGGTCTTTTGACTTGGACTGGATCTATAGCATTGGCTCTCTTGGGTGTCCAGCATGCTGATAACAGACCTTGGGATTTCTCAGCCTCCATAACCATGGAAGCCAATGTCTTACAATAAATATTTCTCAATAGATAGATAGATAAATAGATAGAGACTATATATATATATTTACATATATATACACACATGTATATACACACACATAATCATGTAAACGTGAACTTGTCATAGCACTGGTAGAGGACACCTAGAGAATATCCTTTTTACTCTTCTTTTTTTCAAAATAGAAAACTGAACGCTCATTATGAATTTGTATAACAATTTTTCTTTCCTATTTTTTTGTTTTTGTTTGTTTTTGCTTTGAACAAGTACTCTACCACCAGCAGAGATTTTCCTAAAAGGAAATGTTTTGATACATGATCATAGTAAAAATCACCACTGTTGAGTATTCGCTCCATGCTAGAAATTATACTGAGATCTACACAAACTGTTTTTTAAACCTGTTCACAAACTTGTAAATGCTGAGGAAATGAGGTCTGGAGTCACTAGCAACTTGCTCATAGTCATTCATTCAGTGGTTAGAGCAACATTCATATGGGTCCACTTGATGCTGCCCAGACCTGGCACTGGTAGAAAAATGGTAAAAGGAAGTAGCTGGGGATGTCACCTCTGATTGGAGCCAGGGGGAAAAGAGCAGTAGTCAGCATGTGTTTGTCACCCACGCTATTTATCACTTCGCTTATCTCCTTATCTTATCATTTCTTTCTCCTCTGTGCACAGCAAGATGCCACTTAGTTCTCTGATCTCCATTACCCCTACAAATTCATAGATAGAAGCATGAAATTCAAGCCAAAACAGATTGTAAGACTCTTCTCTTTGGGAAATGAAAATGGAAAGAAATGGAAATCTTGCATACATACTTAAAAAGAAATCATTTATAACACATATCAGATGTTGGTAACTTCCTCTGCCCCTGGCTTCATTTTGGGGCAGGAGGGAGGAGAAATAGAAACTAGCCAAGTAATTTTACGATATCAAAGTTTGTTTTCCATTCTTTTTTTTTTTTTAAAGATTTTATTTATTTATTTGACAGAGAGAGAGGGAGCACAAGCAGGCAGAGTGAGAGGAAGAAGCAGGCTCCCCGCCAAGCAGGGAGCCTGATGTGGAGCTCGACCCCAGGACCCTGGGATCATGACCTGAAATGAAGGCAGATGCTTAACCGACTGAGCCACCCAGGCGCCCCTGTTTTCCATTCTTATAGAAAATTTGCCTGGTATGTAAAATAAAGACTTTGAATAATGTTTCCAGGATTAACACTGCTTATTTATATACTCCTATTTTCAAAAAGAAATCCCACAAGCTTCCAATGCATTCATTGACTCAAATTCTTCCTTCTGTACTCATTTCTAAACTGAGTTTTGCCTAACCTTTACCAGTGAGATTTAGAAAGTCCTTCTCGACAAATTCAAAGGACTTTCCTTAGCCCCCTCTTCTTGAGCACTATGCAGTATTTGGCACTGTGGATCATCTGAGACCATATGTAGAGATATATTTTTTTATGCATTAGTGAACTTTTCCAGTGAAAGATCCCATAGCTTTCATCAGAATCTCAATGAATCAAATTTTGTAGCACAAAAAGATCCTTTAACTGATATAATACTAGTTAAAAAAATAAAAATAAGAAATGGAAAGTCAGTGGAGACCATTGTCAAAGTAGTTCTATGAAGCGGTTGGTATAAAAGAAACCTATTGCAAAATGAGTTGAAAAGTTAAAGAAAATGAATAAAGTGTGAACATCAGATGTAGTCCTCACCTTTCAGAAGGAGGTCTCTCTCCTTTTAATCACCTTTATTTTTGTGATCTGTAGCAATAATTTGGTACTTATACTCAGAATGGTCATCTAGAAGGATATGTAATACCAATTCATTTAATTCTATCATCGTATAGAAAATGTTTGTCTGGTTTATCCAAGTTGATACAGAGAGTTGTGGTAGATCAGAGCCTTGAACTTGGCTTTCCAGATCCTTACACGTAAACTCTTTTCATCATATCGTATTGCTTCTTAATGCTTCACACATGTACTTATTTGTTTTTCTCCCAAACCCTAGACTGACCTCAATATGATATGATTAAGAAGAGGATTGGTTTTAACTTACAGGGCCCAAATCTGAGAAACTTTAGTTTCTTCATCTGTGAAGTAGAGCTAATTATCACATTCACCTCAATATGTTTTTGATGTGAGGATGTATTTTAAGTGCTATAGAAGAGTCCAGTCCATAGGAAAACTCCATAAATGTTGGCTTAATTATTATTATGACACTTGCATTGCTCTGCACAGTGCAATATGGTACTGGTCAAGAACAAGGGCTTTGAGATTAAAGAGTTTAGTACAAACCAGGTGTCATTCCTTTCCAGGTGTGAAAGTGCAGGCAAGTCTTATTATCATTACAGAAACACAACCTATAGAACAAAAGAGTAAGTTAATGTTTCCAACACTCACCGTACTCACTACTAGCACATTCTCACCCATGCCTGCCATGACTGTGTCATTCTGCATTTAAAGTCTACCATTCCCCTGATTTCCACAGTCACTAGCAAGAGCTGATTTGCATGTCAGACCTTGTTTCTCTCCTAAATCTCTGCAAGTAACTGTTGATTTGGTAATAACACTGCTTCCCAGGTGCAGGCAACACAGTGCCCTATCCTTTATGAATAAGCTTTTCACAAACAAAAGTAACAAGTGCCAAATGCTTCACGGTAACAGGATGCAAGGAAGCTGAGCCAAGGGAGGTACAAGATAGGATGAGAGACGAGCTTAGCTACTGAGGATTTGAAAGTCCTCTGAGTAACACAGTCTCCATTTCTATTACTCTTCTTTGCTCCCTAGTACACATCTTAGTCTCAATCCTAGTCTCCTGAGACTAGGCTCTATCAACTCTTGCTATGTGTGCTCTGTACCATAGTTTGCTGTAAAACCCAGGTGACTGTTTGCAACTGGTAGCTCTCCCCATTGGCTGACTTGTGATGTGTCTTCTCTGAATAGAATGCTGAATTTCACTATCAAGGTCAAAGTCCATCAGAAAATATCTATCTTGAAGCTTACACCAGCATTGAGTTGTTGGAGGTAAGACTGAGACAATACACCTATTGAAAATAAGTCCCAGATTCCCTTTGCCTTCCTAATTCCTTAACTTTCAGACAATATGTTCCAGACTCTCAAAATTCCTCCAAGAGCACAAAAGGAATCAAAGAGCTAAATCAAGGGAAAAAAAAATTGCTTGAGCACTTTGACTTAAGAAAAAGAAAAAGAAAAAGAAAAAAAAAGCTTTCAAATTCATTTTCTGGACTTGAGAATTTAAAATTCTTTCCCAATCAACACCACATCTAATAAAACAAAATCAGTGTCACCCCCAGAAGAGCTCATTATCTTTCTTTCTCTGACATGCCAGGAGGGACCTTTCTCCCCCATGTCAGCTGTTCAGAAGCCTGGGGCCTGCTTCACCTCTAGAGACATTACCTTTAGCCTTTCAATCTCTTTGATTTAATCATATAATCATGTAATTAAATTCCAATAGTCAAGTTTCAAGGGCAGGAAGGCAAAGGCTGGGCAGCTCCATTTAGCCCAAGCAGATGGCAGACACTGCTCCTAGACCAGCATGCTCAGATTGCATGTTGCTAGCATTTATGTTGAGTTCTCATTAAACACATGCAACAAAAAGGTAGAGTCAGTCTGCTTAAAGAATGAAAGCCTCTTCACCTGCTTCCATGAGATAAGGTGCAATGTATTTTTAATGTACACTTTTATCTCTCTTTGGCAGCAAAGGTGGTTTCCACGTGATAGCCAAACCATAAGGTAAGCAAAGCTAATGGGTCTGATTTGTAGACAGCATATGGACCCCTAGCTTCAAATAAATGCATTCTTTCTTCTTCTGTTGCCTAAAGCTTTTCAAATGTTGAGGAAGAGCTTTCAGGATTGAGTTTAAAGACGCTTCTTCAATTTGTTTAACTGTTGTTAATAGCCAGGTGTTATTTCAACATCTGGTTGAAGTCTGTTTTATGATTTTACCAAGAAGACATCAGCAACATCACCAACCTTGTTACATTAACAATGTGTTGGCGAGGCTAGGGTAAAATGGGGTGTCTATACACTGCAGGAAAATCTGTAAATTAATACACACTGTTCAAAGAAGGTGATTCCTTAAAAAAAAAAAAGTTTAAAAGTATTCATAGCTTCGCCTAATTTTCCCAATTATTCGAAGTGTACAGGCATGCAGATGTTAATGTTACCTTAAATAGAATACTGAAAAAAATTATTCTGAGTATCCTTCATTGGCCCACTGATTAAATAAATGTTAATACATCAATAATATGGAATATTATGTTCAAAAAGTAATTTTATAAATATAAATTGCTCAAATAGAATTCAAATCTGTCTAAATTGGATTATCCTAATATTATTTATTTTTTATTTTTTTATTTTTTTTAAAGATTTTATTTATTTATTTGACAGAGAGAGAGATAGTGAGAGCAGGAACACAAGCAAGGGGAGTTAGAGAGGGATAAGCAGGCCTCCTGGCTGACCAGGGAGCCCGATGTGGGGCTTGATCTCCGGACCCTGGGACCATGACCAGAGTCGAAGGCAGACGCTTAATGACTGAGCCACCCAGGCGCCCCTCAATTTTATTTTTTTTAAAGAAGAATACACACACATATAAAAATGGTGACATTAAGTATCTCTGGTTGGTGAGAATATGAGTAATTTTTATTTTATACTTCGTGTGTTTTTTTTATGTTTTCCACAATTAACATATATTACAATTACATAGAGAGTTATTTATAAATCAACACATGGCATTTTCATAGCTGTCTCAAATCTATCCTATTATTCACAGAAATATCACAAACAAAAAGCTGGTCTCCATTTCAGTCACTCCACCAGAAACTCAACAAGTCAATATTCGACACAAACACAAATGTCAAGGTGCTTTTGTTAACCAACTTTTATTTTATGTCTCTTTCATTAAGTGAAATTATTCTGATTGCCATCAAATGACTTTGAAATACAAGATAAATGACACTAAATCAGTTCATGCAAAATAACATTGATATGAGAGAAGCGATAAAATTTTAAAATCACCTATTCTTAGTATCACGAAAAACAAAGGTACAGTCTTTTTGTAATTCTCTTTAAAAGAAAAATCGGCATCATTTTTGTTTTCTTCATTCATTTCTTAGCCTGCTACTCAGCTCAGTCCTGATGATGTCTCTCTAATAGCAACACACAGAGAAGGGTTCATACACATGGACTTATTCTCAAAATGTCCCTGCAACACAGGCCGGGAGTGGCACTTAGAAGAGCACGAAGGTTAAGTGACTCAATCAAAGTAACTCTGCGGCTGAGCTCTTAATAGAGTCCATGTCTCCATATCGCAGGGCAGCTTCTCTCCAAGGTGGCTTTGGTGAGGGGAATACAGTATACTTGGATCTGAGTTTCTTTCATGTGCTTCTAGGAAAAGGCAGGGAGTTTGAGTAGCACTGTGAAGAATACTAATAGGTCCCCTAGCAGAAGCAGTTTTAGCTTGGCCGGAGATTTCCCTTAAATCTCTAAAAGATACAGTTAAATTGAGATTCTGGAGATCACTTGCTAGGAAGTTTGGTTTAAATGACTTAATGGAGCATTCTTAGTGACTCAACATAGAACCTCCGGAGATTCTTCACCCAGGCATGACTAGCCAAATGGCACTCTATTGATGCCACCAGAAGATTTGTCATCTAGGATGACCAAGTTGGTACCTTTCCAAGTTACATCTGTTCCTTAGAAAAACCATTCTGTGTGTACGGTTGCTTTTTTCATTTTTTTTTCCCCCAACTTTGCTTAACACATTGCGTTTGTATATGTGACTCTGGTAATATCTTCAGCCTAATTATACAAACCCTCAACTGGATCACCAATTGAAAATATTTTGGGGGTTATATTTGTTTGTTTTTGTTTTTGTTTAAATGTGTTTTGAGTTCAGATGCCTCATTATAAATGTCTGGAACTTCTTTGTTGCCTTCCTTGATGTAGGTAATGACCATTATCCCAGCCTTTGTGTATTAGCTGACTTGGGCGCAAACCTTGACTTTCTCTTAATTGTTCTCATGTGGTTAAAGGAGACTTCTGTTCACAGCATGGAATATGACATTCCTCAAGCAGACCAAATCAAAGGGATGAAAGTTCCACAACTCAGAGTTAAGTGATTTTAGGGTGTTATTATATCGATTCATGACTGAAAAATACTTAGATCTCTTTTCTTTCCTTGACTAAAAAGAGTGGGGGAAATTTGTAAAACAGAAACTGTTCAAATAAAGCAAATTAACTAATAACTTCTAAGTTTTTGTAAATCACTAAAAGGCTTTTTATACTTATTACTTTAGCTATATACTCATTTTGAGCAACTTAATTTGATATGACTTAACATGAACAAAAAGTCAAAGGTTCAGATTTCACAATTGGTTCACTAATAGAGGAAAATTATATTTAAGTTGTCACCTAATAAAAGACACAATCTCTTTTTCAATTGTGTAAAAGTTTTATATTTTCTTAGGGGATTTTTAGTGTAAAAATCAAGATTTTTTGTTGTTGTTGTTTGCTTATCTGATGAAAAACACAGCAAGAAGGAAATTCTCAGAAAATATTTTATGTTGTAACAAATAGAAAGGAAACCCTTTTCAAGGTGGAAAATGTACATTGCTTCTAAAAGAAAACTTGCTATCTTGGGGATGCTTCAATGAAAAGGAAGCATGTCAGGAAATAAAAGTCTTTCCCAACCAGTTAGAAAAACAGTTGCTTTATGAACATTGGGTAGGGTACAGGTGTCCCTTTAGATCACTACAGAGCTGAGATGTCCATCGACAGATAAATGGATAAAGAAGATGTGGTGGGGCACCTGGGAGGCTCAGTCTGTTAAGTGTCTGCCTTTGGCTCAGGTCATGATCCTGGGGTCCTGGGATCCAGCCTCGTGTCAGGCTCTCTGGTCAGCGGGGAGTCTGCTTCTCCCTGTCCCTCTGCTGCTCCCCCTGTTTGTGCTCTCTGTCTCTCAAATAAATAAATAAATCTTTAAAAAAAAGATGTGGAGATTTTATATATATATATATATATCCACAGTGGAATGTTACTCAACCATCAGAAAGGATGAATACTCACCATTTAATTTACATTGACATGGAAGGAACTGGAGGGTATTATGCTGAGTGAAATAAGTCAATCAGAGAAAGACAATTATCATATGGTTTCACTCATATGTGGAATATAAAGAACAGCACAGAGGACCATAAGGAAAGGGAGGGAAAACTGAATGGGAAGAAATCAGAGAGGGAGACAAACTATGAGAGACTTTTGACTACGGGAAACAAACTGAGGGTGGCTGGAGGGGAGGTAGGTGAGGGGATGGGGTAACTGGGTGATGGGCATTAAGGAAGAAATGTGATGTGGTGAGTACTGGGTGTTATATGCAACTGATAAATTATTGAATACTACAGCTGAAACTGATGATATACTATATGTTGGCTAATTAAATTTAAATAAAAAATAATAATAATTAAAAAAAAAAAAGAAAACCAGTTGCTCCTTAGTGTAGATGCTCCTGCATATCAGAGCATCTAACAGTGTGTTTTTTAAAGATTCTACAAATGATATATCAGCATGAATCATTAAAACATCTTCTGAGGGGCGCCTGGGTGGCTCAGTTGGTTAAGCAACTGCCTTCGGCTCAGGTCATGATCCTGGAGTCCCGGGATCGAGTCCCGCATCGGGCTCCCTGCTCGGCAGGGAGTCTGCTTCTCCCTCTGACCCTCCTCCCTCTCATGCTCTCTGTCTCTCATTCTCTCTCTCTCAAATAAAAAAAAAAAAAAAAAAAAAAAAAAAAATAAAACATCTTCTGAGCTAATAAGGTCATTAAAAACACAATTTTAATTGACTTCAAATAATATGTTTGTGAAAGAATCTTCAGCAACATCAAACATACTTCTAATAATACTTTATTTTGCTTCATGTCTAAGAAATATTTGATATTCTTGGTTCATTGCTTTACTTATAAACAGTACATTTAAGGAGACTTATCCAGGTTATTTTCTTGGTATTGTTTTGAAGTCCCTATTTAATATAGAAGTCTTTTTTCAGATGTATGCATACTTGAGCTCCCAGCCCTCGTGGGAAAGCATATATAAGTAGGCAGGTGATGAAGGACAGTAACATGTTTGAAATTCCTCTTATTATTCAGGAGAAATAAAGTATTGATTAATTTGGGCTTTAAGTCAAATAGGCATGCTGAGATTGTCAGGAAACCACTTAAAGGAAATAAAAATAGAACATGCATCTTCCAAATCAGCTGAGGGGAGAAAAAAAAACCCTCCTCATAAGAGACAGTTTAAGCATAAAGACATAGAATGTCTAAAAATAAGAGAAAAAAAAAAAATCCCACCACCACCAAGAAAACATTGGCCAAAATAAAGCTGGTGTAACTATACTGACAACAAAATAGTTTAAGGCAATAAAGTAAAATGTCCCTCTGAGAAATTAAGTGGGTCATATGTATTTATAAAAGGAAGAGCTTACTAAAAACACAGAACTATTCTAAAATCTACCCATTTAATAACAGAGTCAAAATATGACACAATTTCTGAAACTGACACATGCACAATCATTTAACACATCACCCCAATAATTGATAGAACAAGAAGGTAAAAATGAGGTAATCTTAGCTCAATCTAATGTAGTTACACAGAATTCTGCAAACAACAATTAGGGAAAAAAAACTTGTTTCAAGCAATGACCAAATTTTACTAAACTATAAAACAAATCACAACAAATACCAAGGAAAGGATATTTTCCAGGCCATATTCTTTGACTTAAAGATAGTGAGGAGTAAATAATTTTAAATATCTATCTATGAAACAAAAAAAATTGGAGACATTCCAAATAATTTATGGGTAAAAGATCAATTGAATTGGAAAAATTTAGAGCTGAATATTAAATTAAACTTATACACTAAAAATTGAGAGAGGTAGCTAAATTAGTACTTAGAAATTTATAGTCTACTGGTTCCCTGGGTGGCTCAGTTGGTTAAGGGACCAACTCTTGGTTTAGGCTCAGGTCATGATCTCAAGGTTGTGTTTTCAGGGTCATGAGATCGAGCCCCACATTTGGCTCTGTGCTGAGCGCAGAGTCTGCTAAAATTTCTCTCTCCCTCTCCCTCTGCCCTCTGCCTCTCCCCACCTCACACACACTCTCTCTCTTAAATAAATAAGTAAATAAATCTTTTTTAAAAAAGAAATTTTTATCTTATATTAAAGAACACAAAATGTAAAATTACTGCAGAAAATATAACAAGCTAACAATTACTAGTCAGCATATATAGAGGACTTGAACCAATGAGGAAAAAATGAACAAAATTTCCAGACTGATAAAAAAAAAAATAATGAAAAGAAGCTTAAATACAAGAGGAATCAGGGAAATGCAAATTCAAACCAGAATGACACTGTCTCCGTTCCTAAGATAGGCAAACATTTAAATGTTTTACGATAGGAAATAGCAAGGACGTGGAAATGACAACTCTCATGTTTAACTAGTGATAATCAAAATTTGTACAAACACTTTGGAGAGCAATTTGGTAATATCGAGTAAAGCTACAAATGAAAATTGAGTCTTTAATCTAGTGATTCAAAACCTGATATATATGATCAAGGTATTCTAGTATATGATATAAGATGTTAAAAGAGTATTCAATGAAGAAGATTTTACAATCCCCAAAAATGTTAAACAACTTAAATGTTCATCAGCATGCTAAAGTAAAATTTAAATTCTTATATATTTGTAAAATGATATATTTATATGATAGAATATCAAAGTGTATTGAGAATGAATGAATGAAAACAATGTAGAGACATTTCGCAAACATTACACTGAGTACAAAAAAGCAAGATGCAGAATGATTCATAGAATTTGAAACCATTTATGTATAAATTTAAAACATGTAAAACAACACTATATACTGTTTATTGATTCATGTGAACATAGTAAATATTTGAGAAAAGAAAAGAGACTAGTGTGATAGGTAAGAGGTACAAAGGCTTCAACTATATTTGTAATTTTTTTAATAAATAAAAGATCTGAAGCAAATGTAGAATAATATTAAGATCAGACAAAGGTAGTTGATGGGTAAATGTTCCTATTATCGCTCTCTTTATTTTCCTGTGTAGTTAAATAACAATAATTTTCCAATAAAAAATAAAATAATACATAAATAATGAAATAACAAAGCAACAAATTGTACAATCAACTAGCACAAAAATTCTACATTCTTCCTCAGAATATGAGAAAGTATTCTATACGTGTATAGGGTGTATATTAAAAAAAGGAACTCAATGCCTTTGCCCAAAATGTGGTTTCTTCTCTGAAATTGTTGACAAAATTCAAATAAAGACAAGTGAAGAATTCAAAGATGACACAAAAATATCAATGATACAAAATTCATTAAATTTTATAGTAATTAAAAGTATAGATACTATCCGAAATTCCATTTTGAAAGAATTCATCGTAAAATCTTTTACCTAAAACTAGTATGACAGAAACAAAGTTCTGGTTTTGATCCCGAGCTTCTTGTCTGTTAGGATCAGTCTGACACCATCCTTGCACATTATTCAAAAACTTAATCCAACATGTTTTGCGCCACTGATAACAAATGTGGTTAAGCAGTTCATCTGACAAAACATTTTGTATAATTTTGAATTAAGTTCTACCTCGAGACATACATATCTATCTTGGTTCCTGATTATCCCCCTGTTTTTCAAATTATTAAAGCACATAAACCAAAAGACCAATGGATGCAAATAGGAGTTATAGCATCTGCAACAGATTTTGTTATCAGCTCCAGGCTAGTTCTTTCAATGAGCTATTAAATCATCAAAATTTGGGTCAAGTGATTTCTGCTGAAATAAATTGTTACCCAAAATAAATATGTTGGAGCTTTCTGGAGGAAACTGTAGAATAGAAAATTAATAATTAGTACATTTTCAGATTCTTAACATCATGCTTAAAATGAATGCATTTACAGTTATGATTCTGGAGCCAGACTTCAGGGCAATCTTATGTCCCATTGGGGTGCTGCACATAATGATGGGGGCAGTACCAAAATTCCTCCAGAGATATGGAATTTCTGTCCACATTAGTTATGGAGCACTGTCTGTGGGCAAAATACTCTACATAGGTGCTATGAGCCCAAAGAAACTTGTCAGTTATAAAATAGAAATCCAAATTCTGGTGGGTAGGGGATAGATGAAATAGGTGATAAGAACTAAAGAGTACACTCATCATGATGAGCACAGGTAATGTATAGAATTGTTGAATCACCATATTGTGCATCTGAAACTAATACAACACTGTATGTTAACTGTACTGGAATTAAAATAAAAAATACTTAATAAAAAAAGAAAAAAATACAAATTCTGTACTGCTACACATGGCTTAAAATCTATGCATTCAAAAAGGTTTGTTTGTTTTTTTTATGTCCTAATGTGTGTGATAGTATCTCTCCTTGACTCAACCTTAGAGAGTTTCCTCTGAGCCCTCCTTTCAATGAAGCCTCATCCTTGAGTCTTATCCTTGAGACTGCCTAGCCCCCTTGTAGCAAGCATCCTGCTAAGTCATGTTAGTGAGAATCTTCCACACTTGATATGTGATGAACTCGGCCTGCCTACAGGAAGAATCCTAAATCTGTTTAATTAGAATCCCCCTGCCCTTGACATTTCCTCCTAGTAACTGTCTTTGTACTCATATAGCAGCCAGTCTTTATACAAATAGAAATATTTGTACTGTAACTCTGTTTTTCCTTAATAATCAGGATCAATTGTGCCAGCCAATGCAGTTAACTTCTTCACCTATTGGTTAAGTGGCATGGAAAGACCAAATTACCAGTGGTAATCTTAAAAGGTCACAGGAATCTCTGCGTGTCATCTTGGAAGGGAGGCTGTCTTCCTTTGAGTGCTAAGACCTATAAACCATCATAGCCCAAAGTCATGTGAATGGAAAGCTGAATATTGTGAGTAGTCTTTAGATGAAAGATAAGTGTTTCCTCTCTTAGTTCCATCTCTTGGTTTCCAGACAATACTCTGTGTGAGTTACATATGTCATATTATTAGACAGCATTCAATTCTGCTATACAAAATGCAAAAACAAAACTTATAAGATGTGTTAGTAAGTTAGTAACCTATGAGCCATGTTAAACGTAAAGTAAGTAAGTCTTGTGTGTGCTGAACATAGATATAAAGGGATGGGAAGACCAAGAGCCACCTAATATTCATAATATGCTAAATATGCATGAGGTCTCTGAGGCACCAAATATTCTTGGCACACTAAATGTACATAAAGCATATGAGGTACTCAAAATTTATGAGGCTGAGGATTAGCCACACATTGGTGAAACTCCTCCTGAACTCATGTGTCCTGTATCCCATAAATGAAAATAAAATCCATAGCTCTTAGTGCAGTAATTGGCTGGCTCCAGCTTTGGCCAGGTGTACATGGTTCTGTGCTTCTTGGATAGGGTATGTTGACCCCAGAAAACTTCTACCTTATTAGAGACCTTTCCTTAAGCCTTAAGCCCACTTACACCTTATTTCAAGAATAGCCCTTCCCCTTACTTCCTATCATGTGTTTTAAATTGAATTAGCCATGTGAGATTTGGGCATCTTCATTTGGTCTGTGAGCCTCTCTGTATTCAATGACCTCTAGGATAGCTTAAGGTAATTACCACATGACATTTAAATATAAACAAAAAGTACCATGTATTGGTCAGTAATTCAGATCATATTTCTTATTCTGGAAGACAGTGCCCTATCCCCCAACAGTGTTTTCTCCCAAGTGGTGCCATAAGTGAGCCTTCACTAGTACATTATACTGTTCTAAAAGGCCGGTTGCTTCAGGCAGCTTGGGGCACATGATAACACAAGTGAATCCAATTGACTTGAGTCCATTTTCTCAACCTGTGTATTATAAATGAATGCATTGTTCAAAAACAATGTTATATGGGTCACTCTGTTGCTGTCCCATTAAGTCAGTCAACAGATGCAGAGGCAGGGTCACAAAAAAGACAAATCCATATGCAGAATAATTGTGTATTCCAATTTGGATAAATAATTGCCCTTTCCATAATGGAAGGAATCCAGTATCATTACCTGTCATCAGATAGATGACTGGCCCCCTAGTGGACGGCAAATTGTGAAAGTGTCAGCATTTGTCTCTGAGGTTGGCTGTGTAGGTGCACAGCATTGGCTGTACCAAATAATCCATGCTGTTGAATCCATGTTTCAACCTATCTTCTTGCTGTTATAAATTCTTTATTCATTAATCTATTGAGCAAGCAAGGGTAGGTGGCTATTGAAAGTAACTGCTTAATATTCATATAATGAGTCATTGTATTCAACTAATTATTGAGAGTTTCTTCAGCTAGGAACATCTTCTGAAGAGAAGTCATATGGGACATTAATATCCACAGAGAATCTAACAGTTCTGAAAGGTCCTTCCACATATCTCTTCCCTATATCTCCTTATTACCAATCCTCCAAATCATATTCATGCTTCTGGCAACCTTCATTTCCACGCAAAGTGAGAAAACAGATGTACCACTCAATGATCTGCTCACTTGGAAGATGTCTCTTCTCTATAGTTTTTCTGGGGAATAGGCATTGATGAAAGAAGTGGCAATGCAGCAACATAAAACCTATTGGTAGGGGAAACAATTGTTCAAGCAACAAATTTGAGCATCGAGCCAATCTTACATATACCATTTCTACTTTGTATAGGTCTTTTGTTACCCAAGCTCAAGTTTATGGTTAGTTCATAAAAAAATGATGATCATGGTTGCATGGCCACTTGGAGCTCCAATGGTCCAGTGTTTGGCCTCTCTTAGCAGCCATTAGCAAAGTAGGATCTTTTTCTCAAAGGGATATTAATAATCAATCTCAGGAAAAAAAGCCTGATTTTGTTTCAGTACTCTAAAATCTACATTATTAATCTCCTATCAGATTTGCAAGATTTTCCAAACTACAAGGCCATCTGCTTCAGACACTATAAACACCATGGAATTTGCTGAATCATTATGACCAAGTGGCAGAGAGAACAGCTTGCACTATATCCTGGATATGCTGGAGAGTCTACTCTTATTCTGGAACAAACTGAAAATTCACAGATGTAGCAATTATTTGTTAAAAGTATTGAAACAGCACATCCAAAAATGCTATACGTTGCTTTCAAACATCCAGGAAGCCCACTAAGAACTGGGCTGATTCCTTTGGAAGGGATATTCAGACATGTCCCACTGAACTATCAGAAATATGAAAAAGATGGTAGGTCCTAAATTTTCATGGGTGGGGGGAGGGGGTTTCCCCTACCTTCTGGCATGTATGTAAATTACAAAGTTAGCTTAGATATCATGTATTCCCAGCTCTCTAATTTCAGTCATTTGATGTCAGTAGACCTGTGTAATATCCTCTGGTATGGTGAGACATTCAAGGTCCCTGGAAGTAATTTATGATAGAAATGAGAAATGCTAATTAAAATGAAAGCAAACCATTCTAGTGTTTTTTGCTTATTGAGATAAAACAAGAAGATATTTTATAACCATTTCTAGATTAATAGCTGAATACAAGGTGTCACAGCTGAGTTGATTTTTTCCAGTAGATACCATATCTTCTACAATAGTAGCCATTGAAGTCGCCACTTGATTAAATGTACACTGATCTGCTTTTCTCTAAAATATAGCCAACTTCTTCATGGGTGAAAGAAGCAAGTGTAATGGGGATGACATAGAAATCACTACGCCTACAACTTAACTCTTGGAATTGTTAAGTGGCTTTGACACTCCATTGTGATTATTAAAGTCAGGCTGCCCTTTGTCACACCTGGGTCATTTGTTCAGCTGTACAATTTAATATAAGTTAAGTTGGCTGGACATCTATTTTATTCATAAAGTTATGATGAGCAATTATCCACTCCTAGAGAATGGGTTAAACCATTTACCTACTACTATACTCTTGATGCCTATTATAATCATGTCCACCCTGTACCCAGTAATAAGTGTTGTCATTTGACCTCTCCCACTCCAGGATTCCATCATTCCCACTTAAACATGAAGCCCATTTCAAGGGCAGCATCTGCACCTTCATCTCTGTCCAAGATAAGACAGCTTCATAAATGTATTGTTAAAGGCCTTAGTGAAGGAAATACCCTTGGACTCTCTTAGAAGACAGAATTAGAAGTTAAAGGAAATCAGATGATAAATTGCTCCTCTGTTCATATCCCCACAGGCCTCAGATTCTACCATACACCAAGAAATCCCTTGCCTCACACCTTCATTTGGTGTGAGCCATCATCGAGTCCACGTTTCAGGCGACTAACACAGTAGGCAGTTACAGTCACTCTGGGCTGCTCGGGCAAGCGCACATTAGACGCGGACTCTGGTGCCTGCACCCATATTGGGGAATTTCGACCAACGTGTTTATGATTTTTCCCACCTGGGGAAGCTCCTTTCAAATCTATTGCCACACATATTCCCCAGGTTCTTGCTGATAAAAATCAACAATCACTTGATATTTTTTCATATTTTAGCCTTTCTTTTGGCTCACACTTTGGCCTCTACTAACACCCTAGGACCTGATTCTAACTCTAGGTTTGAGGGCAGTAAGGTGGTGAGGACAAGCCATGAGGAGAAATGGCATTCCTTGTACATTAGTTACCTCAGGAAAGTTAGTTCCCCAAGAAAGGAAGAACCAACCTTCTACAACAGGGATAGGGCCTGCGACTGACAAGGAAGTTTCATTGGATTTGGACACTCAGTACAGTCACACTAATCTATATCCCCCTAGCATTTCCATCTGAATTTTCTGAGCTCTCAGTCTTTCCCAGTCAAGGCCATAACTTTCACAGAGGAGATCTGGTGAGGCTGTGATTCAACCCACATTGTAATTCAACAATAAACAAGATCAGACGTGGTGTACCCTTTTTTTGCCAACAGTAGCCCTGCAGCTACAAGATATAAAAGACTGTGGGAAGTAGTCATGGATGTTCCCTGGGCCTCTGACTTGCCTTGAGCAAAGTATTTAAAACCCTGAGCTGTTGTTTTCTTTCTCTGCATATTTCAGTCCAGTCAGAAAGAGCTAGCTTACCCCACAATTATTATATTTATATTCCTATCATAAAATTCTATTGAAGAAATCACACAGCTCACCAAAACTTTGGCTTAATGGGTATTTCATTCCAAGTGACCTCAGGTAATAATTTCAGTAGCTGATTATTTTTTTCACTGCAAGCCAAGAATTGCCAATGTTCCATTACACACTAATAGAATTGTCTCCTCTTTTATAACAGGTTAGGTAACCTATACCAAATTTATATCCTTGAATAAATATACTTGCAGCCAGTTTGGGTACCAAATACTTCATCCAACAAGAATAAAATGCTAGAGATAGAAATGATTCCAGTTATTTTAAACGGGAGAGGATTTAATACAAATATTAGGTGTGCACAACATATTAGGTGTGCATAATATTTGGACTGCTTATAGGTTATTTTATTTAATATCTTCACTTCCAGCTTTCATTGTAACAAAGCCATGGTTTACCAACATTTAAAACAAACACTAACTATTTTTAAATTATTTCTATGTCACCACGTAAAAATTCTTCCTTCCATTGCCTATTTAAAAGGTGAATTTAGGGGCACCTGGGTGGCTCAGTCGGTTAAGCGTCTGCCTTTGGCTCAGGTCATGATCCTGGAGTCCCAGGATCGAGCCTCACATCTGGCTCCCTGTTCAGTAGGGAGTATGCTTCTCCCTCTCCCTTTGCCCCTCCCCCGATCCTTCTCTCTTTCGCTCACTCTCTCTCTCTCAAATAAATAAATAAAATCTTTTTAAAAAAGGTGATTTAACAACAACAAAAAAATATATATTTCTATAGAGGCTGACATTAGCTCCAGAAGAAGAGTAAGAAATGGCTAAGGGAGGAGAAATCTGGGACCACCCCTTAAACTGTTGTGTGCAATGCATTTTACTGTAGCCTTTATCCAGAAATCAGGGCTCTCCTGCTATTGCCTCTTGACCCCAGGGAAGTTAATGACCAGACATTGGGACACTGATTAGAGCTACCTTGGCTGGCTGCCTCTATACCTATGACCAAACATTCATAGGTAGCTAGTCCCCACTTCAAGGTTGTCTAGAAAACTCTGCACATGTGCATATAATTGACAAAACCATTATATATTATACACATACAGAATCCTACATGCAAAGATGTTGTATACATGTGCTAGATTTCTTCCAGGAAAAAATGAAAAAGGTTTATAGAAAGAATTAGGAATGACAAATACCAATCCGTCATACCTAAGGCTTTGTCAAAAAAGTACACACTCTTACAGTGTGTACCCCAGCATTAAGTACTGCATTCCCTGCTTTTATCCTTGGAGGTTGTAATGCTTTGAAAAGCCCTATCATTAGTTTTCATTTTAGTTTTATTTAGTTTTAGCGAAAATGTGTTCTATTGGGATAACAAGGCACTAAAATTAGTCAGCAACCAAGTGCACCATGGGAGGGATTATAATATTGTTACCCACATTATGGAGAACTGGATGTAGCACATGCTTTATATGCACTTAAACTCATTTAGTACTTACACCAAGTCTATGAGGAAATTATGGCTACAGTTTAAGTAACTTGCCCAAGGTCACATGATGAGTAAAAAAACCAGGTCAAGATTTCCACCCAGGCACTCAGCTATGCTGCAGAAAAGCGTAAGGTAGGATCTACACTTTAGGAACATTCACACTAATTCTCTCAGGCTGTTTGCCAGAGAATAGGAGGTGGCTTCTTCTTTTTTTTTTTTTTTTTAAGATTTTATTTATTTATTTGACAGAGAGAGACACAACGAGAGAGGGAACACAAGCAGGGGGACTGGTAGAGGGAGAGGCAGGCTGCCCGCGGAGCAGGGAGCCAGATGAGGGCTGGATCCCAGGACCCTGGGATCATGACCTGAGCCGAAGGCAGACACTTAAGGACTGAGCCACCCAGGCGCCCCAGGAGATGGCTTCTAATGATGTGTTTGCCGGGTTGCCTGAGTCCTTTGCTGTGTTCTAATCAAGGGGCTTAAAGCTCTTTGCAGAGATGCTAGACTCCAACAGAAAAGACAGAGCGAGACCAGTGAGGATCTAGGGCATGTATATAAATACAGTAATATTCACAAGACACATTTGTTAAAAACTAGGAAATTTAGGCAGCAAATGGTAATATAACGGCAGAGGTCTTAATGAGAGAACTCAGTCATTATCTTAATTATAAAAATTATTAATGAACTCTCCCTCTTCTAATTTGTTTCTGTAGAGAAAGCTCTCAATGGCTTTCCCAAAGATGAAAGAAAATAACAAAATAATTATCAAGTGTATCTAATATATTGTCTATCTATCTATCTATCCACCCATCTATCTATATATGTATGTTGGTGATTAAATTTTATTTTTTACTTGACAAAGAAAACAGGGTCATGATCTGCATTAAAATCTAGTAATTCCATGATTCTAAATGTAGTCAGGAGGTTGGTCAGGCCATTAATCCACTGAGTACCTTGCTGTTCTGATAAAATATACAGTTTTGGGAATACAGTGCTCAGACTGGTCATTTCCAGATCTCTTTGGCTTCATCTGCAGAATGGCCCACCACAGGCTCATAGCAGAGTCAGCATAGTTATGTAATTAGGTAATAACAATGACTGCAGGAAAACCTACTAGTAAAGTAGAGCAATGCAGTAAAGGGAAGCACCTGATTTGAAATCCTAAACCCTGTGTTTCAAAGCTTCAGAGCTCACTCTATCACTAATGGTCAGATCTTCGCCAATTCTTTCAGGGGGCTTCAGTTATCCCATCTCTGAGATAGATGATCCATTTAATTTAATTCAGCAGCTCTCCAACATGGTTGAGACAACTCATTCATTGCCATCATTCTTTGGGCATATTGTAAACTAAGTGGAAGAAAGTAGAATCAGAAGTCTTAGGATTTCTGGTAGAGTCCCAGAATTCTACTTGCACTATAAAAAGTAATTCAGAGCTGCCGAATTTTCCCTTTTGATTTTGGCTAGGATTAGAGTGCTTGTTAATAGAATTTATATTTATAGATTCTTTTGCTATCATTACATGGATCGAAAAATGAAGGGGGGGATATCAGAGGGGAGTCGAACCATGAGAGACTATGGACTCTGAGAAACAAACTGAGGGTTCTAGAGGGGAGGGTGGTGGAGGGATGGGTTAGCCTGGTGATGGGTATTAAGGAGGGCACGTACTGCATGGAGCACTGGGTGTTATACACAAACAATGAATCATGGAACACTACATCAAAAACTAATGATGTAATGTATGGTGACTAACATAACATAATAAAAAAATAATAAAATAATAAATAAATTTTTTTTAAAAAAGTAAATTTGGTGCCCTAAATACCTGACAGCCTTTCATTCTCATCCTCTCTTTGCCCATGTGAGGAACTGCTTTCAAGAAAAGCTGCTTATTTTAAAGTCATAAACCACTCCAAAAAGAGAATTCAACTCTTACTCCTGTCAATATTTTGTCAATGTAACGAGAAGGTTGCCATCCAGTTAACTACATTTGTCAAGAAGTATTATGGCTGGAAGAAGGAAACCGGGCCACAGTGAGAGTCACCCATTTTCCCAGTGTTCAGCCAATGATTGAGAACATTTCTGGGATCTTGCAGGTATAGTTGAAATAATTGGATTATGAGAGAATGTTGTTACAGAGTAGAGACTGCCTGCTCTAGAAATTCTTTCCTTTTTACTTTAGTTTATATCTATCCACAGAAAACACTTGTTCTAATGAAACCAGTAACCAAAGGGTCAATGGGACTAATCCCAGCTACAGACTTATTAGTGCAGCTACAACTTTTTACCCAGATCTTTCCCGTTTGTCTTTAAATTTCCCAACCCGCCCTCCTTCTGGGAGGTGGATTTGAGGCTTGCTCTCCTGTCTCCCCCTCTGGCTGCCTCTCCAATAAACCCTTTCCTCGTTATATATTCGATGGCTCCGTGATTGTCTTTGCTGTGCATCCAGCAGACAAACTTGGATTTAGTTACACTAAAGCACCAATCATTTTTATTGTCTTTTTCCTTTTTTTAAGATTTCATTTATTTATTTATTTGAGAGAGAGAGAGAGAGCACACGCAGGTGGATTTGCAGAGGGAGAGGGAGAAGCCGACTCCCCGTGGAGCAGGGAGCCAGATGCGGGGCTCGATCCAGGACCCTAGGATCATGACCTGAGCCGAAGGCAGATCCTTAAGTGACTGAGCCACCCAGGAGCCCCTGATTCTTTTTCTTATACCTTTTTCCTTTCATATAGAGTTGAGAAATTTTGGTTTCGCTTGGTTTTAAAGAATTGAATGTTGGGACACCTGGGTAGCTCAGATGGATAAGATTCTGCCTTTGGCTCAGGTCATGATCTCTGGGTCCGGGGATCGAGTCCCACATGGGGCTCCCTGCTCAGTGGGGAGTGTGCCTCTCCCTCTCTCTCTACCCCACTCATGCGTATGTGTGTCTGCATGTGTGTGTGTGCATGCACACGTGCTCTCTTTCTCTCTCAAATGAATAAAATCTTTAAAAAAGAATTGAATATTAACTATTTTTTGTTTTTTTGCTGCTGGTGTTTTTTTTTTTAATTTTTATTTTTAAGGTATATTTGGGTTATTTTCTCAGAAATTTGACAATCATCAGAGAAGGGTAAAAGTTAAATATTGATTAACTAAACTAGGTTTGCCATAAACATGCAGCAAAATTTGGGCCTCATGTGTAGGTGTTCATGTGTCTCATTCAAATTCATAGAACTAAACAGTCAGAGGTTATGACATGAAGTTAATTTTATTTCATGTTGTTCAATAAGTAGGGAGCATCTTTGGGCTCAGTCTTACACCTTCTTATAATTATAGTCCTACCTCTGGTGAAATTCAGCCTTGAGCAGAAGTGTGAGTCAGGCTGGGGCAGGTTGGTTTGTTAGGGAAGTGGACGTATACAGAGATTAGCATGCACTAGTAGAGAGGGCTCTTGCAATTGACAGCTGTGAAAGTGATGGGTGGGGAGGAAGGACAGGGTAGAGAGAGAAGTGAACCCATGATGAAATCTCAGGTGAAGCTAAAACTAAACCTGCAACCCATTTGTGAGCCGAGGTGCCTACCAGTCATCAGGTAAGGGTGGTGACCTGGGGAAGAAGCTAGAACCTTAGTGAATACTCTCTCTTCAGCCTCAGGCTTTCTACCAATAGGGCTAGAGCACTTCATGGAATACCAAACACACAGACAAAGTTTGCTCCTCTTAGTGTTGTCCCCAGATTTGGGATCCCTTTCAGTGGCTGTCCATCCTTAATGGCCTGCACTCCCAACTCTTCCATTTATCATACTCAATTGTCTTTTGTCCCATCCTCTACTGGTAGTTGCTGCATTTGGGTAAGACACATATTCCTAGGCCCCATCATAATGGCTAGTAAACACTCCACTTCTTGAAAATCTAGGTAACACATAGCCACTTGAGTGAGGATGCCTGGAATCAAAAGAATGAAAAAACTGGTGGGCATTTCAAGCAGAGTGGGGGATGATAGAGCAAAGGGTAAGAGTCACAGGGAATTTAAGCTTTTTTTAAATGACCCAGTTACACGGGTAGATATGATTAACTCTACTGTTACTACTGTGGGAAGATTACATCGTGAAAATTTTGCAGAAGTGTGTGCCCCACCAGGTCTCCCACAAACACCCACAGAAGCTCAAAAGGCAACTACTATGCTTTAAAACTTCATTTAAATCAAACAATACATGAGCATGCCCAAAGTATGGCAGGATTGGTGGAACAATGCTCAAATCTATGTCACTCCTAGTCACATGAGATAGCATCTCTCTCTCTCTCTCTCTGACAATCTCATGAAAGAACAGACTGCAAGATGTCTGTACTCATTACAGGAGTACCAGAAAGTAATTTGTCCTGCCAGGGATTATAGAAAAGAAAAGAGAAAATGGCAGGAAGGAGTTGGATGGAGTTAACACAGCTAAGCAACCACTAGGTACTAGGTGTTGTGCTGGTAACTTTTTTTTTAAGATTTTATTTATTTATTTATTTATTTATTTATTTATTTATTTATTTATGAGAGAGAGAGAGAGAGAGGGAGCATGAGTGGGGGGAGGGGCAGAGGGAGAAGGAGAGAGACAAGCAGACTCCCTGCTGAGTGTGGAGACTGAGGGGTGGGAGGCCTTGATCCCAGGACCTTGAGATCATGACCTGAACTGAAATCAAGAGTCAGATGCTTCTTGGGGTACCTGGGGGGCTCAGTTGGTTAAGCGACTGCCTTCAGCTCAGGTCATGATCCTGGAGTCTAGGGATCAGAGTCCACATCAGGCTGCCTGCTCAGCAGGGTGTCTTTTTCTCCCTCTGACCTTCCCCGCCTCATGCTTTTTCTCTCTCAAATAAATAAATAAAATCTTAAAAAAAAAAAAAGTCAGCTGCTTCTTAATTGGCTGAGCCACCCAGGTGCCTCTGTGCTGGTAACTTTAAATGAATTCTCACACCAACACTATGGTAGGGGTTTTTATTATACCACTTTCAAGATAAGAAACCAAATATTAAAGAGGTTAGTTATTTGGCTAGGGACACAGCTGGTAAGTCGACGAACCAATATTTGAACTCCAAAGCCAATGCAATTTTCATCCTCTCATATGCCATGGATTCTTGAATAACTTTTAATAAAAGCAGTTCAAATTTCTAGTACTTTGATGGTTAATATTTCAAACTACTTGTTAATTCTTTTGATAACTTCTTGGTCTAGATATTTTTTATTATTATATTTTCTAAACTAAACCTGATTAACTTGTACCCATGCCATAAATGATTTGCACATTTAAGTATTTTTATTCATATCTCCACAAAACACGTTGCTTATTTTTCCCTAAAAAAGTATGTCACACCAGAATGTATTTGCCCATACTTGATCACTGTTAAGTAAAACATAATTTTAATGCATTTTTCATTTTGTTTTGGTTAGCTTTTTATTGTTGTTATTGTTGTTACTGCTCTTAAAATGTTGGTAATTTTATATAAACATTTTATGTACTTATTTATTTATTTTTTCCTTATGCTGGTTTGTTTGTTGTTTACTTTTCAGGTTGCACTGGCTTTTTAAAACAGACTCACCTTATAGTAATTCTTTCATTAGTGAAAGCTACCTTTTTTTTTTTTTTTTTTAAGATTTTATTTATTTATTCATGAGAGACAGAGAGAGAGAGAGAGACAGAGGCAGAGGGAGAAGCAGGCTCCCCGCGGAGCAGGGAGCCCGATGCGGGACTCGATCCCAGGACCCTGGGATTACGACCTGAGCCAAAGGCAGACGCTTAACCGACTGAGCCACCCAGGCGTCCCAGTGAAAGCTACCTTTGTTAAAATAAATTATTTCAAAAACAAGCCTCTGAAGTTTTGAATTTCCTTCACTATGCAAAACTAGTTAAGATTAATAACAATGTGCTTTTCCCTCCAGATAACTTCATCTTTGATTTACTCAAAAGTTCCTAAACTGCCAGGTAGAATTTTAATGTTTTGGAAAAAAAAAATACTATTAAATAATTTTGTAATATTTGCTTTGATAAATTCCTTTTAAAATGCTATTTGGGCCCTTTAGAGAGTAGCATAATCCTTAACTAACTTTTGAAAATAATTATTTTACTAACTAGGTTACATTTTATTCAATTCTCCTTATAGAATTAACAAACTTAAAAATTTCATAATAAGGACCTAATGAATGAATGAGATTGTAAAAGAAGTGAATAGATAATGATACCTTGATTTGCATCCCAAGGATCACTTTCTAACTACACAGCTAAGAGCCATTCATTTAAAGTATCCATCACTAGACTGGAAAGTCTGAATTATACAAAAATCTTTAGTAAATTATTAAATTCAGATGTACGATGTAATTAATTGAAGGTATTATGTACTGGTAGGGATTTTTAGGCAACCACCTTAAGGCCAAATATTAACATCCAGAGCTACCTGGTAAGCAGGGGTTTTATAAATGTATTGAATGTCCTGGAAAGAAGTATTTTCTGATTATTCTAAAAATTCATTCTTTATTTTTAAGATCATAATTGTATACTTTTTCAAGGTTCAAAGATAAGAAGTGGCACAGTCAGTGTTAAAATCTGTTCTATTTCATCAAAAATAAAGCACATTAGTAATTCAGCATTTTCCTGGGTATTCTCATAATTTCTTTTCTGTTGAATATTTAAAGTTTAATAGCTATTACATAAAAGGCTTACAAAGATAGAAGATGCACTCAATATTTTAAGAAACAATCTTGCTTTATACGAGTTTTATTGTAGGGAAATCTATCTTTAATTTTTATTGAAATAAAGTATTTTATAAATATGTCTACTTAGTAACATAGTTTGAACTTCCCTCTTTTGAGGGAAAGATAATTGAGTTAATAAGAATGAGTTTTGTTTCCACTTGCTTCTCTTTCTATTCGTTGCAATTTTTCAGCCACGATGAGTTTGAATGAATCCGTCACTGCACCAAACACTTGACATAAGTTATCTCGTTGACTCTTCACAAGTACTGTTACCCCATTTCACATATAAGGGCAGTGAGACTTAGAAACATTAAGTAATAACACACAGGTACAAAGTGGCAGTTCTTTGTGATCCGGCTCTTTTGATAATTGTGCATATTGCTTCCCAAACATATTGAGTTTACTGTTGCTGTCACTAATGGGCGGCATGATAGTCTTTGTAATAAAGTCAATGAAACTGAGTGTTTGCATGCTCCCTGTTTTCTATCATATACACATCTTCCTGAAATTTATAAAAATATATGACAAAAATTAGCCCAATTCACTACAGCTAAACTTCATGGAAAATTGACAAGGATGAAACAGATTTTAAGTCCAAAAGAACTTTAAAAATCAACCAAAGTCTTATGCTTTTGACTAGTAGAAACAAGCTGGAGAGATGAATGGTCTTACTCATGATCCAAGGGAGACCCAAGCCATGTAACCCAACTTTCTGGACATTAACTCCATATATTTTCAGAAAGTACCTGACATTGAGTATGTGTCAGGCCCTGTGCTGGATGATTGCTGCTGAGGTAAGTATTGTAATTACCCCATGGACAAAAAAGGAAACTGAAGCATAAATATGCTCAAGGCCCAAGGTTAGTATGGACCGGAGCAAGGGTAACTCTAGCTCTGGACAGCTTTGAACTCAGACTCAGAGGGATTCCTCATGTTCAGTAATTTAGCCCCCATACAATATTCTATATAGAAACTGCTGTTCTCTGTCAGAGGTGATTGGCCTTCATTGCAAAGCACTGGTTCCCGCTTATTCCAGATACACCAGTGGAATGCACTGTATTTCAACTAATGAGGCCAATATGTAAAATATTTAACAATAGAAAGAGCTGGGGGGCAATCTATCAAAACAACCCAAAGAGAAGAGAAGAGAAATTGGCTCTATACCACGGGAATGCCAGTATTGATTTATACCTGCCGAATAACTGCCCTGAAACCAATTAAACTCTCCACTCAAGAACTAGAAGAGAATGTATTTTCCCCCCTAGCATCTGAATATCTCATCTCCTTCACTTATTAAGTGAGGAATGGCAGGATAAAAAGGAAAATAATGCTAATATGGACCCCAGTGAGTGAGCTGCTTTGAGACTATTTTAACTATCATTGACAGAAAGTGAACAGGAGGAAAAAACATGACCTATCTGAAGAGGATGCATGCCTCGTAATTACAACTAGATTACAAAATTAAGAATGGCATTGACTGCAAATCATTGATTACCTCATTGACAGCTGGTAAACGATCGCATCTGCATTGCAAAACCATTAAAATGCTCTTCCAGTTGGTGTCTACCAACCCCACTAGCTGCCAACCAAGTGCAGCTGTAGATCTTATGGTTGGTAATAGAGTAAAATGAAATAAGACTTTGCTATTTAACATTATAGATTCCTGAACAGAATGTTATTATCTTGACTTTTAATGTTTTAATTTCCCAATGTTTTCTGAGCACTCCATCCTAGAGTGCATTTGATACTCCTGAATTAACTTTTAGCAATAATCCCATGTATATGTGTTCTGAAGATCAGAAAGGAAATGTGTTAGCTACACTACAAAGAAGTCTATTCTTTTTTCCATTCAACAGTGCTGCTCAGTGGTCCCATCCGTCATGAGATAGAAGACCTGGTAGGGTTCTGTGCTACCTGATGGCACCTCCTTTTCCCCAACTTTTCCAGAAAAAAAAAAAAAAAAAGAAAAAGAAAAGAATAGGGAAAATGGAAAAACCCCTGTCAGACTTGTATTGATAATGGTTGTAAGCAGTTACGTGGAATTTGGGATGCTAATTACTTTTGAATAGATAACTCTTACATATAATTCTGATCTTAATACTCACAAAGTTTGGTCTCTTCATATAAAGTTGGCAATATGTCACCCTGTGCTCGCAAATGAGGTTTGTCTGGAAAAATACGTGGTGCTCAACGCCATGTACTCAATGCTTGCTCGAGTCTGAGACATTGCCAACTGCTCTCCATCCTCCATACGTGTCTGGCTTCACTACCTCTATTTCAGGTCAAAGAAACTGGTGACCATAAAGTATAAGTTATTAACAAGGCCAATGGGCAGAGATAGTTTTCCAAAATAAGTCAGCCTGTTTGAAGTCTGAATTCTTATTAACTACCACCTCCCCTGCCTCCTTCTTTATGGGAATATCATTTCTAGAAGAGAACTACTTATTCTTGTAGCAAATAACTAAGATAATACGATGTGAACCTCTAAATGATACATGCCATATTTTAGATATAAGATATGACACAGTGAATAATGGCTGTCCCGTTTGGTATTGCTGATGGAAACAAAAAAATAATAATCCACTTCTGCGTTTTACATGTGAAAAATTCATCCTGACTACTAGCAAACTGTCAAAATGTTTTATTTTGACTTTATGTCTACCCATACTTTGGGTACTTCTTGTGACGATGACATTTTGTTGTAAGACAATTCATCGAGGTATCTCTTTATATGCCTTTCTGCAAGTTGGTTCAGAGCTTTTAGGTTGTCTGTAAAATATAAAAAGGTATGTTCTTCAAATCATTTGGATAGTTCTCTCAGCCTTCCTTGTGGGTGTAGACATATCCTGATTTTGTAATAAAGCTTTCAAATCAGATAAATATGTGGTCACCAAATAATCATGAAAACAACAATTTCTATAGAAATTGTCATGGGTAAACAAGAGGTTTTTTTTTTTTTAGAAAATGTATGTTTTGTTTATTCTTATAAAGTGCATATTGTGGCATTTGAGCAAGGTTAATTCTACAAATCCAGAACTCCACAGAACATTCTGAGGCTTTTTAAAAAGGCACCTAGCCATAGAAGATTGACAAGGTAGCTATTATTCGAGCTGCTGCTGTTTGGGTAAGCCTGACCCCCCAGGGAGTCTGATATCACAGCAGGGTCCCATGCGTTCTATTCACAGTTTACCCAAAAGCAGGTACTAAACACCTGCCAAAGTGGACGCTATACTCAGCACTGGATGAGATACAACAATTGACAGAGTATATGTCCTCTGTCTCCAGGGCGCTTGGAGCATAGGCATGAAACAGATCCATGAAAAACCACAACATACAGATGCCGTAAATAAAAATATTTTAAAGCTTTACTAGCTGCACAGAGGGCTCAGAGAATTGACAGATATGATTTGAGAAACTTCCTGAAGGGGGGGCACTTGAGTTGTATCTTGAGGAAGGAACAGGTCACTAAGCAAAGGAGAAAGTCAATGTCATAGAATAAAAGACCTTCAGCAAAACTACAGCAGTCTGAAGGAGTGGAGGTTCCTTGGAAATAGACTCTGTTCATATCAAATATGGATCTATTTCTAGAGCACATAATGAACAAGGAGGACATACTGGTAAGGAATGTCAGAGAGCAATGTATATATGACATATACATCATACAAAGAGTTTGAATTCTCTCTTAAAGTCATGGCAATGGACACAAAGACAGTGTCACAATCAGGCATTCTTTACAGATCATTATCCTTTGTCCCACAGTGTATAGGAAAGGTGTAAGTGGACCAGAGACCACGGGAGGGTCTTAACCATGTCAGAGTTTGGAAACTGAGAGAAGAAAATACATTCATGAAATCTTACAAGTATTGGAAGTAGAAATGTTGCCAGATTATTTAAACGTAAGAGTGTGAGCGCTTAAAGAAAGCAAAAAAGTGGGAAAAGCCCAGCCCATGTATTGAATGCCAGTAACTTCCAGGGAAAATTTTCAATGATGCAAAATTTACTGTCCTGGAAAACAGTCTTATTCAGGAAAACTTACCAGACCTCAGCAAATATCTGTAGAATGAAAACAAAATGAAACTAACAAAGGCCCCTACTACCCAAATCAGGAAGTTTAGCAGACTCTCAACCAGCGCAATTTTATATTTGCTTAAGGATAGATTGACCCGATATGGAAGTTGATTATGTCACTGAAGTGATCAGAATCTCCTTAAGGATGTAATAAAATTTTCATTTAGTTTAGACTTCATACCAAGAAAATGGGCAAATGGGTTCATCAGTTGGTGTGTGTGCTAAAAAGGCATCTGTTTTAGAGTGTATTATTACAAATTCTTTATCCCTAACTTTCGGTATAACTAATGAAAACAAAGCTCCTACAATATCCTCTAAAGCACACGTTTTCTATTTGTGCTATGAAAAAAAAAAAAAGGCGTAAATCCAGAAGCCAGTTTGCTAAGGCCCTAATAGATTCTGACATATGAGCATCTTCAGCTGGATCTACAAAATACTTCGAGCAACCTCTCAAGTATGAAACAAATTCATTACTAAAAATAACCTGACTCAAGTCCTTTTAATAGTTCTTTCAGCTCACCCTGTGGGTTTAAGTATATCTTGATTCCAACCAAAGCTTTCAAATCAGATAAATGTGCAGCCACCCAATACTAACAGACATAGAATTTCTATTAAAAAAAAAAAAAAAGGATGGGTAACCAAGGGATTTAAAAGACAGATATTTTCAGGTTTTTAGAATGATTCCTTGATTTGTCATGAACAATAATTGATATATGCATCCACTGAGTGAAGTTGTGATATCTCCATCATCACAAATTTTAACCATTGACAAAGAAGTTGTCTTGAAGCCTACTCAGTCTTAAAGCTAGTCAATTTATTAAGAGACAGGAAATCGTTAAGAGTCTAAGAGTCACGTTTAGGGTTAATTCCGACTCTTGTCATTTACAGGTTTTGTGATCATGGACCAATCACTATACTTCTCGGGAAGCTGAGTTTTACAATCTGAAAAATGATGATAAAGTACCTTACATGGTTAAAGACAAAATGTGACCACATGTATCAAAGCATTCTAAATATGTTCTTACATAGGTGCTCAATAATTGTAATGTGCCATTATTCTTGTTTTAGATTAATTTATATTCAGGTGCCCAATGGAAATTTAAGGTTGCAAGTCTAATTACCAAATACAATTCCTAAATGTTCAATCACGTAGTATATGTTAGAAAATTTAATTCAAATTCAATTCTAATTTTATCAGTGCACTACCACTTTGTGTTATCTATTAAACACCAAGATCATCTAATATATACAACAAATGCATCATCAAATTTACCAAGAAGTACATATTTTTTTTTTTTTTTTGTCGCCTTAGACACTCTGTTGAGTTTAAGAGAATGTAAAGTCATTACACAGTCTCTGAGACTCTGGTATGTGTTAGAAAATGAGCTTATTGCATGATCTATGAGCTCCTTAGCAGCAGAGTCATATTTTTCTCCGAATCCCCAGAAGAATCTAACATAGTACTCTGTGGAAAGTAGATGAGGAGTAAATACTTTGAATGGACAGATTTCTTTAGGAACACAGGGAAGTAGACGATATGATTGACTTGCCTAAGACTGTATTTTATCCTTCTATGAAACTTCCGAACTCAGCCAGGTGCCTGGAACAAAGTAGAAGGATTTTAATAAACTTTCTTCTTTAATGAATTGTATTCCTTGACTAAGGGTCTGGTCTTCACAGAGTAAGGTCTGTAATTCTTGGTAAAAGTAACTAAGAGTTGCCTGGACATTACTTGACATAAAATCTCCCAAGTGTAATATCAATCACCTGTTACCACTGTCTTTCATACTTAATTTTCCAATAGAGAGTCTACAAATAATTAACACTAGTTAACTGAAGTGTCATGATTTTATTTCCTGATTTAATCTTTGTCAAATACATTATTAGTGAAATGGCCAAGAAGAGTTAGAGAAAGGGCTCTGGCAAACTGTGAGATTAATCTGAGTTGAACTGGAACATATGAATAGATACATTTTCATGAATGCTCATTGGAAGTATGGGTGGATGAGCTATAAAGAAATCTGCAGTAGAAATGTACCATGAGAATTCGTAAGGAAAATTGACATTTAAAACTGATAGCTTATGTTTTGAAATAGGGAAAAAGACGATTCTGATTGGGTAACTACATTGGTATTTATCTCTTTCCTAAACAACACAGATTTCACAAATACAAAACAATATGCTTGATGTATGTGTGTATAATGAAAAGATATTCATAGAAACACAAAATCTAGTTGGGAAATAGAAAAGAACATGAAGATGTCATATAAACCCCTCACACAAAAAGGATCAAATGACCTTAAAAAACACAAGTTGTCTTCAAGGTAGGAGAAAAGGAAAAATCCTACTACTTTCTTCTTCCCTGCATCATCAGGAAGCATCCCACATTTCTTTTTAACATTAACAACACAAGTATTGCCTGTAACCCAATGAACTTACTCAGATAAACGCAATGTGGTTTTCTTTTAAAATAAGCTTTTACTGAATATATCAACAAGGTACTGTATGGTGTAAAGTGAAGTTTGTAGTTAACAAAGTGTACGACATGGTAGGTCTCAGCGGATGTGTAATGCAGAATCTTCCAGGCCCTTGCAGTCCCTTGTCAGTGAGAACACACTAAACATAAACCAGAAGCAAATCAACATATGGTTCAAACAATAACAAATCATCGGGATTAACTTTCAGTGAATATATACTGGTCCTAGGAAGGACAGACAGTGGCGATATTTTCACCTTGCCTCAAAAAGATTATAAATCTTACATCCTATGGATATCTTTATAAATGCCTCGGTGTGTGTGTTTGTGTGTATGTGTGCACGTGTGTGTGTGTTTCATGCTAGTTTAAAAATGCCTGTTGCAATGGCCTTGCTTTGTGCTCTTCTGGTGGATGTGCCACTAGAAAAAGAAAAATGAAAACTATAGCACAAGAATCTGATCTGTTATAACAACAGTATCATACATGTACAAATCTTTCTCCCCACAATCTGTGACAAGCATTCCCATTGCCAGCAATTGTCTTTTGACCCTGCTGAAGAAATCAGAGAAGGGTGTAAGCTATAGCATTCTTCATTAGTATTTTGACTTAAAAAAAAAAAAAAAAAAGAATATCAGGCCAGTTTTGACAAAGATTAAGAACTAGGAGAGTGTTTTGTTTTGTGTCTGTATCTCTTTCCCTTTGGGGCACAATGAAACTGCTTAGCTTGCCCATGAAGCAGGAAAATCATGGGCAAAACCATTCTTCTCATGTCCTAAAGTAATGTCTCCTTGTTGTAGGTTCCCGAAAAATGCTATAAACAAAGATGTCAATGGAAATTAACCACTTCGTGGTCAAAAGTTACACTGAGCTCTCCAGCTGATGTTCCCCAAACTAACGCAGCAACTGTTCCCGTAACTTATGTTTGGACTGGGTGTCCTGCTGGCTACATGCAGAGCTGGTTCTCCACAGAGGGGAAGTAAGCTGTGATCTTGTGAAATGACTAAGACCATCATGATCTGCACTGATAAGAAATGGAGTCTTAGAATTAGCTACTTCATTAATAATTTTGCCAGACTAGTCATATCACAGTTTTTTTTTTTTGTTTTTTTTTGTTTGTTTGTTTTTGTTTTTACCTCAGGGAACATATCTAATATATTTTCAATGAACATCCAGATAACTAGAAATTGCATTATTTCTCATGGGATAGAATGTTTTCCACTTCTCACACAGGGAAATTAGGCAGGGAAACACACTTTTTGTCTCTGTCCGTGACTGTCTTTTGCGATGAGCTGTTAATGCATTTTTGAGGGAAGCCCAGAGCCTCTCTCTGTTCAAGCACATTTCCCCAAACAAATAGGTATTAATGACAACCCTAGGTATGAATAATGATCAATAACATCTGTGTGATCATGGCTATACCTTTTCCTTTTAGAATTGTTTCTGCACAGTGACAGTTCCCTAGCTCTGAAAGTGGCTGTGTATTATCTGATCACCTTGCTTGGTCAAATGGTATCAAGCTCTTTATAAGCCAGTCGCTTATGTATGGCTTTGTTCACAGACTTGGCCAGCACTTTCAACTGTGACTCTTGACTAATCTCAAAATATGAACCAATGACAGCAAGAGAGGCTAAAGTACAGAGTAGAACACATTCCCGTGACTGAAAATGCCAGTCAAAGCCTAATCCAACACTGATGGTTGGTTATTCAGCAGTTTTCCTAAGACACATAAGACATTACAAATCCCGTGACGTGCTTTCTATCCTGCTGTAAGTGAGAGCCCCGGGTATGTTATGACAAATGGGAGATTGATCTTAGATTTAGCAATCTCTGCCACATTATGTGCAAGATCAAAGTGAAACATATTAACTACATTCTATGTTTTCTGGAACATCTTCTAGCAAAGGAATCATTTCAAGTGACTAGGTCTTCATTGTACCAGTTAAGCCCCAAATAATTCTAGGAAACCCATAAGACGTCATAGAAACCTCTCCAACATTGGTCTTCTTGGCCCAAAGCAAAAACGTTTCAGCAGCCAAATATCACGCCGGGGTTATACAGGCAATAGAAATAAATGAGAATGATTATTTTGTGGATAAGAGAGAAAAAAACCCTCAAAAATCAAAGTACCATCATTTGAACACAGAGTTTTATCTACACAGCCAAGGGGAAGAGCACAGTGGAAGGGAATTATCCAGTTAAGTACACAAAACCCCATGTCATTGTCCTGAACGTTACATGGCTTACTGTTACGCTGATCACCTTCACAGACTGTCTTGTCCCTTCGCTGTGTGGAATTAGCTTTAAAAAAGCAACAGCCAAAATTTGCTAGCTAATATACTAAAATGGAAACCTAAGTCACTTTAGAATTAATTCAAATTAATGCATAGCTAATTTCAGCTCAACTGCGGTTTCGATTCTTGCTTCTACAACATTATAACTTCAGTTATATTTTCTGCTTATTCTGAGGGACAAGGGAGATTAAAACATATAAGTTGGGGGTACATTATTAAAGAAAATAAAGCTCTTACTATAAAGAAAAAACTTGCATAGCATTTTATACCTAAACTCTTACAAAGACACATCACAGTTCTATTTTGTTAAAAGTGAGAGAGAGAGAGAAAAGCAAAAATGATTGTGACATTAACTTCATAGGTCCCTAAAAAATGGCCAGTGGTAAAGGAAATATGCAACACGGTGAAATTTGACTTTAAAAGGAATTTTCCAAGGGTGTGTGTTTTTTAGATAATGTATGCAATCGATAGCCCTTCTACATCTAAGGGATGAAAAGGAGTAAATTATACATAGTTTGTGAAGATGGGCATTGCTTCCAAAATATCTAGAGTTAAGCACAGACATTCCTCCCTTCTCTATGCCCTCTGCTCTATGCCCCACTCTGCCAAGATTAGGGGAACAAGCCTATGTTCCCTGACTTGTTCATTTTTCATGTTATCCTGTTAATAAAAGATTGATTATCCCTCTATGATTCCCAAAGAAGAGGAACATCCAAGACTGAAAAGGAATAAATGAAATTTCAAAAATGGAACAGGATCAAAGTCAGTCCAAGGTGGAAACTCAGTATTGCTTAAAAAAAAAAAATACATTATTTCAGCCAGCTTTGATGTGTTCCCATAGAATTATTAACACTGAAAATTACTATACATTTTAAAGTGTGTAAGTATATACGGATATTTTGTGCAACCAAAACTGGCATCCAAAATTTTCTTTCAAATTTTAAGCAGAGTGGGAAAAAACAAACAAACAAATGTAGCATAAACAGCTAATTACGAAAATATATGTGAGGTGATTGGAAGACAAATTTGCGAGGGGATAAAGATATTAATTCAAGCTATTTCAACATGATACTAACACAGTCATTTGATAAAGTAGAGCAGAACTGCTGATCACTTGTTTTTGTCTAAATGGTATCAATAGTTTTTAAATAACAAGTTTAGTATATTCCAAACACTAATCTCTTGTTGGTCTAAATATCATGTTGACATAGCTGCAGTGAATCTAACCCAAATAATTCTCATTATCAAAAATAATTCCATTCAATATAATTCTTCCCGTTATTTTATTAGCCTCTTCTAAAAAAGTATTCTAGAATATATCTCTGTTGAATGTGATTCAACCTGACATATGATTTGAATAGTAACACTTTTAAAGGGAGTTTTCTTGCTGGAACATCCTACCTGTCCCTGAAGATGACCGAAATCAGACTCAAGTCTCTAACTCTGTTATCACATAGAATCAGGGAAGCATGAGGAGTGATTTTTAAGCTCCTGGTCAGAAAGCCAATGCCCGGGTTTGAAGTTCTTTTCCAAACATGTCACTTGCTGGATTCTGCCGGGTTGGGTTAACTTATCTTACAGGAACGGGCTTCCTCGTGATGCTTTTCTATATTTCCTGCTTTGGGTCAAATCAGGGTAACTACCTCCTTTCTGATATTTCAAGATTTTTAACTTCTCTTCCAGATCAGGAAGTGCAGAAATAGCATGAAGGTATCTGGGCCATTTCTTGTTTTACCCACATCACTTAGCCTACCCTGATGAGTTCATTCTAATCTGCCCTTTCATCTGACCACCGACTGTAAGAAAGGAATTTATTCTGACAGCTTCCACAGCAAAATGGTTAATGTGCATCATGAGGAAGAATCACTCCGTCTTTTGCCTTGGCGTTGGGTTCTCATTGTACAACCCTGTACAGTACTTCAGCGACTATTTTTTTTTTTAAGATTTAAAAAGCAAGGAGTTACAAAACTGTTTGTAATTAACTTGAAATAGAAAAGATAGCACTTTTTTTTTTTTTAAATCCCATTATATAGTACACCGTATAAATTACAGAGTATTCAAATGCACAAATGCATCTGGGTAACATTTATCAAATGTAATTCGCGTGTCTCTCTGTGTACACACGTGTGTGGTCGCCAGAGTCTTACTGTCCGCCTTCCTGACGCCGGGCCTCTGGCGGTCACGTGTGGCAGTGCTCCAGATCTGGAACACTGCTGTTGCAGTATCGCATGTTGTTGGGGATATGGCAGTCTGTGTAATTAATGCCCCCATTTGGGGTGTAAATGGGCTGCAGTCTGAAATCTCCTTTAAGGAGCTGATCGTTATTTAAGGAGACGATCTGAAAGCTGGTTTCGGTCATCTCCAGGATGGAATTGTCCTTCTTGGTGCCTGCCTCGCAATAGTCGTCTTTCCGCCGGCCCCGGTTGTATTTCCACTTCTGGGACGTGTAGCGCCCCTTTTTGTGCATGTGCCAGCAAAAGACACTGAGCAAGACCACGAGCACGAATATCACTGCGCCCCCGATCAGGCCTGCCAGCAGGAAAGGGGAGCCCATGCTGTGGGAAGTCGTCTGCTCATGGCTGGAAGCAGTATTGCTGCCATTGTTCAAATAGGAGGCATGGGTGGTGGCCTCAGAACAAATGGTATCTTCCACAGCTCGGTAGTTAAAAGCATCCAGGGGCACCAAACAAATCCGATAGGTGGATCGGGGCTCTAGGTTAACCAGGCTCAAGTGCTGCTTCTCACCGCTGACTATGCGTTCCTGGACGATGCCCCCTACTAAACTGTGGCCCATTTTCACCCATGTGAGTTTGTACGCCATCACAGTAAAGAGAGAGAGCCAGCTGACTTGAATGGACGTGTCGTTCACAAAATGGATAGAGAGTTGGATCCGTTCAGAAATAGGAGGTGTCACTCTTTCTCTGCCATCCCAGTCAGGAATTGTAGGCAGTCTGGCGGTGGTGGGAGTCAGGGGTGTATAGCTTCTGCTGGGGGTAGGGACAGAGAGGGTGGGGGGCTGAGTCGTTGGAGAGGCTGTACTTGGGGCCGGGGTAAAGACAGGCAGCCCAGGGGTCGTGGTGGGGCAGGACAAAAGATTCATATTCAGCTCCCTGACAGCCATCCCCCGGACTTGCTCAGGCCCTTGGCACATGAAACCTCGCACGTTGAGAGATGAAGGGATGTATTTGAGCCATTCCGTGACCCATTTAATGCTGCAGTCACAAAACCAGGGGTTATTCCGAGCAGTGAGCTGCTTCAGGTTGGAGAGATTATCAAAGACCCCTTGAGTCAGCATGCGCAGTTGGTTGTTGGATATATCCAGCCGTTCTAGCTTGCGCAGATTTGAGAAGGCTGTCAAAGGGATGTGGTTGATCTGGTTGTCCTGCAGGTAAAGCCTGATCAGATGTGTGCCTGGGAGATCGGGAGGGGGGTGGGAGAGTGAATTCCGAACAATTGAAAATTCCTTGAGCTTGGTGAGATGGCTGAAGGTGCCCTCGGCAATGCCCTTGTTGGTCAGGAGGTTGCCGTCCACAATCAGACGCTCCAAGCTCGTGAGGTTCTGAAAGGCCATGTCTGATATGACAGCAATTCGATTTTCATCCACTCTCAGCTCTTGCAAATCCACAGGAAGCCCCACAGGCACACTGCTCAGGTGATTCTTGGATAGAAACAACAGTTTGAGGCTAATAGCCTCCCGGAAGGCCCCGTCTTCCACCCCCACTGTGGATATCGAGTTGTCATCCAGGTGAAGCTCCTCGAGCTTCAAGAGCTGGGCCAGAGCGGCCCGTGAAATGGTCTGAATGTTGTTTTCCTGCAAATGGAGAACTTTGACGTTCTTGGGAAGGTTCATGGGGAATTCATCCAATTGGTTGCCATAAAGGTAGACCGTGTGCACGGACCGGACGTTGTGCAGTTCTGCAGGAAATCCAGCATTATTAATTTGGTTGTTGTGGAGGTAGAGTACGGTTACGCCCTCCGGGATCCCAAGAGGCACTGAGGTCAAGCTTCGCTCATTACAGTAGACAAAGTTCCTATCGCAGCGGCATACACTAGGGCACGCTAAGATTTTTGACACTTGTGAGTAGAGCCCCAGGGAGATGAGAAGCCAAGATTTCAGGAAAAAAGCCCCATGGCTGGGCCACTGTGTGGTCTGTAGGCCCATTTCTGAAGTACAGAAACAAAATACAAGGTGGTGGGGAAAGTAAAAAGAGGAAAAAAAAAAATATATATATATATATATATAACAAAACCAAAATGACTGGACAGGGTTCTGTTAAAGTCCAGAACTCCAACTAGAGGAAAAGTCTCAAAGGCCTGTGGTAAAAGAATTCTCCTGTGGTCTCTGGTTTTATCAGCCTATGTTGTCTTCTTTGTTACTGTCCTCCATGTGAAAAAAAAAAAAAAATTCAATAGGGAGAATTTTCCACACAGGCAATGAGTGAAGCCAAGTTATCAGCGGTCATCAGGGACCCAACTGGGCAGGCAGAACTAGAACTCCCTTCTCGTGTTGTAGATCAGTTCAGCGTTGATCAGACTCTGAACTTCTTGGTTAAGCTCAATCTGCAATCTGTTGTAGGAAAGCAAAGAGAAAAAAGTCAGTTAAGGGTCCTAATGGATGAAGTGCTGATCTAACTCTTTGCCCGTCAAGAACAATGTGCCTGGGACCAAATGACCAGAGGCAGGAGTTGGCGTAATGTGATGTTTTAAGTGACAATAATTTAGTTGAGAAGGTATTCAAGAAAGGAACATGATTCAATTATCTGATCTTCAAAGGAAAACCATACTGTTACCCTCACCCTCAGTGATCATACTGTGAATTTTACATCCCAATCAGTACCTTCTCTTAAATATCCATTTGCATATCCAAATAGAAAAGTGCAAGGCACACTGTTGAATCCACTGAATCAATAATGATGATCACCTACAAATCCAACTGGTCACATCTTGTTTCAAGATGACACAAGTGACTGAGTAACTAATACAATTTGAGGGCAAACACATGAAACCCTTTCTAGTTATAAATAAACAAATACAAGATAGGGACTGATAAGGTCGTTTAAAAAGATGTGCCCTTTTGGTATGATGCTTAGCAAAATTAAGTCAGTCAGAGAAAGAGAAATACCATATGATTTCACTCATATGCGGAATTTAAGAAACTAGATGAACACTGGGGAAGGGAAGGAAAAATAAAATAAGAGGAAAATTGAGAGGGAGGCAAAGCATAAGAGATGTTGAACTCTAGGAAACAAACAAGGTTGCTGGAGGGGAGGTGGGTAGGGGGATGGGGTACCTGGGTGATGGGCATTAAGGAGGGCACTCGATGTGATGAGCACTGGGTGTTATATGCAACTGATGAATCACTAAATTCTATCTCTGAAACTAATTTAAAAAATAAAATAAAATAAAAGATGTGTCCTTTTGATCTGACACTGAGGGAGAGGAATAAAAGTAACGCACAGAAGCATGCATGAAGGCAAAGAGATTTCTCTTTTCTTCCCCACTTTTTGCCTCTTCTTATCTTTGTCTTTCTTTTTTTTTTTTTTTTTTTAAAGATGTTATTTATTTATTTGACAGAGAGAGAGAGCACAAGCAGGGGGAATGGGAGAGGGAGAAGCAGGCTCCCCGCCGAGCAAGGAGCCCAATGCGGGGCTCGATCCCAGGGTCCTGGGATCATGACCTGAGCTGAAGGCAGACGCTTAACCGGCTGAGCCACCCAGGCGCCCCTTATCTTTGTCTTTCTCCAAAACAGCTTACGCATGAGTTACCAAGGAGAGTGACTGGACTCCAGTCCATGATACGTTTCTGTTTATTCCTTCTTTTGGGACCTCCGGGTACAGATGAGATACACCCTTCTGATCCCCTTAAGAGCTGCCAAGCTCATGACTGGGAATAAGTTATTTTTCAACACTACTACCTTCCTCACATCTGTGAGGGTTTGTTTTTTTTTTTTTCCTACTTTTTAAGAAGGACCTTCAGCAGACTTTGAAATGATAGAAGTCCCAGTTGGGGAAGTAAAGGCAATCCACAGATAGTAATCATGCCTTCCTGCTCCACAACGTGTCCTGTCTGTTTTTAGATCAGAGAGGTAAAGCAGTTAATTGAAAGGTGCTAGATTTGATTTCCTTACAAAATAAGCTAACAAGACTGGACATGGCAAGCTATGAGTTTCTTAATTCTCACCAACAGACAGAAACTCAAAACAACGTATATCTAGAAGCACACAGGAACTATTTGAAACTGTTCCCTTAGCTATCTTTAGAAAAGTAATTTAAAAAAGAAAAAAAAACCACTGTAAATGATATCTAAGTGTCAAGGATATTGTAAATTTGTTCTACAACTTAAAAAAAAAAATTGTGAACCACCTAAAAAATGCCTCTGATGACCTGAAGCAGTAAAATGCATGTTTTATTGTTCGAAAACCTTTAAAAGGAAAGGGGAGGAATAGGGAATCTTTGTCCAGGCAAAACAGACTGAGCTATGACTTTATTAAAAACCAAACATTATTTGGGGCGACTGGGTGGTTCAGTCGGTTAAGAGTCTGCCTTCGGCTCGGGTCATGATCCCAGGATCCTGGGACCTAGCCCGCATCAGGCTCCCTGCTCTGTGGGAAGCCTGCTTCTCCCTCTCCCACTCCCCCTGCTTGTGTTCCCTCTCTCACTGTGTCTCTCTCTGTCAAAAAAATAAATAAAATCTTTAGAAAAAATTATTTAATTTGTTAAAACTTACAAATATACATTTCACCACTAGACAGGAGCCATCCCCCCCAACCCCCCAGCAAAAATCTCCCTATCTGCTTAAAGAATAATTTATAATACAACTGGGATAGTTTAGGAAAAATGAGTTTAATGTCATCAGCCTGATGTCATCCTTAGCTCAGATTTCAAATTTTTAAGCCATCTCAGTGTTCCCTAATTTCTAACTACTCAAGGGTGATCCTGGTCCAGGAGTGTGATCTCAAGCTGGCAAGTTGTTGGAAAGGCGGAATCTGCATATTAGCAAGAACCGAGGGAGTTATGTTAACATTTGAGAGCATTGCCCTAAACACAGTAACATCTTATTTAATCATTCAAATGTTTTACTTCCTTAAATATAAAACAAATGCAAGAGCATGTCAAATGACTCTTTAGGAAGAGTAAGCATAAGGCATACTGATCACTTCTGTCCCCAGGAGATAGTCTCAAATTACATCTTATACATAAATGACAGCTTGTATGTGGAGTAGTGCAATGACTACACCATACACTTGGCCTCCACAGACTCTTGAAAACGTACATCTGAGTGACAAGCACTAATGCCCAGTAGGAGCTTAAAAAGTTATTTGTAATCAGGAGAGCCCACTTGATAAAGCAGGATTTATTTAAGAACAAACATTTGTTTGGTGCTATTAACATTTACTCTTCCTAAGAGGTAGGAAAGTGAGACCGAAAGAATAGAACCTAACACAGTTTCGAGTATTCCACAGGAATCTTCAACATGTGATACCAGCACACAATAAATAAAATTTCCAAGAGAGAAAAACAGCTGCTCCAGTGTTCTAAGTTCCTAAGTAAAAAGAATAGGTGTTTCTTAACTATGTTTACAAGCCAAGTTTTAAGGCCCTGGAAACAATGAGCTAATTCTTGAGGATGACAGAATTTGCTTAGAAAGTTCATCAACTAACAACCTCAAAGTAATAATCACTGGGAGATAACAAAATACTCAGATTTTGGACCTGGAAACTACCATGCTTCCAAATTATACATTTTCCATTTGCCTGCACTGTGTCTTCTGTAAGGAGGGGAAAAGCCCCATCAGCCCATCCTTTGCCCCAGGCCTTGATCTCTTGCTGATGTACTCTACTTAGGAGTGCTTATTTCGTAATTATGTAAGAAGAGGATGTGGTCCTGAAGAAATCCTCTAATAGGATTACTTCGGACAAACTGTCACTGTTTATCCACCTTAACAGAAGAAAAGTCCCATCGAGATCAGGATGTGTTGATCAGCTATGACAACTTCAGTTCCGAATGAAAACAAGCTCTCAGGGTTTTCTTTGAACTTCTTGAGAATCCCAAAAAATTACAGAAAAGAGCAGATTTGTTGTGATCCTTGGATCAATGACAGCCTATATATGTCAGCCAATATACTGTATCTTTGTTCAAATTAGTGCAAGTGTAAAATTACAAACATACAGGCAATAATGACTTTTTTTTTTTCATTTAAGTAGGCTAAAATTTCCTCTATTTTTTCAGTGCTAATTCCTACCGAATTCTAAAAGCAGAAATGCTTTCAGACCTTAAGCTGGAGACTATTCATAAAGAAAGCAGTATAGTAGAATGGTCAAAAGCACAGCCCCTGAGTTCTCATCCCATCTCTGGCACGGAGTAGCCGCAGGATCTTGACCTTTCATGCCTTCCTTTCCTCACCTGAAAAATGACGATAATAATAGTTCCTAACTCACAGTATTCTTGGGAGAATTAACTAGGATAGTATTTGCCAAAAGCTTTCATGATGCTGGACACAAGCAAGAACATAATAAATATAAACTGTTACTCTCCCTAATTATTATTATTTATGTTGTCCAAAGAGGTAAACTCTAACGTGTATTGCAAAATAAAATCACCTTAAACGTACCAAGTTCTATGCCTTTCCATATACTCCAGAATTTCTCAACCTCAGCACTATTGACATTTTGGCCTGGATAATTCTGTGTGGGGCTGCTGCCATGAGCATCCAAAAATGTTTCCAGACATGGTCCTACGTATGTCTCCTGGGGTGACAAAATCACCCCCAGTTATGAACCACTGACCCACACCATCTTAGAAGTACCTTAAAGGTTAGCATTATTATTCTAATTTTATAGAAGAAATTAGCATCGGGTTTCTAATAAATAGAACCTAAAAAAGCCTCTTGCCCAGGACACCAAGAAAACATGAAAATGTAACATGTTTGTCATTCACTTATTCAACCAGTATTTAATAGGGCACGAGAATGAGGATACAGTCTGAGGTGGAGCTAATGTGGGTTTTGGCTTCACGAGTTTGACTAAAGTCAGTGAGGGGAGAGAGAAATGAATAAGCAGGGAATTATGGTACTATGTAAAGTGTTCTAATATTAGGGTATCAAAGAATTATGGTTGTGCTTAAAGAGCTCTAACCTAGTCCCCGGGGTATCAGGAAAAATGCTGCAGGACAAGGATTGTCTATGTGATGATCTGAAGGCTAAAAAGGTGCAAGCAAGGGAAAAGATTCCAGAAGTGCTGCACATGGACCCATGCTGGTTGAAATCTGGATCAAGAGGTGAAAGTCATGGGATGCCTGGGTGGCTCAGTCGGTTAAGCGTCTGCCTTCAGCTCAGGTCATGATCCCAGGGTCCTCGGATCGAGTCCCACATCGGGCTCCCCACTTGGCAGGGAGCCTGCTTCTTCCTCTGCCTGCCACTCCTCCTGCTTGTGCTCTCTCTCTCTCTGACAAATAAATAAATAAAATCTTAAAAAAAAAAAAAAAAAAAGAGGTGAAACCCAGCCCAGCGGAGAGAAGAAATAAAACTTGGGACAGCACAGCATGTTCTCCCAACTCTTCCTGCTTCTCACTCAGGGAGTCCTGTTTCCAGAAGATAATAAACAAACCCATGTTTCAAGGTCACTAGCCATTTCCATTTATAAGTCTCTAAATATTGGGAATAAAAGATTTTGCTTTACACTATGAGTTTCAAATATTGAGAGCAAAAGTTTTCTTCTCCCCCCCACCCCTTCCTATTTGTTTGAATACTGCACTGAATATGCTTCCTTTCCAGGAAACTAGAGATTGTGAAGAATGGTTTAATGGAAGGTGTTGAGGAAAAACAGGAATTTTCACTGAAAGTAGAAAACACAGTTTCCAAAGGCTGAGTATAAATCAACACGGAACAAATGCTCTTTGGAGACCCCAAGAACCTGGCCCTGCCAGTCTGTTAAAGCTGATTGTAATGGCACAGTTATTCTGGGCTACTTTACTCTAATTTAACTCTTTTCATAGGAACTGAGACTCAAAGCATATAAATCATGTAAAAGCTTTCAGCAAAGTGTTTCTCTCCCAGTGCTAAGAAGATTTTTTTTTTTTTTTAATTAATTCCAGGAGCCTGTATTCCAGGAGCGCTTAATAAACTCAGACTCTAAAAATCATAGTTCAGAAAATAAGAATTGTCAACAAGCCCTGCTGATTGCATAATATAATGACACGAGGACAAACCCAATAAAATCTTAATGGTCTCAGCGTTGGCTGGATTGTCACAAGACAGCGCAGTGCATGAAATGCTATGAATGAGAAAGCTAACCTGAAGAAGGATTCTCTACGAAAGTTTCCCTGGGTACCTGGGACTTAGCACTTCTGGAGTTAGATAATTTATGCTTAAAATCAGACACACAGGTGCAGAATCCATAGGCCTAACTACACTACAAATGTCTCTGTTACAATCTGGAAACACTAAAACAATTTATAGATCTTGTGCACATTTCCACATCCCTGAAGATAGGTTATAAATACTGTTCCTACAACAGTCAGGAGAGTTCTATGGTTAGCGGGCCAAGGTGTGGGGATTAGCAGAGGAATTTGGGGAAAAATAAAACAATAGCTACCCCCTAACTTGAAGCCATTTTTCCATCTCATTCACTGACCCTCAACCAAGCCCCTTGAAGTTTCTCATTAGACAAATATTTTTCTTTGCTAAAACAAAGAGAAAGAAAGAAGGGAAGAGGGAGAGAAGGAGGAAAAGAGGGAAGGAAGGAAAGGAAACACTTTATATAAACAGTTGACAATTCCCTGGCTCCAGTCAGTCTCGAATTGAAAACATTAAAATTGGACCCCAAAAAAAAAAAAAAAAAAAAAAAAAGAGCTATTCTCCTGGCAAGCATAAAATTCTCTAACACATTTGAAGAGTTGTTCCCACATGGTTTCCAATACAGTTGGTTCAAATAATAAGTTTAGAACAAGCAACCAACGTTAAAAACTCAAGTGCATAAACTTTGAGGACACATTCATCATTGTCACTTGATGTTCTACATCCACTAGAGAGCCCCCACTGACCATTCCTTGGTTCCATTAAAAATCTGCATATCTGGATGCAAGACTGGGCCTTCATGGTGTTGAAACTCGGGGGTGAGCAGACACTAATAGAGAAGAATTTTACTGAGATAGCACCAATACAATTAAAGAAAAGAAATAAGTATACAGTCCATAAAGGATGGACCCCCTAGAGCCCATATCTATATATTTGTCAATCCATTTCCAAAAAAGGTACTTAACTCAATTATATATCCATCCATTCATTTGGTCGAACAAACATATACTGAGCACCTCATGTTTCAAGCAAGGAAAATAGCTGGTTTCTTAGGCTCTTATCTCTGAGACGGACTTTTTCCCATCATCTGATTCAGAGATTCTCCAACCCCAAGGGTCATCAAAAACACTAAAGGAAGATGATGGAAAAAGAGGGTTTCTAGGTACTACCCTGCAGATTTTTGGTTTGATAGGTTTTCAAAGAAGGCTCTGCATGTGCATTTTGTCAATATTCCCCAGATGGATCTGATGATCAACTACTTTAGGGCTCAACCACCCAGACACCCACTATAAGGACATGGAGGCAACTGGTTTTTCTCTTTTTTGGATCAAATTGACTTGTAAGAGGAGGAGCTGCAGATGTGGTGGCCTGGCAAGAGCAAAGGGTTTGGGGTAAGTTAAAGTTTGGTTTTGACCTGAGCTCAGCCACTCTTCAAAAGCATGACAACAGGCATTTGACTTAACCTCCTTCAGTCTCTTTGTTCATCTCAGGAGGGGATAATAAGGCTTGCTCACAAAATTGTTGGGAAGACTAGAGGTAATGCATGTGAAGTAACTAAGAATACCAAGTAGGCACTTAATAAAGTGCGCTGGGCTCTGGCGACAGGTGACCTGGATAGCTTTCTGACTTGCCAGTGGTGTTAACTTGGGCACATCGCTTCCCCTCCCTTGGCCCCAGTTAACTGATTTGTCAATTGGAGAAAATGGTAGTATTAATCTCTCACAGTTGTTGTGAGGCTGTAAATCATTTCAAGTGTTATCGAACATGTGGAACACATCCACTCATTATGTGTTGGCCATTCCCATTTTAACTTTAAAAACCAGCAATAATAACAAAAAGCTTCCTGCACAGGGAGCTTTTGTCCTGAATTTAGTAGCGAGTTGGTTCTTTTGAATCCATCAAATTTTACTTTCCTCTTTCGTTCATTGATCATAGTTCTTTCTTTTGGAGATATACACATACATCTTCCCATCCATCAACACTGCGAATATGTGGAGACATTTACTGGGTCTCTCAGATCTTCTCCTTTCCTATGTAAATGTCCCATTTCTTTCATTTGCTTCAGAATCTTAGCAATGCTGATGCCTCTGTTTCTTGATATGTGCTGCCCAGAATGGAAAACAAGACTCACATGGTGTGACCAGCACCAAGTACGGCCCAGTAAACACGTGGGGAATGCCCACTCCCTGCCAGGCATAGACCCAGTTACTAGAAAGATATCTATGGCACAGGCCCCGTGATTGAGTATCAGTTCACGTCAGATCAAATAACTCTTTGCATAAAGCTCTTTATAATTCTAAAAGCATTTTAATATGTTTCATTTCATGTAATCCCAAAACAACCCATAGGAGATATGTCTATCAACCTCACATGAAGTCTACAGAGATGAAGTAATTTGCTTGAAGCCATATTGATGGTATGAGCAGAGGATGGTATTATAAATTTTCCCTAAGAAAATACTAGCTACTGGTATGATTTTATAAATGGTCTTAGTTATGATGGTATTAAAACCAACATGCACTTCCCTGCAAAAACAAAAGTCTCTCCTTACTGATTAAATATACAAAACTATCAGTAGCCTGGCATCTGAAGTGAGTAAAACTTCCAGGATGGACTAGTTCATAAATAAAGGGTAATTATGCCCCGGAACCCACTGTCTCTTCCGCCCTGTGACTCCAGGGTTCAGCAGGAGTGGGAAACTAAGCTGCAGCTCAGCTGATGGGCAGCATCAAGGTGCCAAGGATTGGAGGAGTCTGAAGGACTTGAGGCTACTGATAGGCTTCTAGCAAAACAGACAGCAAAGTTTCCTTGCCTACTTCATCTCAAAGAACCCCAAGTTGGCTGTCACCACATTCTACAGCTTGGGAAGGTCTTTATGTGGGGCCACTGTGGCAAAAGCTGTTGAAGGAGTAAAGCTAGTCACCAACTGCCCAACACATGGCCACCTTCTGTATACTAATAGCTTGGGATGAGATGATGTAGGTATCAAGAATTCCTTGAATTCCAAGGGAAAAAAATCTGTAGAAAGTGAGATCAGTAATCTAACAAACAGTAATTTTAAGAAAGATCTTGCTAGATCATTTTTTTTTTTCATTCTGCAAAGGACCTTTTCTAAACAATCCCATAAGAACACTTGACTCCAGAAAGTCTGAAAGATTTCTTCTTCTATCTTCTGTCCTGCGAACCAAAAATGCAGTGCTCACTCTGAATACTTGTGTCCCTTTCCATGCTGCCCCCTAGTCTGTCATGACCCCAAGCATTCACCTAGAGTGGGGGAGAGGGGAATGAAAAGTCATCTTCTTTTCTTCCCTTCTTCCAACCTCCTTTTCTTTTCTTTTTCTTTTTCTTTTTCTTTTTTTTTTTTTTTTTTGAGAGGCAAGCTATGTTGGGGCAGGACAAAAGATTTGAGCTTGCTATTTACACTGGCCTTAATAATTCAACAGAAGAAATAAGCAAATGACTACAATCACTTTATGCACCACTAAGCCTCTGGTGCATTTCCAACTTGAGTTCAAATTCAGCTAAATATTCAAATACTTACTGAGTGCTAACCACTGCTAGTACAGTGCAATACTCACAGAGCCATGAGAAATAAGTCATTATTATCCAGAATTTGCAAATCTGTGACTTACTCAAATTCAAATAGTAGCAAATCCTAGCCATAGAATCCCAGTTCAGTCTTTCTGATAAAAAAGAAAAGAGGGCACCTAGGTGGCTCAGTTGGTTAAGCGATGGCCTTCAGCTCAGGTCATGATCCTGGAGTCCAGGGATTGAATCCCGCATCAGGCTCCCTGCTCAGTGGGGAATCTGCTTCTCCTTCTGACCCTCTCCCATTTTATGATCTCTCTTACTCTCTCTCTCAAATAAATAAATGAAATCTTTAAAAGAAAAAAAAAAGAAAACAATTTGGTGCTCTTCCCACCACATTCGCCTCCTATCTTATTGGTTTAGGGTGTACAATCTATTATTTCAAAAATTCTTCTGCCCATTATTCTTTCATTGCACCTTGAATCAAGCAAACAAATCCACCCAATCACAAGCCCAATCTCCCCTGAGCTTTCCTGAGTTTCAGATTCTCACCAGAGAAAGTCACCTAATAACACCCATGAGGTCTACCTTAAATAAGAAATCACTAACCTACAGTGAGGCCGCCCCCCATCTAGCAACGCTGTTCTACTTCTCTGGAAACTTCTCCCTCATTCTCCTCAAAGATGGAGTCAGTCTTCACTCTCCTTAAATTCCCTAACTTCTCCTTTCACTTTCAGTAGACAACCATGACTTTAATCTGAAGATGAGCAGAAGACATCAGACAGGATCTCCCATGTCTTTCTGTTGCCAAACATCTGAGTCCTCTGCGTCTGCACCCACTTTCTTTTCCTCAAAGGCTGACCACTCCATCTCTCTTGTTGAGCCCTTGCCCCACAGGCCTCTCTAGAATATATCTCTCTATGTTCTCCTTCCCTGTGTATCAACCTCTCTGTCTCAAACTAGATCTATTTTTAAACATTCTCTGGGGGTGCCTGGGTGGTTCTGTCGGTTGGGTATCTGACTCTTGATTTTGGCTCAGGTCGTGATCTCAGGGTCATGGGATCAAGCCCCGAGTGCAACTCTGTGCTCAGCGCAGAGTCTGCTTATCCCTCTCTCTCTGTCCCTCCCCTTCTAGCACTCTCTCTCTAAAATAAATAAATAAAAATCTTTAAAAAATAAACATTCTTTAGTATTTTCCACTTAAAAAAATAATCACCCCCCTCCAGCTGTTGCCCCATTTCTCTTCTAACATTTAGCCAAACTTCTAGAAAGATTGGTTCATAATCGAATCTCTGTTTTCTCACCTCCCACCCATTTCCCACCATCACTCTCCACACTGGTTCCTGTCTCTACTTTCACACTAGCATGTCTCACTGACATCAATTATCAGTCCTGGGTTGGTAAATCCAAAGGGCTCTTGCCTGTCTTCTTTTTTCTTTATCTTGCAGCATCATTTAGACCTGCTGTGCATGCCGTTCCTGAACCATTCTCAATCTCTGGTAGCTATGACATCATAGTCTGTTGGTTTTCCTCCCATTCCTCCTATTTCCTATTTTGCAGGCTTCCTCTCCTCAATCTAGGCATTCAGTGTGAGTCCAATAAGCTTGGATCCAGGTGCTCTTCTTCTTCTCTTTCTGTAGGACATGGCAACCAAGCCCTAAATTTAAATTGTCTCCTGTATATGCAAATAAATCACAAACTACAGTCTCCATCTTAGCCTCTCCTCTTAGCTCCTTACCTGTACAGCTAAACACCCACTTGACTTACTCATTTCAGTGTTTTAAGGGCATTTTTAACTTAGCATTTGCAGTTTCAGACACTTTTTTTAAGAACCTTCCATACACTGACTCATAACAAAGCAATACATTTGGTACCGTTACTACCCCCACGGAGAGAAGGAGCCCCAAGTTAGGTAGCTTCTCCAAAGCCGATCATGAGATAAGGGACAGGGAGGAACAGAATTTGAACTCAGGCATGAGCCGCAGAGCCTTGCTCCTAACCCCTTTCTTGCTTCCCTGTAAGCTCTACGTGGGCAGAGGTTGGACTGCTTTTGCTCACTACTGTTTCCCCAGAGCCTACAAAGGCAGATGTCAGACATTCAAGAAGTGTTTATAGAATAAATAGATGAATCAAAAAGCAACCTTCAGATGATTACTTTGCTTGAAGAGGCAGTCTGTAAAAACTCTTTGACAACTTCAATCTGAGGTCTCATAAAGAAACACCAAGCTAATATTCTGGAAAAGGCTTCAAAGGCTTTAAGCAACCCTAACCTACCTGGAGAGACTGAGAGATAGGTAGAGAGATGGACGAATAGTCTTCAAATACAAAGAAACTAGATGACCTTAGAAAAGGGCATAAAACATGCAACTAGAAAATAATTGTAATTGCCATAGCACTATAATTGTTTTGCAAAATACATCAAATTCTGTGCTCTTATCGACTGAAATGGGGTCAGCCTGACCCATTATTACAAACTTGGTTTGATGAAAGGCATGTCTAATCACCCTAGATACCTAACTTTTCAGTTCTATGATGATTGTGACCCGAATTCAGATAAGTCCTTATGGTCTACTACAGAAACTCTGTGTTTCTTAAAAAAAAAAAAAAAAAAAAAAGAAGAAAAAGAAGAAAGAAAAAAAAAAAAGGAAAAGAACAACAACAACAAAAAAACCCAAAACAACGACAACAAAAAACCCAAGTATTCCTTCTCATATAATGCCAATAGCTTATAAATATTTACACAAATTTCAATGTGACAGTTCAACTGTGCTTTAATTGCACACCCCTTTACCATTCCACATAGTTAGAACCCATACAAAATAGGTTGGGAACTTTAAGAGCTATAAAAAAGCTCATGAAAAAAATAAACTGAATCCAAAAATATAAACATGACCCATTTTCCCACCAAAATATTGCACCACATATGTAATATGCATAATGAAACAGAAAATCTTGTTGTCTCCTTCACAAAGAGAATATAGATTTCAGTCAGTGATATTGATCAGGCACATGAAATGAAATTACATAGTGTGTATTTGCAGGTGAGTTACCTGGTTTTGAGTTTAAAAAATGAAAAATTCATTGCATAAGCGTATTTTAGTATCATAGGGATGGCTCTGAATGTAAATGGTATAAAATTTCCTCACTGAATAAACAGGTTCTACAGAGCGCCTCCTCGTCTTCTGAACACCTGTCACACTGAAGTGTCAGGCTATGTTCAGGGGACTATTTCTGGATTTGAGGCATGAGAGGGAAGAAGAAACAAAAGAAAGATGGTGATTTCCTATCCTTGACCTTCTCCTTTTTTCAAGGGCATCTCCCCCAGCATGATCAGATATGCGATAAAATAAAATCAAGTGATTTCCCAGACTGAAAATTAAACCCCAGATGAGAGCCATTAGTATTGTCCAGTGTAAGCTTCACACTACACAAAAGGAATCATTCAAAGCAAAATATTAAAAATACACAGCAGATTTTAAAGCTATCTTTGGAAAATCTACACTAACAGCTTTTCTCATCTGAATGAAATGTTAAGTAAGATATGTTTCCCAAACAAAGGAGAATTTAAACATACGAACAGATCCTTTTACAGGTTTACACACAGTCAGAGCACTCCTTTCATTTATGAACATTGCAGGCTTCAAACTTTATCCCCAATGCAGAAAGTTTATATTTTCTTAATTATATGCTGTCAATCAATTTCAACCACTTAATTCTTTGTTTAAAGAAAAGATCTTCTCCCCCACCCCCGACAAACACACACACACACACACACACACACACACACACACACAATCAGAACATGATGACTTTTTGTTTGTTTGTTTCTTTCTTTCTTTGTATTAAGAAAAGCAATCTACAGCCTTACTCAGTGCCACCCAGGTTCGTGTACACAAAGCCACCACCAGAGGGAGGCAACACAGCTGAAAGGTCGTCCCAGTAACACACACAATCATGCAAGAAGACAGTTTAGACTGGTTTTTCATCTTTGTCTCAGCTACTTGATAAATGTCCAGAAAAGAGTTCCAATCTTCACTTCTAAATAAAATAAAAAACTCAAGTATTAGAGAGTAACATGATGTTTGGGATGATAAAGCAGATTAAAATACTGAGATCGATGAGGGCGGCATCATATGCATGACATGAGATCAGATTACTCATTGCTTCCTTAGCCACACTCTCACGCTTGACTAAAATACGGGGTTCCCATACCCTTGGGAGTATCATGATTGGTGTGACAAGGTTTATCTTCTAAAGGATTACATCTAAATGGCAGGTCTGTTCTCTGAGACAAAACATTCAAGAAATAGGTCAAGGAAAAATACACTTTGAATGGGCAGCCAATTAACATGATGTGGTTTCCTCAAAAACCTTTCCTCACTAGGTCCCTGATTATAAAATTATAAAATTTTATAATTTTAAACCAATTCCTTTGTATTAGAATGCTACTCTCTCTAGAAATCCAAACATTCTTGGCAGACATTCTAAATCAAGTGAAGAGTATCTGACCTTTGCCTAGAGCTAGTATTTCTCACTCATTAATTCATCAAATAATTGTTGAGTGGCTACTTACTATGTATCTGGCACAGGATGGGATCCTTGTGATGCAAAGTTGAGAAAGATAAAGTAGTTACAGTCAGGAAAGTGACATGTTTAGAAAGCAAGACAGAAAAGAAAAAAAAAAAAAACTACACACATGAAACAAAAATGATAAAGTTGTGAGCAATGTCATGAAGGAAATAAAGAAGGGTGACAGAGAATATCACTGTGGGTGATAGGTGTGGGTCTATGGCAGTCATGGATGACATCTTGGAGAATGGGATTCCCAAAGAATGAGGAGTTGTAATGAATGAGGAATCTGGGAGAAGAGAGGGCAGTGCATGGGAAGAAAGAGGCCAACACAACGTCTAGGCATAATAAGAGCAGGTGCAAAGGTCCAAGGGAGGAAGAGCCTAACCTCTTCCTGGAATGAAAAGACCAATGTGGCTGGCATTTATTTAGTGAGGAGTAGAGTGAACAGAGGGCCACTGATAGGCCTGTTTTCACAAAGTCTCATGGCTTTGGCGAGCCATTTGGATTTATTCTAAGGGCAATGGGAAGCCCAAGTTTAAATGGACTAGAACAGGGAAGGTATGCTGAGAGAAGGTAAGGATCGAAAGAGACAACGTGAATCTGTACAGCAAAGAGCTGAAAGAAATTTTGGGGGAAGGGATAAAGTAGAACAGAAAATGTTATAGAGAAGAGGAACTTGGGGGGGCAAAGTAAGCTCCATACTCTGTCAGAATTTTCTTTCAATGTCCCATTTCAGGATAAATAACCCCCACATTTTTCAGCTGTCTCAAATTCTCTTTGGAAATAGATGAAGTATAAATAATAAATAAATAAAAGAAATACAGCTTTGACTAAACAAGAACTTTAAAGACAAAGCGAGGTACCCATGCTGAGTAAAGACAGCCACATAATTAATTAGAATGGTCTCTCCCCTTCTATCCTGAGCACTGAAGCCAGCCACCCTGTTTAGCATAATGTCCCTTTCACTGGGAAAGGTACAGACCACCCGCTGTTCCCTAGCAAGTAAATTGCTCCCTACTATAAATTATTCTATGTGGTGAGGAAAAGCACTGACTTTATAATTTTTTTAATTTTTTATTTCTGAAGCTATGAGCACAGCCTGGAAAACAACCCTAGTTAATTTGAAAAAGCAGCTTTTAGTGGCCCTACTGACAAGAAATTTGCCAGTGCTGTCCAGGGTTGGGCAGGACTGCATCACTCCAGAGAGGCTGTTCTGTCTCACTTGAGGGGGGTGGGCATTGCTGCCTGGCTCCCTGCGGTGAGGATGGGCCCCACTCAAGGGGGGGCAAGAACCTGGGCATTGTCTGTTTCCTCCTGAAAGCTCATGTGCTTCTAGAAACAAGTCTTTTTTTTTTTATTTTTTTTATTTTATTTCTTTTTAGACCCAAGTCTTTTGCTTCGTTTTTTTACAAGAGATGAATTGGTCTTTTGAGGGACTTATGGGGTCAGAAACTGGAGACTTAGGGTCAGGACCTAATGGAGAGATTCTCAGGTGAAATAATCACCTCCATTAGCTTCCTTTGATTGTTGCTAAGCCCTAACCCTAATGTTTCCTCAGAATGTTCTGTCCCCTGACTCTCTTGCTCACTATTCAGGGAAGTCAGAGTATGGGAATAATCTCAAAATCAGTGAGAATTCCTCAAACTGTGACTGACCACAGTACGACCGTCAGACCTGTCTGTGACTTGCACCCTCACACCAGGTCAAGATGTGCAACAGGACAAAGGCCGTGACCATCCAAAGCCTATATGGCCCTTCCAGGCTATGCTCTTGAGATATGCTCTTGAAGGTTGCAGAAACCTTCTCCCAGGGCCTGGACTGGCTTCTCAGCGGCCAAAATAAATATCCATTCATTCATTCATTCATTCATTAGTTCACTATGGAATATCCACACATGACAAGTAGTGGATTGTTATGGACACAGCTGTGCCCTGTAAAACTCATGGGTTCAAGTCCTAACCTCTCGAACCTCAGAATGTGCCCATATTTGGAGACAGAATCTTTAAAGAAATAACTAAGTTAAAATTAGGTCATTAGTGTGGCCCTGATCCAATATTACCGGTGTCCTTCCAAGAAGAGGAGATCAGGACACAGTTACACAGAGAGGAACCATGTGAAGACACAGGAAGAAGACGGCCATCAACAAGCTGAGGAGAGAGGTCTCAGAATCCTGCAGACATCTTGATTTCACCCTTCTAGCCTCCAGGATTGTGAGAAGATAAATTTCTGTGGTTTAAGCCACCCAGTCTGTGGGGCTTTGCTACGGCAGCCCATGTAAACTGGTAGAGATACCTCACTTCGATAGTTCACAATGCAGTGGAAAGAAAGATACACCAGAGTCAATTGTAAAACGAGGTGATTGAAAAGCAGCTCACTTATGCCCCACTCCCACAGCAGGACTGCAAAGCAATTTGTTTGTACACCGCTGGAAAGTCTTCCTTCTGGACCTCCACTCTGAACCGGATTTCAGTTTCTAGGACTTAAGCATTCTCACTCTTGGAGCTGAAAATCTTCTTTTCTCAAGTACCGTGGCCATATACCCCCAGCAGTTCCAAGAATCCATCCACCCCCTATTTTTCAGGCCAGCGAACAATGACTTCATACCTCTGATGACAATCCATTAATAAAAAATGAAAACTGCTAAGAGGTTATTAAGAAAAATATATTGTCTAACTCTAATTGCTCTCTCAGGCTCTAAAAACCATTGATGTGCTTCAACCCTTTGCCGGTTTCTCTGCATCACAGCTCTCACATCTAAGTGTCCATCTCAGGGTGGGGTTCATCTAGGGGGGAAGGGAGCAGGACTCCCAGGTCAACTTGCCCAGTCTCATAATGAGCTGGTCCCACTCTGACACAGTGCCCCACGGCCTTGGCTGGAGAGGAAGCGTAGTCACCTGACATACAATAAATCACTCATTCTCTACAAGGGTGATACCATCCCCAAGGTGGGTAAAAACTGGTTCTTGGGGGAAAGAGAAGAAAACCTTAGATATTATGATAGTTTGTGGCCTTTTAAGTGGCCACACGACACAAACAGACATACTATATATACACAATATTAAAATGTCACAAGGGAAAGGGAGCTTTAGGAAAAGAAAATATCTAGGCAACCTTCTTAGAGGAGCAACAACAACAAAAAAAATTGAGAGATACTTGTATAGACTGGAAGTGAGAATACCAAGTGTGGAAGTAAGAAGAATAATAACTAACATGTGCTGAGTGCCATGTAAAACTGAAATGCACAACACCACATGCTTGAGCTTTGTCAACTCACTTAATTCTCGTGGCAACCCAAGAAGTAACTGTTATTATTATATTGACATTCTACTGATGTAGATATGGAGGCATTAAGTGTTTAATTTTGTGAAGGTTACACATCTTAGATCTATAGTGGCTGGGATATATGTAGCAGAAAGCTCCTTACCAATATGCCACTTAATCAATATACCTAAAAATACTATGCTCGCATACCCTCACTGACTGCACTGATGGCACATTGGAAGCTGCTCGGATAGTCTTCCAGTACCTCCACACTTGCTCCTGACTTTTTTTTTTGAAAGATTTTATTTATTTATTTGAGAGAGAGAATGAGAAAGAGAGAGCACGGGGGGGAGGTCAGAAGGAGAAGCAGACTCCCCGCTGAGCAGGGAGCCCGATGCGGGACTCGATCCTGGGACTCCAGGATCATGACCTGAGCCGAAGGCAGTCGCTTAACCAACTGAGCCACCCCGGCGCCCCTGCTCCTGACTTTTGAGCTCTATGTCTACCAAGAGTTCCAAACCATGTATGCTAGTTAGGCTTCTGTACTGTAATTATACAATTAGAATAAAGATTTTGTAAAGCAATAAAACAGAAGTACAAGAAGGGAGTTACTCATATGAAAACACGGTTGAATAGTTTAGAAAAACTAGTTTTTTTTTTTGTTTTGTCTTGTTTTTTTTTTAATGGCAAATCAGTTAAAGTTGCCAGCACATTACGGAAGACAAAAATGGAGAGAGCAGGATCTTAAAGATCTGTTTCAATTCTACACTCAGGTTACTCTCCTAGTGCCTAAATGTTTTAATTCCAATATAAGAAAGGAAACCGGAAATCAGAGTTGGTGCATTTGGGGGAGAAAACAGTATTAATCCAATCAGGTTCCATATGCAGATAGAACCCTGGGGCCTACATCAAAAGACTGGCAAATTAATGTCCTCTTAAATGGTTTTGTTTTATGTGTATATAAGTTATTATTATTTTTTTTATGATTTCTTAATTAAAATGAAATAACCGTCCCGATTGTGTCTGATATGGATAACTTGTACACTATGGACATTTTCAAAAGCATATTGTCATTCTATCAGCCCTAAAACCTAGAAAAGCTGTAATTTATTATTGAGGCAAAAACTTAAGCAAAACTGATGAGCACTATCCAATGGAGGCACCTACCATTGCCAAAATAAATAATGCTCTTTATTTCCAACTAAAGCTGTGAGTTCTTGAAAGGCAGAATGTAGCTCAAAGAAAACAAAACACTGGGCTCCCTAAATGACCTTTCTTTTTGTCCTAAATGACCTTTCTTGATGAAAAAAAGGAAAGAGAGAAAGAGAGGGAGAAGGAGAAGGAGAAGGGAGGGAGAGAGGAAGGAAGTGAGGAAGGGAGGGAGGGAGGGAGGAAGGAATGAAGGAAGGAAGGAAGGAAAGGAAGATGAAAGAAAGGAAGAGAAAGAAAGAAAGAAAGAGAAAGAAGAAAGAAAGAAAGAAGAAAGAAAGAAAGAAAGAAGAAAGAAAGAAAGAAAGAAAGAAAAGAAAGAAAGAAGAAAGAAAGAAAGAAAGAAAGAAAGAAAAAGAAAGAAAGAAAGAAAGAAAGAAAAAGAAAGAAAGAAAAAGAAAGAAAGAAAGAAAGAAAGAAAAGAAAAGAAAGAAAGAAAAAGAAGACAATTGAAAGGAGGGTGTAAATTTAATTAAATCAGGTGGAAAGTCTGGGATGTTATTAAAGGAAAAAATGAAAAAGCACACTTAAAGTCTACCCTGCCCAGGCACTTCTGACTACCTGAATTATTTATCAGGTGCACTGCAGTTAGGCTCCAAAAGGGCTATGAATTCTTAGTGGTGTTTTTTTGACCTGTGATGATTCTGAACCCTCCGTGTCATGTCAAAGCGCCCTGTCTTCACTAACTAGCACTGACAGCCAGACCAAGGCTGGGAGGGCCACTGTGGTCTTCCCATTTTCTTTCCTAATCCCCCTGGTCCACCCCTCTGCACACACACAGCAGGAAAGACTAATTTCTTTCCCATTTTCTAAACCCTCTTTGAAGGTATTTCTCTAGCACTGTTCTGAACTGCAGTGATTTAGAGCAATTTAGTTTATCTGCATCTTTTTATTTCCTCTGCCATTAGTCCAATTTCAAAAACAATAAGAACAAAAAGAAATCCTTCTCAGTTTTAAAAACAATCCTTAGGCTTATTTATCTTGTTTCTGATTTTTTTTTCCCCTTTTGGTAGAGTTTTCCCACTGTCTCTCAATTTCTTTATCCACACCAATTTGTGCAAATAAATGCTGCCTACAGCCACCATTAATTCTTGAAGTGTGACCTACTGTGAATAACAATGTTCAAAAACTCAGGCTTGCTTGTGCAAGGTCAAAAGAAGTGAAAGATATGATCCAAGTCCTTGAAAATTTCACAACTTGGTTGGCTAAATAAATATGCACATTAGAGAAGATTACAGACAAGAGAGAAACAGGTGGAAAACACATGAAATAAGGTATAAGTAAAGGAAGACCTGGGTAAGATTTTGGAGATTGTGATTTTATTCCTGAATGTCCCACCAGGACAGGCATGTCTCTTAACTTTCCTAGGCATTGTGTCATACACAACTTTATGGAAGGAGCTGGACTCACTTCTCTCTAAGCTTCTTCCCAATGTTAAAATAAGTGACAATTTTTCAACGCATTTCATCCCCCAAAATCAACCACAAAAAATGTTAAAAAAAAAAAAAAAAACAGCAAAACCCAGTGGTATTAATTTAGGTAAAGTGGCTTTTGAAGTTCTTGAGTTCATAGAAGTGATATTAATGAAAGCAATGATGTGAGCTTGAACAAAAGCAGTATGCTTGAACACAGTCAAAATGGTCCCATCAAAAACAGTGGAGGGACTCTTTTTGTGACCCAGAAATCTGTACAATGTTATTCTCTGACCTTTTCTCCATTCTTAATCCAGGTTCTCAATTACCTGCCAAGATCTGACAAAAAGACAAGAGAAGGAAAAATAAAGAGGGAATCCCTTCATCTTCTATCAGAAGTTATTTATCTGGCCATATCATGTCCTCAAGCAGAGGGCTTTACTCATCAATGAACAATAAGACAGGGTCATTCTTTATATGCTAGTTTTGAGCTTATCAGTTATTCAGTCAATGCCATTATTCTAGAAAGGATTTTTTTTTTTCTCCTCTTAATAATCGATGCCCAGAACCTCAACTTTCGTCTTCCCTACAGACACAAGCAAAGAGGCCTCTATCTACTGTTCTCTGGGGTTTACCTCATTGGAACAGCTGCAGCAGCTACCAAGTGAGCAAAAGCTAAGTGGAGGGAATTACTAAGTGCCTTCAGGGAATTCAGAAATAAATCAGTTCAAGTCCTTGCCTGCATGTTACTTAGGAGAGAAGAAGGCAAAGAAGATGGATAAATGAATAATTGAAGGCAGAAGGTCATAAATGCCATAAATAGAGGCATCAACAAAATTATATCCAGGCTGGTAAGAAAGAGGGATATTTGGGAATACCTGAAGGACTTGGAAAGAAAGTGGCATTTGAGACTAGCTTCATTTTCCAACTCCCCATCTAGTCGTAAAGAAGAAAATCACCTCAAGACACCCCTCAAAATAAACCAAAGAACAGAGATGATCATTCATCTGGGGTTATGGCATATATATCTTCCAAATGGTTATTAGTTTCCTTTTCAACAGGAATGAAGGATCTCTACACAGAATTCTCATACATCAAAGGATATGCCATCCATTTATGACATTGTAGCAACTCGTTTCCTAATAAATAAGTTGACAGATCCATTCCGCTACAGGGCAAATGAAGTCACTGATGTGAAGGTATGGTTCTTAAAGCAAAATTACGCTCACCCTTTCCATTTTACTTTTCATAATAATTGGAGCTTTTACCAAATCACAGCCTTCTGTGCTGAATGTAGAGCCCCCTTAAGCTACTCTCACTTTGAAAACTCTAACTTGGCTTTGGACAAATCCTGATGAAGACGAAGAGAGCACAGAATGTAATCAATCCTGATTTCTCCAATTTGTTCTCTGAGCTCCAGGGTGCTTTAATGAAATCGGAAGTGCCATCTAGCCTTCTTCAGAGAAGAGCCGGGAGCATACCAGGAATGCTTCTGCAGCTGTAACTCCAAATCTGAGCACAGGGACTATTCCAAGGTTGTTATAGCAAGATGGTTCCTTTGAGAAACTGGAATAAATGTATCGTCGTTTCAAAAGACAGCTTTGTAAGCTAGAGCAAAGAAAATCAGGTAGGTATATGTATATTTTCGTGTAACAAACATGTAAAACTTTATATGCATTTACAGAGTATGTGTGTGTATATATATGCAAATATATTTATACCCACAAAATACACTTCTCTACCTTTTACTAATTATTTATTTATTTATTCATTTATTTATTTATTTTTAAAGATTTATTTATTTTTAGAGAAAGGGAGAGAGCACAAGCAGGAGGGGCAGAGGGAGAGGGAGAAAGAGTCTCAAGCAGATTCCATGCTAAGCGCGGAGCCTGACGTGGGATTCAATCTCACAACCATGAGATTATGAACTGAGCTGAAATCACGAGTCAGACACTTATCCAACTGCATCACCCAGGCACTCCTAAAAATAAGTATTTAATGATAAATTTTAGATATGGTTAAAAAATTCAAATGTCTATTGTGAAAAAAGCCTTTCCTCCATATAGACCAAGAAGCACTATTTGTCACAGACACTAATGTCTTCTACTTGACTTCTAGGAACAACCTTTTGTATAGCCTCATATTCAGAACATTCTATGGTGGACTTAAGGACAAGTACATTTCTGAGATACAGGGTAATCATCCTGCTAGTACTGTCTCTTAGCTATCCACATCTCTGTGGCTTTACCAATAATAATGATACTTAAGAAAGAGATAATATTTGCATAGAATTTGCAATTTACAAAGTACTCCCCCATACATCTCATTTGATCTTCCCATCTCTAGAAGACAAGTATTCTGATTGGGTCATTTTATAAATGGCAAAACTGAGGCTCCAGCAGTTCCAGGGATTTGTTCAACCTTATTTAGGTAGTGGGTAGCAGAACTGGGATTTAAACCCAAGTGTTCTCATCCCAAGGTTATGCTCCTTCCTCTGGGGTGGAAAGATCTTTAGGGCTTTTCTCCCCAGGCCATCCATCCACTGTGGCTTGCCATTACCCAGCTGCTAAGGCAGCCTACTGTCTTCCATTATCCAGAGGCCTGCAGTCTCTCTAGGGAATCGGTGATGTTGAACATAATTTTAGTCTTGGCAGCCTGGCTGTGTTCCAGGACCTCTTTATTAGGATCATGCTGTGTCATTTAAAGTTCAAAGGGGCTTGTAAGCAATGCTGACAAAATGGCTCAACAATGGTCTATGAGTCCAGGGTGAGTTCAACCCGGCCCTGATGGGTTGGGACTGTCAGTGTGCTGCCCGCCCTGGGCCACATTCTGTCAGGTGCTCTCTTTCATGTTTTGCTTCCTTTAAATCTCATTGTGTGCTCCCTTCAGCACATCAGCCTCTCTCCCTGTCTCTTCACTGCCTTCCTGAGCTGTTGCTACCCCCTAAACTCTCCCTTCCATCAGTTTCTCTGATACCCTCTTAGTCTTCTTCTTACTTTTCTGACCACATCTGTTTTCCTCCCAACCCCCAAAATGTGGACAGTCCTTATAGATCTACCCTCATGAACCTTCTCTTTAATACATGATTACATGTATAAAGCTGGATTCCAAATCTTCAACCCAGTTCAACATTGATACATCTGAACTGATTTCCAAACCCACAGACATTAGCATCCATACATCCATCTGGAACTTCAATCTCTCAAGCTCTTCTTCTGACTTTTCCATTTCAACCAACAACATGGACATCTCCTCAGTTACCCACAGTAGTGGCACCCACTCTTTCTACTTCCTCCTAACTTACCACCCACATGAGTCACTAGTGAGGTCAATTCTTCCTTTATAACTCCCTCTTCATATATTGGCTGATAACCCCATAAAGAGCTAAACTACACTTGTCTCATATCTCCTTGTCCCCAGTCTCTCCTTTCTAACCACTCTCTACTTATATGAATATCCTGAGAGTATCATTGTATTGCCCCACTCAAAATTTTATTTCCACTGCTTGTGAAGATACTGTCATTTAAACTTTTTCATAGCTGGATGCAGCCTATCTTTTTTATTTGGGTCTTGGATTGAAATCCCAGATTTGCCACTTTCTGGCCATGTGATCTTGGGGGAGTTACTTAATCTTACCGTGACCTGATTTCCTCACATGTAAAATATACAGGCTTTCGTTAACTCACTGATGAGAGAAAGAAAACAGAGATGAATGATGGTTAAACTGAATGTCCAAGAGGCAATTTAAGAAGGAGGAATTAATTTTGCTGTGAGTGGCATTGTTAGATGTACTTGATAATTCTTCAGCATTAATTAACTTTAATTTTGTTAGGCCAACGTGGTATAGAGGGAAACATGTAAGCTTTATAGTTAGAGAAACCAGCGTTAAACTCCTGAATATTCTCATGAGTAGCTATATGACATTGTAAAAATCATTTAACTAAGCTGAGTCATGGTTTTCTCCGTAAACAGGGATAATGATATCTACCTTACAGAGTTACTTTAAAAATTAGCAATAGCAACATGGTTTATCTACGGTAGTCACCAGCTTTATGGTGGTTATTAATACTATTCTTGAGCATGGTCTAGGGATGAAACAACCAGAACATGGCCATCTCTGACACTGGAAAATATTTTTAGCCTACTGAGTCAAGAGTGTTTCATGGGGCCAAAAGCCGTTTGCATTTGCCATCTGAATTTAAAACAAACAAAAAACCACTTCCCCTATTTCACCCTGATGTATAGCTGCATGAAATATGTTGTATATGATTAAATCTACTACTCGACAATACTTTTTAAAGGAAGGCTGTCTGAATAGTAGAAAGAGGTAAAGCCATGGATTCCAGAGACTTGGGTCTTTGTCTTAGTGTTGTCACTAACTAGATGTGTGGCCTTGAGGGGAGTCATTTAATATCTCTTCTTGAGTATTAAAACCATAATAGGAAGAAGATTGTTACAATGCCTAAGGTCTCTTTCAGCTTGAAAATCCCATGAGTCCCAGGGATGGAGTGCCACCTGTTGGGTCCAACTGAGAATTAGCTTTGAGATTTAAAGAAATTTCTCACAGCATCTGAATGTTACCATCAGAAGCCAAGCCCCACAATACATAGAGCGAATCTGATGTGTTGATGAGGAAGGATGACAGAGAAGACTTGGTTTCCTGAATCTGCTTCTAGTACCTGGGTTCTGATAAGTATGGCTTGTACTCTGCAATCTAAAATCACTTGAAAATCTAAGGAAGTTTAGAATTCCAGTAGAATGACTTTACTCAATTAAGAAATGTGTTTAATTCAAGGATGAATAAATAGAGTCAGACAGACTTGTATGTCCAGACACCTTCTCTGTCATTAATGAGCGGTAGGCAAACATTCAGCAAATCATTTAATTCCTCTAATCCAAAAATTCCTTACAACGTGGGTATAAAGATTAAAAGAGGGGATCTATACAAAGTGTTTACTTAGTAAATGGCCTGAATGGACTGAGTGCACAATAAATGATAATCATTACTTTCATCACTGGATGTAAGCTGTTCTACATGAAGTAACTAGAGTAAAAGAGTTTCAAAGGCAATGACTACATTTAAATAGTAACAAGGATAGAGCTACCAACCTGAGTCTAAAACAGAGGAGATCTTTCCCAACTGCAGAAATTTTATTTATGACTGTAAATAAATCAATTTTGTTGGTGTAAAAATGCCACCAGAGCATATCCTCTCTGCAATCCCATTCAGCTGTAACATCCTATCAGTATATAATTTTAAGCCACACATCTGACTGTAAAATTCGCCAATATCTTTAGATTTCTGCAGAAGTAGAAGTGAGTGAGTGAACTGTAGAGAAGCGTGGTGCCTCTGTGAATCTGTGAACAGACAGGACTTCTCACGAGTTGTTTAAGCCCTGAAATCTCTCAAAGACTGACTGCATTTTATTTCCAGGATTAAGTTTAAACTATGAAAATAGGAGAGTTTAAGAAAAAAAATAACTTCACAGATTTTTGTTATTTAACTGGGAACGGCAGTCAGTAAAATCTAGTAGAACAAATGAAGAAAACAAACTCAGGAATGATACCCCCATGATGTATTTCCTCATGAGGAAAGCAAATATCTCCAAGTGGCTCATCTCATTTACTCACATAGTTCTCCCGGTTAATCAGAGAATATATACTGAGTGCTATACACATAAATGTAGTTCATGCCTAAATAGCTAATATTTCTCTTCATCTTTCTTTCACGGTCTGAATACATTTTCTCTCATTTTCCAGCTCCTTGAACTACATTTTTCCTTATTATATTTTAATTGACTTTTCATATTAAATTTTGCTTGAAAGGATGATTTGAGTTCAAAAGTACCAAAGGAGTCATACCTTTTGAACAAAGCCTTATGTCATATTTAATTTGATCCAAACTTCGATAGCAAATTTTGGTTTTCCTCTTTATTTCTTTCATATTAACACAATAAAATATAATAAAGGCACAGCTGAAAATAATAGAAAGGGAAGAAATAGTTTGTCATTCAAACACTCAGATTTCACCTTGACTTTCACTATCATGAAACTCTATCATTTTTAAAGGTTTGCCTGCTTTCTTAGAACCAAATTGTTAAAGCCATATGCTATCTCCCAGCTCAGCATTCTCATTACCATTTAAAGTGTGCTTAAAATCAATTGAAAGTCAACACATCACATAACAAGCAAGGCACCGCTAGCATGTTCTGATCTGTGCGGTTGCATGGTAACTGCCTGCCTATGAAATATCCAAATTCTCCCAGGTACCATGGTGATAGGCAGAAAGAGTTTAAACAGTGAAAATGCTAAAAAAAAAAAAAAAAAAAAAAAAAAAAAAGTCTTTCAAAAGATAATGGGTTCAGTTACTTCAAAATTTTTTAGTCTGAAATTCTATTTATTTGTGCATTGGAAAAATTCAAAAAATAAATTCACATTGAAGTCCTTTTTCTACATTACAAAAGGAAAGAAAAGGAAGAAGAAGAGGTTACTTCAAAAAAAGCCTGTCTTGTGTTTGTGTCTAATCTCGTTTGATCCCTGACTCTACAAGGCAGAGGCAGGACAAATAGCAAATGTGCTAGAGCATCTCAAAAAGAAGAAAACAAAAGCAAAAACAAAAACAAACTACATGAAAAGGGTGTGTACAACTGTTTTAATATTTACAGAAATGCTTGATTCATTGTAACTTTCTTGTGAAGATGAGGGCTGATGATTCCCACCTCAATCCCTGCGGACGGGTTCTCGGTCATTCTCCAGATCTGGAAGAGTAGATAGCACGTGAAAACAAACCACTTCTGGACTTCAGAGGAGCCGTTTCCTGGCCCCTGGGGAGATGCCACCTCCCTGACCTGTGCAGTATTTTAAAAGGTCCTTCCTGAACAGTCAAAAAATGAACTATAATTTCCTGAGAGATGCAGGCCTAAAGCTTGTCTGAAGATGAATGAAAATGAGCCCAATCCGAACTGCAGAATTCTCAAAGGCCCTCAAGCCCACCCTTAGGGGATTTGTGGAAGTTGACTCTAAGCTCCAGACCAAGCAAGGAACACACTCACCTCTTGCCAGTCAACTGAACCCCTCTCAACCTTCTTCATGGCACCAAGAGAATGTATATGTAAAAACAGGAAAATATAGCAAACCAGAAATGGCCTAGTTTTCCCGCCGGGCCTGTTACTTGATATTAAGAAGTTATCCCCCTATAGAAATAGCTATGGGTTTCATTTCCAGGCCCTTCTGTATTAGGACTTCAAAGAAAATTCTGAATATTAATCCTATTGATGCTCTTTGAACATGGTAGGCACTTATAGCTTGGATAAAAGAGGGACATTAATTCCTAAGCTCTTTTCATATAGACTTCAAAGGATTCTTTCTTCTGTATCTTTGAAATCCATGATTTCTCAGAGCTCTGTGCATATACACAAACATAAAATAAATAAGCATACATATATATATTCAAAATGTGTGCCTACCAACTACTGAGCACGTTCTTAATGCCAAGCCCACCTTCTCATTTTTTTACATCCTACCACTAATCCTCACAAATTACTTGTAGGTCATTATGACTAACCCAATTTTGAGATTTAAAAAAAAAAACAACAACAAAACAAAACATTAAATTTAAGACAAGTGAAATAATGTGCTCAAATTCACACAGATTATAACCATCAGTCTTCAGCTCTTGAATCTAGGCTTATGCAACTCCCAAAACCCAGGGTTGTTCTGACATATCACACACATCTCCTACTAATTTAGTGTGGGTGTGTATGGAACTATAAAGAAAACTTTAGTTTTTTCAGGATTATATGAAATGTAAATAGGAGAGGGGCTTAGAATCAAAAGTACTAAAACATAAAAGCCTCATGTATATTCCTCAAATGGAAATGACAGAGACTGGGGCAACTATAAAGGCTGAACTTCTTTCAGAGCTCAGGGAAAAAAATCCCCAACTGTTTATTGAGCACCAACTACAGTAAGAGGGATTTAGGGTGTGTGATGAAGGTGCATTTTATTTATTTATTTTTTGTAGTGGGTGCATTTTATTTATTTATTTTTTTAAGATTCATTTATTTATTTAGGAGATAGTGTGCACATGAAAGCTGGGGCAGGGTTGGGTGGGAGGGGATGGTGGTGCAGAGGGAGAGGGGGAGAGAGAATCCTTAAGCCGACTCCCCGATGAGCGTGGAGCCCAACATGGGCCCCCATCCCAGGACCCTGAGATCATGACCTGAGCCAAAACCAAGAGTCAGAGTCGGACACTTAACCAACTGAGCCACCCAGGCACCCTGGAGTGTGTGCATTTTCAACAGGACATCTGAGCTGAGACTTGTAGGCAGGAGGGAACTGGGCACAGGGATACCAGGGGAAGCAGTTCAACGAAGCTCTACTCAGGCACACATCATACTCAAAAGACACACATGCACATACATTCCACATACAAGACAAGAGCCATGTAAATAATGCTAAATAACCAAAAGAAATAGTTAAAGGTGGGCAATGGTGTAAAGAGCCCTAAATCTATAAAACGTTATTAATTAGTTCCCAGGTAGACTATATTCAACAATATCCCTTCAATATTTCCAATCCCCAGAAATACATGACATATTTAAAATTCTGCTGGCACCTACTGTTTTTGGCTCAACATGTTTCAATCTTATCAAATCAATAGGGTTCCAGTTGTATTTAAAAAATCATATGAAAGGTTTGGTAAACCCTAAATTAACCTACAGGCCATGCAGCCAGGAGATGAGGTACAGAAACAGAGTTTGAATATCATGAGGAAGAGGCAGCTGTTATCTTCATGGAATTTCAAAAGCAACACAGAGTAGAGTACACAGGCATGACAAAAAAAAAAAAAAAAAAACTTGGAAGTTTCAAGAAAAGTCTAAAAACTCATTAGTTAACCATTTGAAAGCTATGCTCAAATAAATGAAAACTTAATCTAGATATTTTATATAGACATCTAATCAAATCATCTTTTCCTCCTTTCTTCTGAAGTTAACGTCAACTTAACAAATCAGAGTATAAGCCAGTGGCAACTGTATGGCCTAAAAGGAAAGAAAATGTGCCCCATATCCAGATGTGAACTGGCCTGTAGTACATACAGTAGATGAAGACATATTTTGTGTATTTGCCATCCACTGATTTGAAAATACTATGCGAAATATTTATGTGATTTTAAAATACCGTGGATTGACTGTGAAGAAAGCCCTGAGCTCATGGAACTGGCTAAGCAGTATATTCTCCACGTCTAGATCCCTCAGGGCACTCTGTGTGGCATCCTGCGTGAACAGGTGCAGAATTCATGTGGTTAGTTTTTGACTGAGCAAGTAATGCTAATACTTCTTTGCACATACCAGACCCCACTTATTCTGAGTTGATGCACTTTTATCATCAAAGGTGAAAGGGTGTACCAATTCTTCTTACCTGTTAAGGATGGAAAGGAGGGAGGAGGTCATTATATACTGTGTGTCCCACAACATGAAGCCTAACTGCTACCGGATGGGGAGAGAAAGCGGGTATGTGGCCCCTGGGATGATGTAAAAGGCAGAACAAAGGAGAAACTGCCTCCTTCCTTTTCTAGAGTTATTTCCTTATTCTATTTTCTCTTCTGTCGTCACAGAATGTATTGATTAACATTAAAAAATAAGAAAGCCATCTATCCTATCACGTGTTTTCTTTAAAAAAAAAATCTTATAAAAGATTTTTGTTTTCTTCCTGTCCCATCTATTTTAATGACCCATTTCAGGCAGGGTGAAATCAACTACTATGTAGACAGATATTTAATTTGACACTTAAAAAATCAATTTGCAATTTACTCTGTTATTTCAATTTAGTGGAGTGAGTCATTCATTTCTTGACTGTTATATGTGTTTAAAACAACAAGATAAATGTATATTAAATTTATATAGCATTCTATGTAAGCATAATGCCCCTTTATTCCTCACATCCATAAGAGTCAGGACTTAGCTCAAGAAATATTTATTAAGCAATAAAAATGCTATATATTTAGTAGACAAAACTGAATCTCATTTATAAATTAAGTACTCATGTACACCTGCCACTCAATAAATCAAAAGCAATAAGGAGAACCATTTAGTCGCCTACTAACCTAGGTATATAAAGGTTTGTTTTATTCTCAGCTATCTGATATGTTAATTGACAAGAACAATTTGACGGCTATTTTGCAGGCTGAAGGTGATGGGATTTCTGATCACCTAAGCATTCACCTAAGTTACGCTTCAAGTGCTAATAAGAACCTGCTCCATAACCTACCAAGCAACAGGCAGGGCTGTGGTCCTTCCCCTGCCTGTGCATCTTCAGATTCTCAGAGTTCAGACTCTTTTTCACAGCAGACTTTCTGTGGAGAATGAATTCCCACAGGACAATGCACTTCAAACACACTTACACTGGAAGAGGGCAAGCTATGTCCTCAGCTTCTGTCAAATGAACAGATGACACCAACATCAAGACACCACTGGTGTGTGTTTTCATTCCATTTTTTCAAAATGATATTTGTCCAAGTCCTCAGTGACTATAAAGCCTGAAAAAGTGTTTAATCCTGAGAAAACTGAAACCAAGCTGAGGATAGCTTGGGAGAGCTTTGGGTCACTACCTCCTGGCTTTCTTCAACTTTATAGATCAATGGCGGACAAATGCACCATTTCATCTTGAAAATCAGTTCCACTGAATAATGATTTGTCTTTCAAAAATTACATTTAGTTTTCAATAAATTGGATGCCTCAGAATTCTTTTCAAAGTGTTTTGCTGTGAACATTGCACCACTCTCCAAAATCAAAAGTAAGAGGCATTATGTTAGAAGAATGGTTCTCATTTCATCAAAACAACGACAAAAAAAGAGGAAACATGGACGATTCAGTGACTTGCTCAAGGCCAGTCAGCAATTCACAGGCAACAGTGATTCGAAGTCTACTCTGTGAACACATGACTACTACATAACCCAAGCATATACTCAGCAAGGCAAGTGAGATGAGCAATTTAAAAAATGCTCACTGTATGTTTCTTCATGCATGCTGCTCTGCGTGTGCTATTGTCTTCAGGATGTGTAGACTCCTACCCCTTTTTTAACTGACTACACCCACAAAGAGAATAGGAAGGTGTTTATCACCGCACTTAGCCCATTATTGAGATGAACAAGCAGACATAGTGACCACTTACTAAGGGCAAAAACTCTAAGTTCAGAAAAGAAAGGGCAGGGGAGAGAAAGAGTCAAGAAGAGCTGAGAGCTGTAGCTATGTGCTATATGAACAGAGAGAAGCAGTACAATGGAGGAGCTAAGAGGAAGGGAATTAACCTAAGACATTCCCAAGCTCCACCACATAACCAGTGCAGTGGTTCTCAACAGGGGCCATTTTGCCCCCCTCCCTTGGAAGATATTTGGCAACGTTGGAGACATTTTCAAGTCATGACTGGGAGTACTACTGGCATTTGGTGGGTAGGGTCCGTGGATGCTGCTCAATCTCCTGCAGGAAGCAGCACTGCACCCCACAACAAAGAGCTTTTCAGTTCAAACTGTCGATTGCACTGTTGTGAAGAAACCCTGAACTAGTCATAGAACACTGAACAAGTTAGTGACCTTCTGGAAGCCCAGGTCTCCTGATCTGCATAAAGGTAATAAATAGTAATGTAACAGAACCTATCTTGAAAGGTGGATGAAGATAATGTACGACATCATCCAAGCAAAGCACTTCATCCAATTCCTGGAAGCCTGATTGGATTGGAAGTATTTTTTTATTAATTTGTATTAATAACAGTGCTGTGTCTTTCTTTTAACAATGCATGAAGACAGAAAACATAAAAGGCCACAACAGGAATCACTCATTTCAAGTTGTAATAGTACTACAAAATAAAATTCAGGACTCAAATAGTCAAATGTGGTTCATTCCAGAATATTTTAATCTAATCCCATCACCAAAAATAAAAAAAAGGAAGCTAAAATAAAAGCATGTTTAGAACGTTTCCTCATCATTCACCACACAGGCGTTCCAGAGATCTCACTAAAAGGATGATGAAAACAATATAGCCTTATGGGTAGTGTTTAATCAGGAAAAATTTATGCTAAAAGGGGATATTAAAATTATTATCATTTTAATATCATCTTTGAAATATGAGCTCTTCTTCCAAGGATGAGTTTTGATTTCAGGTCTTAAAGTGTTTTGATTTTGTTCTTTTGAACTGTCAACTGTGACCACATCTAAAGAGACAGATGGCATTTGTCTGCTGACCCTGTGGTAGGGTTTGAGTAACAGCAAAGTGTTCACTTAAAAAAAAAAAAAAAAAAGAATTCCAGTCAAGTCCTTTAATTTGTTGAAATAGTTAGGACTTGGAGAGCAAGTTCCAATTAAAATGACCTAAGAATCCAATATGTTTTTCTGCTTTAGATGGAGAAGGGGACCAGAAACCACAAGATTATACATCAAATGAGCAAACAAAACAAATAAGAAAAATCTCGGACAGCAGAAGTAGCTCGTCCACAAGAATTCTTTGGAGTGGTTGGCACACTGGTGTCTGCTGTCAGAGTCAATTAGTGTGACCAAGATGAACTCTTTTTTTTTTCATTCCTTAGCCATCTACAAACTGGATGACCAAGCAGTTTCAAGCTTAACATCTATTTCCGCCTATTTTCTGAAACCCTGGAAGTATGTAAATGTGTTTTTTTAATATCATTTTGAAAACAGTATAAACTGAGCTTCCTCATTTGATGATAAAACTGGAAATTATAACACCTTACCTAAGATGTAACCAAAGGCCAAATATCAAGTGAGATTGGTTATATACAATAGTGAGATTCCCCTATAGCCAAGCTAGAGAACACTGATCTATAAAGGAAAGCCGACTCCAATAATTAAAAAAGAAAAAAAAAAATCTCTGCTATTGTTAACATTTACATGCTACCTGGGAATTACTTTGATTCACCTAAATTCCATGAGAACCAGCTTACCTTCCTGTGTTGACCTTTTGGATGTGAACTTCTTCCTTCTGACTTTGAGAAATATCATGGCCCCATTGTACAAATGACAGGATCATTACTAAATTGATTCCACGTCTACCATGCCCAGGAGAATTTGCCTGACTCGTGTTCTAACTTCAACTGTTTAAAAAAAATTAAACAAAGACCCCATTTTATCTTTTACTTTTTACTTTGAAATAAATAGAACAAAACATCATATTTTCAATTCCTAAACTGTGGAAGAATTGGCATATAAGTAGAGATGAGTTTTATCAGGTTTATGAAACACCTATTTCGGGCATTGTTTTTCTTTTCTTTTTAATTTCATTTTATTGCAATAAGAACAATGAATAAGACCTCTCTTAACAAAATTTTAAGCGTATCGTACTCTATTATTAACTATCGGCACAGAGTTATACAGCAGATCTCTGGAACTTATTCATCTTGCAGAATGGAAACTTTATGCCCATTGACTGAGCATTATTTCTGACATCAGCATTGTCAATGAGGTCAGTGGAGTTGATAAAAGTTCAAGTTGCACAGCGCCCTGTGATTGAAGCCTGGCTCACTCTTCACTGGCTGTGTGACTTGTGGGCAAGTTACTTAACCTCTCTGTGCCTCACTTACCTCGTCTATAAAAAGAATTATATATAAATCATATGTATGTGTGCATATATATAAAACATACATGTGTGTATATATGTTATATAAATGTGTGTGTGACAAGTGGGACCAATGCCAAAGAGGTAAATGATATAAAAATATTTGCTATCATTATAGTTGACAGCAGCAAGCCTGAAGCAATGGTATTCCTATAGAACATTAAGAAAGGAAAATGTATATACAATTGTATTTGTCAATTATTCCTCAAAAGTTAGAGGAAGAAAAGAAAAGAAAATACAACTGCCCATCCTTGGTTTCCCAGCTCTTCAACTAAACCTGGTCACAGCTTCCAGGACCAAATGCATTGTCAAATCTCTGATGATTTAGATATACCTAAATATGAAGAAAATAAAATTCATCCATCCTTAATCTCAACAAACTTTATTTTGCAGAATCTGGAACTCTAAATAACACATTAAGTAATAGCATACCTAATAAAATACCCACCACATATACCCTCCTGCGTATATAATGCACACACTCACACACACACACACAAAATGATTCTCTGGACTGAGATTACAACTGTTGGTTATTTTACTCTTTCACTTTGGATTTATTTATGTATCTGCAAATAAACGTGTCTTATATTCGTGGTCAGAAATAAGTTTCGTGTTTTTGAAATAAGGATAATTTTAGTATTTCTATTAGAACCGAACACTATTGAGTCCCCTTTGAGTAGGGAAGGCAGGATTAGCATACCGATAATATAAATACTGTCCTGAAAAATGATAGTCTGGGATGTACCAAATCTGAAAAAGATTAGTAAGAGAAATGAAACTTTGGAACAAGCAGTACTGCTCTTCCAACCCAGAGGGGAGATACTGACCTCAGTCCGACCTGTGGAGGGAGGGCTTCGGAAGGCTCGGGGACTAGACACTTAATGAGTGTTGATGACAGATGGCTGGACAAGCATATGTCTCCCTTGCATCTTGCCTCCACCTATTTAGACCACCATCTTACAAATAAGGAAACCAGGGTTCAAGGTCACAGGGCCAGGCAGCAGTGGCGGTAGAAGGCCCACCACATTTCCTGGCTCCAAGTTAAATACCCTTTCACCCTGCCACAGAAATCCTCGCCTGTCTCTTGCCTCTCCTCCGTGCTCTTATATCTTTATTCATTGCCTCTCCCATGCCCACCCCCATCCCCCCGCACTTCCAGCCCACCCTGTCCATGCTTTTTTGGACGATGCCCCATCTGCAATGAAAAGTAACAGGGGGCACAAAAGCCTCATATAGCTCCCACACAGAGGGCCTGACGAAGGTCGGGCCAGCGATGCCCCAACACCCCAGTCTTCTCACAGACGTGCACCTGCACACATGCACACCGACTCTGCACGGCTCATAAAGCAGCTTTCAGCGCCACTCAGAGCCCTGTGTTACCGGGCACCTATAGCCAGCTTCTGCACAGTGACTAATTCTCTGCCGAACCCAGGCAGGCCTGCCGTGGGAGCAGAGAAGCTGCCACAGGAGCCCAGAGAAGAATGTCTGTCCTCTGTGGCTCTGGAGGGCATACTGGCATGTCCCGAAAGACAGGAAGGGAAGAAAGAGCCGCAGAAATGGCGAAGGAAGAACCGCCAAGTCCGACCGCGTCCCGTCACCCAACCTAGGCACTCAATGTCGACTGCTTTACGCAAGTACAGAATGAAGACACCATTACCCCACGTTTTTCCAGTGTTTCTTTTCCATGTCATTTCTTCTGCTAATTATTTAAACAATTACAAGCGCAATGCCCCCGGTCAACATTGTACAGCCTGGTGTGAGCACATCCCATTCATAAAAGACATTTCCTAGTCCCGTGCAAACACTAATCAACGCTTGCATTTTGTAAGGCAGGTAGCTAAGGAGCCCTAGTTCACAGGGGCTTAAACAGAGAGGTTAAGACAAGAGAGTAATTTCACTGTGGAGGCTTCCCTAGATTGGAAGCTCACAGCTTCCAGGGAACGGGGGGAGCCCTTATTCTCGGAGGAATAAATAAATAAATCCTAGTGCAGGGATAAAAACAGTCCAGTGCACCGCAGGAGCCAATCAATACCAAAAAAAAAAAAAAATAGCTCCAATCACCGCCTATTCTTAAAACATCCATCTGTCCATTGTCAGATTCTGACTAGCTTAAGAAAGTCCCGCTTCCTCTTCCTTCTGTCCTTGATTTTTCAGGAGGTTTCAGCTTTTGCTCTCTCCAGAGCACTGTAGTCAAAATGCAGTGCTCATGTTATATAAAGGAAGGGATATTTTCTTCTTTGCACAATGCCTTGAAGAAATACCCCTTAAGCAGACGGGGAGTCTAATCCTGACTTCATGCAGGAGGAGTTCTGGGACGGGCTTAGAGCTTCTCTCTATGCCATCCACTGTCTTCTTCAGGGTGTATCTAGAGCTCCCAGTAACTGCTGCCAAAATGGGAGTGCTCTGCTCCCAAAATTCATTACTTTAACCCACATTTGAATTCTGATCATGGGAAAGACTGCCCATCAGTCACTCAATGGATTAATTCCTTGATTGCTACTATTTGGGAAATCTGCCCATTCCAGCTCACCAAAAGCAAGGATTCTGAAAGGGTTAAAAGTGTTTCCTTACTTTCCCATTTAACAAAATGTGTGGACCTCCTATATTTTTTTTTCTCATTACCTCTGCTTCTTTAAGTATCACAGCATAGTATAAACATTATATGAATAAAATTTAATCCATCATACACAAACAAATGTCCCTCAAGTATTTATTTTTGGAAATTATTGGGAGAGGCAGTCTTTCCTTCAGGGTCAGTCTCCCCAGCCAACGCCCCCCACCCCCCGCCCCCGGCCCCACCAAGTAATTTTCAGCATCTTGTGGAGATTATCTTTCAAGGGTTTTCTGCATACAAGTGCTAGAGCCCTAACCCTTCACAAGGACAATCTCACTCCTCACACGGGAATTTTCTGCAGGTTCTTTTCTTTCAGATGGCTTTCTATTTTCAATAAGTCACAAGAGGGGCTCGTGCAGGAAGCTTAGCTTTAACCTCCAAAGTTGTGCAGTGAAACAATGTGCATTTTTTTTCCTGAAAAAATTACACAGAATATCATAGAAATATATTAAACAATTAAAATATATCTAACATACCCAGAACCCTTTAAAACGGTGTTCTTTTCCACAGCCACTACTTAGCATCTCTCAAAATTAGGTGCTTTCATCCTGAGTTAATAATAAAAATGGCTAGACTTTACTGAGCACTTTCTTTGCAGGACAAATCAATGCATGAAGATCTCATGTAATCCTCATAATAACTGCATATGATCGTACTATTATCCCCATCATACACATCATAGTAATGTTACAACAACAGTAGCTATGATTTATTTATTCAGTGCCTAACTATGCGCCAGACACCTCACTTCAGATGTCTTCATCTAATCTGTGCAAAAGCATTATAGGGTTGGTTCTCTAGTTATTCCCATTATACCAATGAAGAAACTGAGCCCACAGTGGATAAGTCACAGACCCAAGATAAATACTAATAAATGCCAGAATTCCAACCCAGATTGGCCTGATTCTAGATTTCTTAACCACTTTGTTCTACTGTCTCAAACAAACACTAAGAACAAATGAAAATCAATGAGTGGGGCTGAAAAAGGTTCCCAAGAATAATTGAGCAAATCATTTCTACTTCTCCCTTAGTTTCCCTGACTCAAGCTTTCTACCACTTTCGCAGGGGCTCCTAAGTCAAAACACACCATCACCCCCTGCTCCCTGTCCTCTCTCACTTCCACACAGTCACATACACACACATCATATACCTGTAAGGACATATCACATCAAACAAATGCTCATCTAACTATTGAATAGAATGATATCAAAACCCCATTCATTTTGCCTTACCACCAACTTGCACGTCTAAGAGCAGGACCTGGGCATACCTTAAGCCTGGTATATCACACAGGATATGGGGTGGTAGCTGTGGGAACTAAATATCTTCCATTGTTAGAGGTGCTGTTCCCTATGAATATCCTCTCATTTAAACTTCCTAAGAATATTCCAGAAGGGCTTCTTTTTTTTTTTTTAAAGATTTTATTCATTTGAAAGAGAGAGAGCATGAGCGCGGGTGAGGGGCAAAGGGAGAGGGAGAAGCAGACTCTCCGCTGAGCAGGGAGCCCGATGCAGTACTCGATCCTAGGACCCTGACATCATGACACTTAACCAACTGCACCACCCAGGTGCCTCCCAGAAGGACTTCTTATGTACAGTTTAGAGATTCAGAAAAATAATCATCAAATAAATATTTAAAATTAGTTCTTCCACCAAAGCCTGTGTTCTTTCCACGAATAGACTGCAACGATGATACTTCTCCATTTGCCGACACTCCAAGAAAAAAAACAAAAAAAAAAACAGGGTAAATTCGAACTCCACAAAAAGAAAACCATGTCCTTCACTGTAGGGAAACAAAAATCAATGCCAGATTGTAGCCACGCTCACAGGTCCAGGTGTCTTCCACAGCCAAGGCTTCATCCCTTCAAAGTCTACGACCCAAGTTGAAATGAAATGACAGAATCATTTTTGTCAGACGTCCTAATTGTGGATAGCATAATATGAAGAAATAACCCTGCAAAATGACCCCAAATACTGGATCATTTTTTTTCATTCCAATGAAATATGGCAAAGGAACTTTGGGCACCATCTTCATGATCCCCATAAATATGCACACCTTTTTCCTGAATAAATATTAATAACTGTATTATTGAAATCGATTTCTATAAAGTTAAAAATAATTGATACCATAAAACAAACTTTATCATCATTGCAAAGGGAGAATTTAACCTTTTATTCCAGAAGAAAATGGAAGTCTTCATCCTGGATCAATCTCCAATGCTAACATTACTGCACTCATCACTATGAATGTCCATGAGGACTAGGGCTTTGAACCAAAGGAAGGGAACAACCATCAATTTGTTCTGAGAAATGGAGACGTGGTAGAATTTTCTAAACTGTTTAAACTGGGACTCAATGGCACTGTCAAACTATTGTTTTCCTTTCTTTGACCACTAAATATAGAGGCCGGTCTTCTCTGGGGTAATGGGCATCCTGGAATGAGCCATGTGAAGCCGCGGGCTTGTCATTCAGAGCATCACTTGCTCTGTTCTAGAATCCTGGAATACTCCATGACTGCTGTTGCCCCAGACCATCTCCAAACAAATGGGAAGCTAATTTGCATAAGCCTCATTTCCATTTTATTCATCCTCTGCCAAAATCTAGATCAGGATGTTTAATATCATCCCGCTGTGGGAGGTCACAGGAATTTAAAGGGCATTCCTGGTCAAGGATTAGAAAGCATAGGTTCCAGAGTTGAGTTTCTATTTGAAATCCAAAGCTGAAAGAAGAGAAAGCCTGTTGCAAGACACAGAGTAAGAAAAACAAAAAGACCAACTAAAATATAAGCAGGGAAGAAACCAGAACCATCGCTGTGTTCTTCTCTCTTTGTAGATGAGCTAGAAAGCCACCACTGAGGGGGTAGCTATGATGTACACCAGCTACCTAACTTGCATTTCCATATTTAGTCTTTTTTGACTCCCTGATACATAAGTAAAGACCCAGAGGAAAAGAAAGTCAAAAGGCAGGTGGTTTTCTCAATGTTAAACATCTTTTACACAGCAGAAGCAAGAGAAACACAGTAGTCTCTGGCTATAACTCCATTCCCTTAACCCAGAGGACCTCCCTTCTACTGACCCGTTGTTTTCTGACATTGTTCTTCATACAACAGCAATGTGTCCTGATAAGTGTAAACAAAAACCTCGGGGGTTCACTCAGCATTTGACTGTTTTCTTCTCCTTGAACATTAAACAGTCCGAGACAAACTGTTAACTTAAACTCAACTCTATTGAGGTTTACGAGCCCAATTTTTAGGTGTGTGTGTCAAGGTTATTTCCGAATCATAAATCAGCTCTATGTCACAGTAAACATATACACACAACACACACATGCACAGGTGTAGACGTGAACACAAATGTCTTGAGCAAACATGATCCCATCAGAAGGAGAAAACAAAATGTCTTCTGAAAACTCTGCAAAAATCCTGCAACACCAACAGCACCTTCTCTGGCTCATTAATTCTGGCCTAAATTTGCTACTGTCAGGCAAATCAGGCACATGTCCAGCAGACACCCACCTGCTATTAGGCTGAATGTGCCCGGCATCTTGACATTCTATTGATTCCAATCCAAGGCTTATGTAAAAAAGGCAGCCTCAGAGTCCAAAAGGAATTTTAGCCACAAATACTTTGGGAGAAATCCAAACAACTAAAAACAGAAAGAAAGACAAGATGCAAATCTGAGTGACAAAATTGAGACAACCCAAACCAGACTGCTGAGAGTTCAATGACAAATCTACAAATGACCCAGGCACCCCCTTTTGAGAAATACTTATTTTAGGAAATTCCAATAGCCTGGGCATTGGATGACCACCCCCTCCTCGTCTGGACTATTGGCATATAGATTCATAAGGGTATTCATTATTATTCCAATGGTGTTGCTTTTAAGGAAGACCCTGTCAATTCTTGCCCTCTAGATCCCCATACATTTTCAGTAAAAATATGCCGCACTATAAACATGGTCCTGATAATGACAAAGGATTCAGGTACTTAAGTTGTTAAAATAAACCAGAAACTACGTAAAGGGCTTTAAAAGGCTGTGTCCCTTAGCCTTCAAAACAGCCCTCTGAGCTAAGAGTTTGATTTCCACTTTATAGATAAGGAATATTGAGGTTCTGAGAGGTAAAATAATTTTCTCCGGGTAGCTGGAAAACGAGATATTGGGGAAGAGAGAGCATCAGGATGCATTTATAAATTTTCTGACACCTCTCAGCCCTTGTCCACCCCCCAAATAACCTACACCTAAGTAAAAGGGGTCTACGTCCAATTTCCAAATCCTGGCACTGATGACTTTGGGGGCAGCTGCTTGTCACAGTCAACTATGCATAAACAAGGCTGCTCTGGGGGTATGCTTTAAAACCAGACCAACTCTCTCTTACTTTAGCCAAGAGAAGGCATACATTTCAAAATAAAAGTAAATATATACATTAAAAGAGAGAGAGAAGGAGAAACCTGTAATCCCACCAAGCAGCATGAATTTCAGCTGGCTCCCACTCCTCCCCTCTGGCCCCCCACGCCCAGCAGCCACTGTACTTCAAAGACAGCTCTCTGGGAGGAAGGGGAGCATGAGATCCATCGGGGCCAGCTGGAAGAAGGACCTCATGCTTAGGGGAGAGTAGAAGAGGAGTGGAGATTCACTGCAGATGTCACCTTAAAAAAAAAAAGAAAAAAAAAAAAAAGAATTCAAAGTGTTTTCCAAAAGCTGGTTTCTACCAGGCTGCCGGGAGGATCAGAAGATACGAGGTTTCGACTGGGAGGGACGTGTTACTGCTGCGCAGAAATTTCCAAGGTTTATAAGAGGGTTGCAGGTTTTTGAGTGCTAGTCTGGGTTTAAAAAGCAGGGCCAGCCACCGAGATTTCAATGAGACTTGATTTGCCCCTTTAACCATGATAAGACAGGAGTATTTTACTCTGCAATACAGCATCTTTTGTGACTCTTGAGCATCCCTTCTGTGACTTTGTCCGTGTCTATACTTTGAAGCCATACTCTTTTTTTTGCAAGAGAATGCTCCTACATTGAGCTACATAGAGTAAACATGTGAAATAACCAAACAGTTCCTTACAAAGACATGTCACATTCCCCGATCCTCATCTGCCCTACTCTGCGGTGGCATCTATTTTTCCTGCTGGTGTCAGGGCTAGAAGGGTCTGCCTGCAAGTCCGGCCAAAGCATCCTTCCTGCCGCTCTGCCTCTGATTTACAAGGTGACTTCTCAGAAACAGCCACTTAGCCATCTCGGCCTGGGTTTATCATCCGTCAGTTATCATTGTTACTGCTGCCATTATTATTCAAAATGCTTATAGACTTATAAAGATGTTCTGATCTGATAATAATGTTTGCAATATGCTTTTACACTGCCTAGTTAACAGTGCACCTGTGATTTTCATGCCGGCACAAGTCACAAAGGCTGCAACTTTCTGAATGGTTCCACATAGAAATGGCGGGGGGAGGGGGGAGTGTGGATGTATTTAAAAAAAAAAAGACTGGGTATCCTTTTGTACACGGTAACAACATAAAAGGCAGCATCCCAGGCAATAATAAAAACATCTGACTCTTTCCTCCTCAACTCAGAGCTTGACAGACTCTCTCCAAAGGCAGTGATTGCCATTAGCAAGTCTGTCCTTGACCTTCTCGCTCAAGTCCTATTGACAGTAAAGGAAGTAGAGCACATATATTGAAGGCAGGGCCTGGTCTTCAGAGGCTAACCAGCTGACTAATGAAGAGCATACTGCCTAGAAAGCAGAATATCGAAGGGGAGCATGGATGCAGGGAATTAATAAAAATCCCGTGCACCTCCTTTTTAATGGCAGCAACAGTGGGCTTGTGACTAGAATTCTCCTCTTCGTGATGCACTCAACTCTCCTGAATGTCAACAGGAATTCGGTAAGAGCACTTCAGGAGAAAATGGATTCATACGTCATTTCAAATGAATCATTTCACTTCCTCTCCTCCATTTTTTACATATACAGACAAAATATAAAAATAATTTCAAAAAATCGATTCAGCTTTGGAGTTTTCTACTCCAACAGCAAACGTAGACGTCAGAATTATAAGAATTGGTAGCCTTTGAAAAATTATTTAAATGGGTCACCCACAATGGAATCCCACGGGTTTCCGATTTGCCAACCCAAAATGAAAAATGCAAGGGCAATGCGTTACAAATCACTCCTTATTTATAGTGAGATTTGAATTTCCATTTTGTTTTTAACAGTTTCCTGGCAAATGTCCTGAGCTATATTTAAAGGTATAACAACATTTAAGATCATAGGCAGAGCTGGCTTTTCACTTTTTCTGAACAGAAATACAAACCACATGCTCATTTTGTGACTTTCAGGTCAAGGATTGGGATTGGCCATCAGAATGTTTGCTGCCTTCTGAGCTAGTAGATCCATGCTCTTGGGGATCTGGAATGCCTTCGAGGTATGTCTATAAGGCCCTTCCTCCACTGCAATAGAATATAACCACCATCAAGCAAGCAATTGGTTTTAATATGGAGAGCTGTAAATCTGAATGAGTTTGATAACAAAAAGACAAATGGATTGTTAACTTAGCCCCAAAAGGTACAAGCAGTTTTTACTGCCATTGCTTTAGGGATTAGATTCTCAGAAATTGGAAAACACAATCTTTGGCTTTCCTTGAAAGAATGCTAGAGGCAATATGCTGATTATTTTTCAAAGGAGGAAGAGAAGGTGTTGAAAGCTCTTAACAACATGTAAAGTTCTGAGTTTGCAAGCGCAAACACAAAACAATGATAATGTTTTAGCACTTTATAAATGTAAGTCACTCTGTCTACTCTTGGGAGACAGTAAATACTTTCAGACAAAGTACAGCATCCCTGCCTCTATGCTCAAATAGAGGAAAACAGCCAAATACTTTAAAGCATCAGAAGATAACCATGGTGATGAAAATACATAGCTCTTGTCCTGAAAGGAAAATAAGAAAACACATGTAATTAAAATAGCAGTGAATCTCAAAGAAACCCAAAAAACTATGGTTTTGGTCATGAGTTTCTGAGGCTGCCCCTGACGGCCAGAATTTCAAGTAACAGCACAAATTGTAAGGAAAGGAAGACCGTTTTAGCTTAAGACTGGTCACCGGTGAACCCAATGGTAGATCAGTAATCAGAGAAAGTGCAGAGGATAAATAAACAAGGCCGTGCATCACCTCTTAAAGAGTTAGTGCAATAAGCATTCTTTCCAATGCTAGAATATACCCTCACAAATGGAGTTTTACAGGCAAGAGGGAATTAGGTTTACTGAACTCCTTAAAAGCTATGTGTCTCTAGACATTGCGCTAATCACTTAACGTGTATGATTTGCTTTAATCTTCTGGATAGCTCAGCCAAGTAGGTAGTATTATCACCTCTTTACAGATGGACAATTTGACACGAGGAAATGAAGGTGCTGAGCAGTGGAAGTAGGGCTAGAAGGTGGCTTAGGTGAAACAAAGACAGGTCCCATTCTGTCTCCCTTGTGCACACACTCACTGGGGCTGGGCATGCGGCTATGCTTGGCACCTGCAACAGTCCTTTGCCCCACAGGGAGAAGGACAGTCAGAGGCAGGGTTTTCAATACTTGCTGTAGGCAGTGCTGGTTAGGGGTCTCAGGAATCCAAACTGTTCCTCTCCCATAATCCAGTTAGCTGCCCTTTGCATGGGATTCCTACTGGGGAGGCCCACGTGTCTGTTCCAAAGGAGAGAACCATCTCATTTCCCTAGTTCCAACCTAACTTGTACTTACAAAAATGGTGAGTCAATTTGGGGACACCCATCTTTTCTTTCTTGAGCTGCAGAAGCCCTTAATCCATTCTAAAACAATGTTTTGAGGAGGAGACGGAGGTACTAGTAGATATTGTTTGAGTTTGAAGAAATATTTATGTAAGACCTTAATCAAATTGTCATCGGCTCCAGAAAATTAGAAATGGGGTTGTAAGTCACAAAGTCCCTTGCTCCGCCCACCCATACTCCACTCTAAAGCACCCAGAAGTATCAGATATACACATTCAATATTTACCTACAGTATAACATTGGGACTGTTTCACACACGAGGACCATGTGGGATGATCTGGGTCTAGGTTTTGAGATCTCAGTGAGATGGCAAAAGCCCAGGAGCAAAGGTTGGGAATCAACAACCTTCAGGGTGATGATAAGGTTGGGTCCAGCCAGCTGAACTATTTCCTTGGCAATCACAACCACCTATTACAGGCTCTGTGCTAGTATCTGCCATATTCACAAGACAAGTGTACCCACTAAGTGCATAGAAAATCACGTCTGAGAACTTTATTAAATAAAAGCCAAAGAGAAAATATTTGCTTACCCAATGACTACAGGCCTTTCTTGCTGAGTCAGTCTGTAATCAGGTGAGAGGTACCCAGAGATCAATTTCAGTGGAAACGAATCTTAGTGCTGTTGGCAATGATCTGGTCTCCTCCTGAATGATGGCCAATGCCTTTGTTGACTACTGTACCCAGTTATGTCCTGGGTAAATTTTTTCCAAAGGAGAGCAAAGAGATTCAATTCAATGACAGTGGAAAATATTCCATTTTGAAGAATAACTATTTAGGGAAGACAACAAATTGGTCAACAGGGAGGTCTTAAGTTCCTCATAAGCCTCGCATCAAAATAGAGCTCTGTAATTTAGGAGAAGGTGGTTGTACCCACATGAGAGGCCTTGGAACAAATTTCCACATGAAGTGATGGATTAATAGGAGCCATGTGGCTAAATTCCTTTGCACTCTAAAAAACCCTTCAATTTATTTAAGAAATGACAATGAATGCAACACTGGCAAAATGCAGCATAAAAGCACAAAAATGAATAAAAGATAAAAAAGGCATCTTCAAATTTCTTTCTAATATAATACTCCTCAAAAGGATCAAGATACAAGTTAACAGGCAGAACCAAAGCCTCCATACACCTCTTTCTGTATCAGGATCCTTTCTGACCTCTCAGTATTGACAGTTGTGAAAGAAGCAAGACAGCCTTGAATTTCTATAGCATGAAAAGTTGCCAGGTAAAATAAAATAAGATACAAACAGAGCATAGGACATATGTATGCAAAAAAAAAAAAAACACAAAAAACAAAAACCGATGTTTATCAAGAATTCAAATTTAACTGGGCATCCTGTATTTTTATTTATGAAATCTATTAACCTTATGATCAAGCAGTCATGAGCAAATTTTGAATGAACTGTTTTTGAGCTGGTGAATGGTGTGACTAGGGGTCCTTAATCACTAGTGTGCTTTGTGGTTTCCTGAGAAGCTCTTTGAAAATGCTGATTCCTGAGACTTTCCCTTACAGATTCGTTCTCCCAACTGGCCAAACAGCATTATGCTTACCTGCTCCCAGGTGAGTCCTGATGCACACACATTTGAGAATGACTGTTTTAACCCAGACTAATAAAAAGAAATGAGGAAGACACAATAAGCTTGATTTCTCTGATGGTTCAAATCACTCCATCAAGCCTTTAGAGGTGGGTCAGATGTCTGAAATCTTAAGACAGTGTTAACTTGAGAATGTCAAAAGGAGATCATGGAAACCCAAATGTTGTTTAAAAAAATATCATCATGGACCATTTCTTCACTACCCAGATGAAGACACTGAGGGAAAATCACTCACTTTAAATTAGCAATCCAGAAGCACAACCAAGAATAGCATCTCTGACACCTGATGCCAGAATTCACCCCATGCTGTCATTTTTAAACAATTCCTCCTTCCATCCTTTCTGGAACAGCTGAATGAGTTGGCACACCCAACTGAAGGAGCTGAAATATTTTTCTATCCTTAGCTAATGTGTAAACTCCTTAGCTACAAACTACAGTCCAATCACAATATAACATAAAGAAATCCACATTTGAATCAGGAATTAACTCAACAGATGTAAGCTGTTTCTTCATTGTATCAGTAAATGTTAACATAGCATTAAAAGTAAGTAAAGAAAAATCTAATTGCACTTTACTGAATATAAAACTCAATTACTTACTGCTTCCAAGGATATGAGGTGTGTGTGTATGTGCATATGTGTGTGCGTGTGCGTGTGTGTGTGTGCATTGTGTCTGTGGTGGGAGTGATGGAGGACAAAGTGTTTCCTTCTCTTACTACTGGCAGAATTTCTTTCCTGTGATATTCTGGACATTTACTATAACTCCCCAACACCCCTCCGCTTATAATTAATGAGAACTTACCTCCCATGGAGGCTATGTTTGACAATTCTAAGTGGCTAACTATGAAGTTCAAAATGTCTAAAAACATGACTCAGCCATGAAAGATGTTAACATAGAACCTATGGCAAGTCAGTTAGTTGCAAGAGTGGAGAACTGGAAGCTAAAAGTGCAGCATGGCCTGCATGCAATAGATTTCCAGTAGAGTGGAAAGTGGTGATAAGAGATCTATCTTGAGAGTTACTCAGACAAGTTCCACCCTGACTGACCATGAGACCTTGGGTGGGTTATTCAAACCTTCTGAGTCCCTTCACCATGTGTAAAATGTAAATAACAGCATCTACCAAAAAAGTTAGTTTTTTAGTTAAAGAATCCAACCATGAGGATTAATTAAATGAATAGGTGTGGAGTACCTACCACAGTGCAGGGCACATGGCCCACTAAATGGTGAGAATGAGAAGCCCGACTGTGTGTTTCTGTGGGTCCACTGGGTCACGATGTATCTGCTCATACTGAAGTAAGAACCAGCTCTGTTCCTGGCTAAGTGCAGAACCAATGAGCAATAAAAGAATATCAAGACCTACTCACTGTCCGCAGATAACTGTCTGATAATCAGTTAACCAATACAAGCTTCATAACCCCTGCCATGGACATCAGACCTGATTAATTAATGCTGATAATACAAAATTTCCAAGACATGCTTCCCAGGCTCCCCAGGTCTCGGTTAAGGGGGTGACCTGTACCTGCATGAGAAGTGAACAAAAATGACGCCAGTTAAATCCCACCAAAGGACAACACAGAAGTACAAATGGTAGTTGATGAATAGCTGATGGATAGTGGCAGAAGTGGTATAACTGATAAGGCCTATGAGCTCAGGGGAAAAGGGAACCACCACAGTTGAAGCAGTCTGGGAATTCTTCATGGAAGATAAGCTACTTGAGACTGGCCTTGAAAGAGAAGTGGGATTTAGATAAGCAAAGAAGAGGAAATCCTCGGTTTCTGATAAAAGTAAAGCTGCAGAAATGAGAAAACGCAGGGCAAAGTGATGACTTATTGCTAGACAGTACATTATTCAGGTCATTTGCAGCACTGAATGCCAGGCACAGAAGTTGGACCATGGCTATTCAGGCCCGTGGTTCTCAAGATTTTCATGTTTGTTCTCAGCACTCTACAACTATTAGATAATCACAGTGACCATTTTCAAGACTCCACCCAAAAAGGTTTGGAGGAGTTGCTTAGAAAAGCTTGACTGTAGAGTATATACAATCTTAGTAAGCTGGCAGTAACACCTCCCTGCCCCAACACACACACACACACACACACTTCCATTTCACTGACTACGAAAAAATGGTGTCTCTTGACAAATGGTTTATATCATGGGACACACGAGCCAAGAAAAGCTTTGGCAAAGCCAGTCAAGAGAGACGGTGGTAACAGTATTCTTCAGATGTCAAATGCAGAGTCAGAGGAGAGTCCCACTATAGTTCTGCCCCAGTGGCCTTGCCTCAGCCCACCTTGTTATGCCACAATCTTGTTACTCACTTCCCTTTCTACCATGGTAAGAAAGTTAATGAAGTACCTGGCAAATAATGATTATCTTTGATTCCCTTTTTCTGGCATCAGTCTTTGGTATAGCCTTTGGACATGTCAATGGAAGGGACGAGCTCAGAGTTTAGACAAACTGTTTCTTCCTTCTTGCACCCACATCAACCAGCCCATCCACTGGCTTACCCTCTTCAATGGCCAATTAGGCACCATCAGATGAAAATGTCATAGTATGTACTGTCTGGCCCCCTAATTTAATATTTTCCCTATCCCATATTTTTTTTGCTTATACTTTGTTAAAGTTTACGAAACCAATATATGAGTGTGATAATTTCCATTTTAAAAGAAATTCTATAATATAAAAATATTATAGCAAATCCAAACATGAAAACATTATAGCCAACCCTGAGCTAATACCATGGTGACTGTTAAAATGATGTACTCTTCTAAAGAAAAAAACATTAGCAGATAGCATGCCATACTGAAATAAGTATATCCATTTTAAACCACTCAGGCTTGAGCAAAATAGATGAAAAAAAGCTCTGGGTTCCAAATCCTTAGGATGTCACCAGTGCCCAAGATACACTACCACCACCTTATACCACCCAAACACAATACCACTGAGCAACCTGAACAGACACTTTCTTAAGAGACAGGTTTTACAAACACTTGAAGAAACAAGGCTTTAAAATCTAAACTTTTGACTCAGTATAGAGTGCAATGGAAAAAAAATTTAAAAAGTAAAATGGAATATATTAAGCTACCAGAGTTGTTTTCAAAGAAATAATGAGAATATAAGGGAAAACACAAACATAAAGAATTCATGAAAACCATACACTTCACTCTGCTCCTTCATTAAGAGTACAAATTAAAGCACATCAATGCAATGTTTTAAAAAATAATTGACCTCTAAATGTGAATTAATTTAGCTGCTTCAAAAGCTGTGATCAGTTTGAGGTAAGCAAGTACAACAATGAATCCTAATACCTAAAATGAAAAAGGAGTTGAATTATTACATGTTCAATTTTCATATCTACTGAGTTACTTAAAATAACCTCACATAGATTCTAATCTAGAGTTGAAAAGTGAAACCTATGAAAACCAAGGGCTTTCACTTTTAATGGTCAATACAAAGTTGGCAAAAGAACAAGAGGACATCTTTAAAGGAGCCAAGGTATAATCTATGTGTCAAAGTGACAACTCTCCCCTCTTGGATGATGGCTGTCAATACTGGAAGCTAGAGAAGGGGGATGGTAGAGATAAAGAGTCTTATTTGGTGTGAAGGCAGCTTGTCACTTTCCATGCTTGATTTTTTTCTTATGTTGAAAGACGATATGCCCATTTGGAGAAAGCCTCTTTGAAGAATACTGTGGTAGATGAAATGGACATACCAACATTTTATAAAAGCCACTAAGATTCACTGTCACATTTAATTAGCATGATCCCCAAATTGTACTGACTGAAACTTTTAAGAGAAAACATCTTGGTAATGACAGCACTTGTGATCATTTTTATTGCTAATGCAAAATCCCTCCAAAAGCACAGAAAAAGAATGCTTTCATAACATCACTTCACGATTGGTATTCTGCCATTGGCTCATCAGTGTTTAGCAAGAGAAATGTATTTTTCAGTAGCTCTGATAAAACCCAAACAAACCATGGTAACCAAAGGGCTTGGGGACAAAATAAACCTCATCTGAAATTCTTAAAACACATTTCCCACTGTGACTGTCTGTAGACTTTTATTAGAACTCTCAAGCGCACTCACAATGTCCTGGCTCCTCCTGTCTCCTTGTCACTAACATTCCTCCCTAAGGGCCAAGCTGAATGCCTCCAGTGTGGTGCTGGGTGCGGGAAATGATCTCTTGCCTGTGCTGTCCTGGCCCTGCCCTGGTTTCACGGTCCCAGCCCAGAGGACTCCACGCTGGGTTCTGCACTCCAGGTTGTTCCTCGTGCCGTTTTCTGGTCAGCCCAGGGAACCAGGGGAGCTCACATTTCCCCTTCACTCCATCCCAGACTAGAAAAAGGAAGCCTGCATTGACACTGGGTACCCTTAACAATAGATGGTCAGCCACCAAGGATGTGTGGAAATAATGACAGAGCTGCTTTGGGCAGAGTTCTTTTCTTTCAAGAAATCCCAAAGTAGTGCTCAAAGGCAAATGGTAATCACCAGTACTGGCTAAGGTGCCCTCCTTCTGCCCTACAGAGTCTTCACTAGTTTGCTCCAGGCCCTATAAGTCCATCATCATACAGTCCTTCTGTTTCAGAGAAGGAGTATAGTTGCCAGGAAATTATTGTTAAAATGTTAACTATTTCTCATGAAAAGGCTTACTGATCAGTGTGTATCATAGCTGGAATTTCTAAGATAAAAGATAGACTGACCTGCAAATCTCTAACAGAATTAAGAGGCTGGGAGAGGTGGCTAAAATACGCCAGGCACTTACATACCACGTCTGTTAACCTCTGAAGTTGGTAAAGTCTGCTCCATTTTACAGGCCATGAAACTGGGTTTCAAAAGGTTACAGGAGAAAGGTAAGTATCCCAAGAATAAGAGGAGAGAGCAGCCAAGGTGGGGTTCCACAGGGAGGTGTCCTCATTAATGGCGAGGCAGGGGAGGCAGGATTGAGACCCTGGATCCCAGACAAGGTTCATGGAAATGAAAAAGAAAAGACAAAAGAAACAGAGGGTAAACTGAGTGTGAAGCTCAATCACCATTTTTCTGTACCCCTCTGGTCCAGAGCTGCTCCATGCTCCCCAAACGTGAGTACATTTTTTAAGGAAAAGCTCCATTTACATTATATAAGGCAAGGAGAGTAGAGTTAATTAGGAAATACACCTAGCAATGACCATTATCTCGGAATATTAGTGCCTCACACATGGTCATTAAGGTTTTCCAATCATCTTTTAATTTCAGTCTTCATTCATACCATAGCCCTTTTGATTGCCCAAGCAGGGCACTCCTACTCAGTGAGAAAGTGAGTGACTTGCCTAGGACAGGAGAACAAAGCCATGTGCTTTGCCCCAAGGGCCCGTGTTCGTCCCCCAGCACCACCTTCTCCTGAGTCAACACGGTTCTGCTTTCACTATCTCATCTTTATTTGTCCCATTATGAAACAAGGAAGGGGCCAAATTCTCAAGGGCCCAACCACAAGAAGAACAGGGATGACTAATTTCCAAATAAGTGGTAAGACTCCTTGCTTGGCGACTCTGTACAAGCCTTCTGTAACTCACCTGTGGTGGGGGTGAGGGGAGCGTAAACCATGCTGTTCAAAGAAGATAATCACGCTAAGCGTTCACCTGGTCTCTACAGGAAAACAAAATTCGCTCATCAGGTTATTTACTTTGTGCTAGGTTCCTTTCTAGGCCCTTTCCAGATGCTAAATCATTCAACCCTCACAACAATGCCATAAGGAGGTACTATAATTATCTGCATTGTACAGGGCAGGATACTGAGGCAGAGTGATAAAAGAACTTTATCCAGTCTCCTACATAAGTAAACGGCAGAGCTGAGGTCTGAGTCCAGAAGTCTGGCTCCAGAATTCACGCTCTTAATCCATACAATATGGCCACAGGGCAAACACACTCAGGGCATATAGAGACAGTGCTTGTTTTCCTAGAAAGCGCCATTTTAGTCTAACAGGAACGGTATGGAATGGAAGGAAGCTCAGAGGTTCTAAATCCCTTTCGAGTTTCTGTTATGGGCAGTCGCCATGCCAATAATGGGAAAACCGTGATGTTCACAGCACTGCCCAGGTGCCCAGAGTTCTGAGTGCACATGTCAATGTGGCAGCTGAACTAGGATGGCTCTACCGCTTCTGTAAAGCTCGAATCCACAATCCTGCTCCCAATTTACGGATGTATTTGCACACAACTTCCCCGGCCCAGCTGCTCTGGGAAGAAAAAAAAAAAAAATGACCCCTGAGCACAGGCCTCATCACATTTTTCACTTAAGGTTTTCACTTAAGGTTCCAATAGATGTGTCCTTCCTCCAAATTTCAAAGACACTGGTTGAATCATGAGAAGCTCTGTGTGACCTGTGGAAACTATTTTCATTACTTTTTAGTCACAACACAAATATTAATACTGTTTGAAAGTCCTGCACTGTATTACCCTTCATCTGGCAGAAACGGACTGTTTTCTTCATCATGACTAATTCACAAATGACCAAACTGAAAAGTATTTATGCTTGCTTCATTCCTGGGAAGCTGATACATGGAAGGGATATGTTCCCTTTTATTCATGCCAAAGATTTGATAGGACCCAATACTGACATTATTTTTCAGCCACCAGATGACATTTTCTTTTGCTGCTACTAGGCCAGGAATATAAATCCTGTGTATTCTACCATACATATTTAGATCAACTACTGGATAATACCAAATACTGCATTTTCCAAAATGCTTTCACCAAAATATAAGCAGAAATTTCCATCTTTCTTACACACACACACATTCATAGATTGGTAAGAATGTCTCCTTTAGAATTAGCCTTGCGAATTCACCAAGTGTTATCTTATGGGTTGAAAAATCAAGATGATCCCCTGGATTCCTTTACAAAACCATTTTATTCTTGGAGAGCAAAGGCTGATTTCAATCTTGAGTGGAGCAAGAATCTGCTACATTTTTCTCCCAATGAAACTTTCCCTTGTAAGTTTCTACAATCAGACCCAGTCTTCATCCACTGAATACCATCTCCCCTGACCCATGCGTGCATGGCTCATCAGGTACCTCAGTCCACAACACTGACTTTTTCCCCCTCTAACACATCTAGAAACTATTGTTGGCTCATGTGCTCTCTTTAATGCCTTCAACCAGAGGGAATTAGGCAAGTGCCAATATGAAAGTGGATCTCTATCCAATTATATCTTCCCTTGTCCTCCAGTTTCCATTGTATGAATAATCAGGATACTTCATCAGAAATCTACTAGCACAGAAGCATTTGTAAATTTCCCTCCGTTTGTGGTTTTCCTACTCTAGTTCACCTGTCAGCATGGCCTAGATTTGGCAAAGGGCAAAGACCCATCTTTCTTATTCTAATGGTTGGGAGTGGAGGAAAAATCTTACAAAAAATTGGTGCTATTCATCCTCTATTAAAAGCACTCCACAAGCAGTGAAGTTTCTGTCTGGAGGACTAACAAAGAAAGGACTTTTTTTTTCCCCCTAAGATATGGCCTGTTGGTTGGCATTTTGTAATAAATTCCATTATAGGTTCTAAACCTTCCCAAGGACCCATGGATTCAATAGGTACGAATACATCAGTGTCACGTCAAGCACATTTTCCCTCATGACTTGAAACAGCTCTTTCAATGTAGGAATCTTTTTTATGCTATTTCCAAATGTCTTTTAAGCATGACAGCCCAAAATAGCAACTTTTTAAAAAGCTAACCACCTATATTTTAAAACCAATAATCTGAGCACAAGAACTCTCAAGCATATACATCTTAATGCATCCCCATGTATATGGTTCCTGAAATGACTAGAAAATTTCAAAATAAAGAAATCTGGTCATTGGTCATGCACCTACTGGAGAGCTGGTAATATTCTTATTAATAAGATTAAGAAATTACTGGCATTCCAGATGCTGCATAATACTCGGAATAGCTCCATCAAGGTCATTATTTTTACACCCAACCCATTAAAACAACTGCAGAATCCACTTGTCTCATATTCACATTGTAACTTAAAATGAATGTGACAGATTTCTTATGAGAAAAGGAACAGCACACAAGAGATATTATGACAAAAGTTATTTTTATGACTCCATACATACTGGAGGTATTAATATCACTCTTCCTATGCAAAAACAATATATGACACCCCGGGCTGCATGTCATTTGGATCAGGAAGATTTTCATTATCCTCATCCTGCCCCTACACCACCCGCCCCACAAAAAAAAAAAAAAAAAAAAAAAACCCAGAAACAAAAAAAGAGCAGTTTTTAAAACAGGAGATTTCATTCACATTTTCCTAAGATCCCTGAAGAGAATAGAAGCAACAGAAATGGAAGCCTAGATTAAAATAAAACTCTGGGGGGGGCAGGGGGCGCCTGGCTGGCTCAGTCAGTAGAGCATGTGACTCTTGATCTTGGGTCATGAGTTCAAACCCCACATTGGGGTAGAGTGTACTTAAAAACAACAACAACAACAACAACAAAACTCTAGGGTTTCTATGGCTTTGTACCTTGACTGCTGTATATAATATCTCATCAATTCTGTTTCTATAACTGGTATAGTTCATAACTTCACTACTCTTTTCTTGCTGTCATAGGAATGGTAAGACAGAGACAAGATAAAACCAGTGGTCACATGATTAATTTCTTATCTCCTTATTATGAAATGACCAGTGTATGTTCAACAGCGTCCCATTTAATATTATATAGATTACATGCAACCCATCAGTTCAGGAGTTTGAATTCTCTTTAATATTGAGGAAGCAACATTTTAAAATCTCTAAGCCCTGATTGAATTATAAAATTAAATTGTTTACTTTTTGGTAAGGCCAGGATTGCATGTGAGAACTAACTTGTGGTTATACAGGAAATATGAGGTTGTAAATTAGTGAAACCAAAGGAAATAGATTTAAATTAGGTATTATTATACAAACTTCATACGACAAGACAGGCCACATGAAATATGGCTTAATGTATGAACTACCCCGAAGAATCAGAATAATAATCACCACTAGGACTTACACATGAATAATACCCTTCAATTTGCAAATCACTTTTAGATATAATCTCACATCTGATCACTACAAAAAATCCTTTGAAATCAGCACTATTATAATCCTTATCATATAGATGAAGAAGCTGATCTGCAGGACGATGCAGAGCTGCACAGTTTAAAAACTATTACATTAAATTACATTTGTTTCATTTGTTTCAATCATGATAGGTAGAGTCATATTTTTCTGTAATAGTGTTACCTATGACTACAAAAGACATAGAAAATGGTTTTCTATGGTCTACAAAAGACATAGAAAATGACAGAACCCTACTTTCAAATACTTTATTTTTATATTACCTATGAGTCCGATGGCACACTCAGAATACCAGCCCTTTTTGCCAAAGACAAAAATGTCTTCACACAGATCCTCCATAAACACATTTGGAGCGGCCTTGGTTGGCCCAGTGGAGATATAATGATTTAGTCTTCTAATTACCTAAATATGTTTCTAACTCAGGTTGTCAGTGATGGATACTGTTTGTTCAATTTTTTATTATCCTCTATTTCTCTAAGTTAATCCACTTGTATTAAATGAAGGAAAACAGTGTTAATTTTAACATTCCCAAACTGCTACTCACTGTGAGTTTTTAAAAAATCACTAAAATTTCTAAACGTATCCATCCAACTCAAGTAATAATACACAGTCATTGACCAAATCAATTCATGAGACATGGAAAAAAAAATGCCATTTGGCTATAATGCTCTACATGTACAGGCAGAGAAGAGTAAATGTCCAAGTGCCACTTTGGTCGTCTGCCACGTAAATACTGCAAAGAGAGCCAATGAAGAGCCCATGCCTGTCCTTTACTTCCTTTGATAAAGATCATCTTCTGGAAGAGTATCAATGCCCTGACTTCTGGCTGTCCATTAAAGTGCCACATAAAGGACTGCTTTTTTTAAGGAATTTTTTTTGTTGGTAAGATTTTTACATGTGTTAACACCCTCTCCCTTTCAACTCCAGTATCTTCATTGACATTTAGAGTCAATTATCATCTGTTAAGTTATGTACAAATAAATACCAGACATATCGATACTCTCCACCTAGGACATTTCACATTTTTTGCAAGAGAAGTCCACTCTGTTTTTGTTTCTCTTTTCTAAGATCATGTTAAGTACTGAGGTTTGGAGATTATAGAAGATCTGAACCAAGTCAGTCACAAAATGTGGGAATTGGGGTGGGGTGGCATTAAATGCATCTGCCGTTTGTTAAATAGCATAGACTCTGGAGTCAGATACAGCCAGTCCCACTCCAATTCCATCATTTTCTGTTTGTGTGGCCCTGGTGACAGAAGTAACTGCTGTGATATTATTTGGGCATGACCATGACGATTGATACTTCATAAGCCTTCTGTAATGATCCAATTGAGTAGGGCAACAGTGTCTAGAAAACTGTAATTCTCAAAAATTGATGTGCTATAGATGCTTCTGGATGTCTAATTTTATGTAAGACAAAACAGATTTAAAACACATGTATTTATTATTTATCTTTATACTTAACAGTGTGAAAACAGTCTTAGAAAAGTAAACCAAAAAGCCCTGGCTCCTCTAGTCCACACGGCTTCTCTAGGTCTCTAGGATTCAAGAGCTCTGTCCCTCCATGTAGGATTCTGTTACAACCCATTGATTTTTCCTCACAGTATAAAATTTCCTTTGTTTAATTTCATTGGGCTGTTTCCCCTGGGTCATTCTGACCAATTATGTTCCTTGTTGTTTATACTGTTCAACCATCAATAGATCTCATTTTGAAGAACATGACGCAATCATGTGATGGCATTCTTTCCTGTTATTGAACTGCTGTTGCCTGAAGAATGTCCTGAAGAACAGGAAAATAATTGATGCCCGTGAGCATCATAGTCTTTAAGACAGTTATGAAATGAATTAGAGATCTTGCATCTGAATTAAAAAAAAAAAAAAAAAAGGTAGGACAGGGGGTCAAGTTGGAACCAGCAACAACTACCTGACGAAATGCCCATCTACTCTCTCCCTCTCTCCACTACTTAATATCATCTTATCTGATCTAGAACAAGTCTATGGGTGGGTATTATGAACCTCAGTCAACAGAGAAGGAGACCACCCTGCTAGAAAATCAAATAACCTGCATTAGATCCTCAAAGCCAAAAAGTGGTAGAGATTGTAGTCAACTCCGGTTTTCTTGCTACCTGCCAGACATCCTCCCTGGGAAACACAGGGATCATTAAAGAAGTTTAACTTTTTTTTTTTTTTTTTTTTTACATAACATTCCAGTTACTTTGGGTTTGAATTTCAGAAATGTCTATGTCTATGTGAGATGAAATATCCTTTTGAAAACCTGAGTGAGTCTGATGGATTTAAAAAGCTGACCCGGTGTCCAGGGAACTTTCACAAGCAACGACACCTTTCCTCCCATGAACACTCTTCCCGCTTAGTTCTTCAGTAGCTGCCAAATATTCCATTTCAGAAACTACTTGCGTTTAGCCCAAGGCTTTACTCATAGTTTTTAAAATGTGAATACTTCCAAAAAAGTAACCTTTAGCACTGGTGGCAGTTATATTCCCCGTAGGGGAATGAGTTACCAACTCATCTGGAGATTGGTTTTATTGGTAGGAGTTTGAGGACCAGAAAAAAAATGATGACCGAAGTGTCCCATAGAAGTAAAACTGGAGAGTTCTGGAATTTTAAGGGCACTAAAAGCAGACAACAACAAAATACAACAATAACTACCACCCCCACGATTTCATGATTTTACCAAAGGCTGAGGCTGTCTAAAGAACTAATGCTTTTCAGGGCTACATTATTATACACTTTAAAATAAGGGAAATTTACCATTCTGCTTGGAAGGATTTCTGTTATGATTCTATTTTATCTCACCCCTACATTAGCATTATAAACCAGGCAGCCATTCTGCAAGTTTAATGGTTGTCAGCACTATCATCTGCTATAATAATGGAGGGAGAATTTCCACACAGGCAAGACTCATGCATCAGGATGCCTCGTTGTCTACCTGCCAGGGTTCTATGAGTGTTCGAGTCGAATCCCAGCACTCACTCTGCACAATTCACAACCTAACAGATGGCACCATCAAGCGTCGCTGGTAGTCCGTCTCTTTGAAAACGAGGGCAAAGAAATGCAGACTAAAATGAAGTCGACTAGAAGAATACATGTCCTTATTCCTTACAGTATGTTGACAATGGCTGACAAATTTCTAGCGGATATAATCTCACAGAACATGCACAGTAACGTTTTACAACAACATAAACTGAGATTGTAAGATACCTTGATAAATAGCTACTTTTCACCCCAGGCTGTGCGCTCCTCTCTCCTGATACAGGTATAGGTCCCGTCACCATCAAACAGCCAGGGGAGAATTACAGACTGCTCCAGAGATGGCTCTGGAAGCTGTGAGGAGCTGTTACAAAGTTGCATTCAAATCATGGGGTGGTGGAACACAAATGTGTTCTACAGAATGAAACATCATTTTTGGAGGCAAAAAAAAAAAAAAAAAAAATAGACACCATGCTACCAAAAGGTAATGAGAAAAAAATTTAGTCTTCTACGCACTGACAGTGAGCTGTTAACAAGGTAAAATTACCAAATATTGGTGCAATTTGGATCTTGCCTTTTCTGTTTGGGGAATTACGATAATGTGACAAGGTTATCGTTATAATTAGGAGAGTAAAGTAACGGAGTAATTGCTCTTCTGCATTTTTTCTTAGTCAAAAAGATCTTAATTGTAGGGGAAAAAAAGAGAGAAAAGAATATTCTTCATTTTTTTTTAATTTCTCACAAGCGTCACAGAATCCAAAATCAAGCAGACTAGTGACATTGCTACATATAGCATCTTCCAACTTTCTTCTTATGAGCAACTTATTTATTTATTTATTTTTTAGCTGTTACAAATTCCTTGTTACTGAGTATGGATTCTACATGTGAAGACTGTCTTCATTAGGAGGCAGTCCCTTCTTGTGTGATATCACTTTTAATTTTTACAGGTTATGGGGTTTTTCCTCCCCCATGCTTCCTGATTCCAGACTTAGTTTCAATTAATTATATGGTCACACAGCAGCACCTGCACAAATGAGGAAAATTAAATTGTTCCTCCTGGGTGGGTGTAAATCCACAGGTAGTAGACAAGTAACAATTAAAAAAAAGAAAGAAAGAAACCTACCCATCCCTGAAGTCAGAGCTAGAACAGACAAGGTCTGTCTGGCAGAAATACTTTGAAGTACGGAAAGGAGGATGCAGAATTAAGACATTTGTTTAAATTCCTGGGGGGAGAAGGGAAGTGGACCTGGCAGAGCTATGAGAAAGTCAACATTTTTGCTCAAATCCTATGGTCTTCCCGAAACAGATAAAGAGCCTTGCCAATTTTGCATGAAGTGAGACCGATCGAGACAGGCCCACTGACTCATGCTAACTCTTTATCCATCACTAGTGACTAATGATTGAGGAAAGCCACTGACCGCTGATGACGTGGGGGATCCGGGGTCCTAGATCTAACCTGGAATCCGCCATCCCCCTCACGGTGGCAAGGGCAGCGCAGACCCCGGTCCCAGCGGTGAGTCTCAGAACATCACTGGAGGGAAACTGAATCATGTGACCATATGCAAGTGATATCACTTCTGTGAGCCTCCTTTTCCTGACCTGAAAAATAATGATCCAATTCATCTAACTTGCTGAACTGCTATGAGGTAAAAAGAAAAAAATAAAAGAACTTTATAAAGGACTTTATTTATTCCATATAGATGTATATATACATAGAGTCCATACTACATATAATCTTTACTACAAGCAACTGTGGTTTGGTCCCTGACTCCTCTTCTGGGCAGTGAGAACAATGCATTAAAAAAACCATCTAAACTATTTGGAAACAAAAGAGCTCATATTCATTTTGGTGTCAATTCAGCCCCGAAGTGATTATGTACTGCTCCTGGTAGACCTCTTTCTGCTTATCTGCTTAGCTGTTCCTTCATCAAAGATCAGCTCAAAGGTCACTTCCTCCTGGAGCCTTCCCAGGGTCCCAGAGGGGAAATGAAGCTCACTTTTACTTGCTTAAGCCGCTGGATACACCCCCCTACCATCGCAGGTTATGATACTTGCTCCCTTGTCTGTCTACCTCCAAGCCATGAGCAACTTGAGACAGAGGCTGAGTCCTCTGAACCTCTGCTACCCTTGGCTGAGCACATGTTCAGAGTATATACTGATGGGGCTTGAATAACAAATTCTTCAGCAGGAGAAATTATGACCCTTATCAATGCATGAAAGTGCATGCATATGTGTAGGTAAGTACGGACCTGTGTGTATGTATGTGCTTACATGTGTATTCGCCAGCTCATATCTAGATCTAGATCTATCTTTCAAATACAGCTTCCTTGGATTAGGATACTAAACTCTTAGGAAGTCACCAGCCACCCACAGGACCCGATCCCGAGGAGACCATGGGAATAAACAGTGCCTTTATTTCAGGAAACGTTATTTCCTGAAGGTTATTATCTGCTCTTGCAATAGCAGTATAGTAGCAATTACTCTAAAGAAACATTGTGTCCGACATGCATGATACAAAAGCATTCCAAAAACAAAATGTTGATCTCTAAAGGCATCATGTAGCGGGAACTCCGGGGTGAATAAACACCTCGAAGCTGATGCTATGGTTGCTGTTCATCAGAGCAGCCCCATCTCCCCCTCTCTTTTGTGATGTGATTTTAAACTGAAAGCATTAGGTAGCAAGAAGCACTGTAATTAAAGCTTCAAACAGAAAATGATTGAAGAAACACTGAAAGAGATGTCTCCTTTGAAAGTGCATTTCAATTCTTCCCGTGTCTCCAGAAGAAAAATGCCTCTGACAGTCTATATTTTACCACTGTTTCACTTAATAATGCATATCGACATTTATCCAGGAACATCGGCCGTTGCTCTTCTTCTTATTAAAATCAGCTAAGCACCTGCCCATGACTCTGATTCTCCCCCTACACCCTCCCCACTTTGTCTCCTCTGTTTGTTCTCATTTACTTGTTTTGAAAATTAACTTTTGAAGCAAGGATAAATGTTGCAGGGTGGAAAAACAATTTCCCTGGAAAACTTGAGGATAACTCGGGAGGGAAACGAGAGCCCTTTGCCTCTTGTTCTGTTTGCAAAATGACAACTTCATCACCCACATGAAAACACATACATGTGCAGGACATATATATTCCAAGAGCAAAACGGGCACACAGAGGTTTCATTATCCTTATGCTCTGTGCTTAGAACATCCTAAGAGACACTTTTTACAGATGCCCATTACCTGCTTTACTTTCTAAAAAGGGTCCCAGATTTGTACAACCACCACTTTCTTTCTAATGTGAACTAGTGTTATACAAAAAACAGTTTTGAGAAGTGTCCTTTTGTTTCCCTTTGTTTTTATCACCTCTGGGTCTGTGGAGGTACATCACCTGGTTTATCTTCTTCTGGAAAATTGAGGTATTCTATTCATAAAACCTAATACTCATAATGTAAACTTAGAGAAGAAGTAGTGCAGGCAGATTTATTCATCACATCATTCACTACTTGGTTAGGAGCTGTGGAGGTATTACAAGACGAATATGATATGCACACTGCTCTCAAGGTAACTGCAAACTAACAATGTAGCTACCTAATTAAAAAAAAAAGCTTTACAAAAGAACCCTGTAAATTAGTCATGACTTTAGCTTCCAATTGAGTAACAGGGTCTGTGTGTTTTAAGTTTGTCACGTAGAAAACAAGAAGAGTTCACAAAGTCGTTTACTAGACGATTACAGATGGTGCAGAAATGGTGCTGGGGAAGCACTATCTAGAGCTAATCTAAATAGCTTATCCTTAACGTGCACATACTACATGCCGGGCCCCATTCGGAGCACACTGTATGTATCAGCTCATTAAACCTCCTCAACAACTTTATAAGGTAGACATTACCTCCTTGCTGTAGATAAGAAAACTAGGGCACAGAGATGTAACTTGTCTAAGGCAAGGAAGAGATGGGATTTGAACCCAAGGACTCTGGCCCCAGGACGAGCTTGACCATTTTCTACAAGTCTTTCTAGGTACATGTGCACCCCTGCACAGGAAAGCAGGTGCAACATTACTGAACATTACCGGGCTGAAAATAAGATTCTCTCCAAAGAACGTGTGGTTCTCAGACCAGGCTCCGGCTACAATTCCATTTTGAAAGCTAAAACATTTTCCCAATAGAATTTTATCCACAGCTTTTTGACACCAGTAGAGTACCACTTATAGGTAAAATTTCGGGACAGAAAGCGGGATGTTTAAGATGTAGGCAAGAGCTTGTCAAAAGGTTAAGCTAACTATCTCCAATAAAGCTCCTACCAATGAAATTACTGTGCCTTGCACATACCCCTGTATGCTTAACTTTCAACAACCCAGTGGGCATTCTCACAAACTGACAAATATTGCAGATAAAAATCTATAAAACTGTCTCTAGGATATCAGACTTTGAAGACATTTTAAATATCCAAACAGCACTACCTATTATTATTGCTTTGATTTAATTTTAAGAGAATCATCTGCATATTCCAGACAGTTTTAAGTACAAAATATCTATATTCACAAGACTGAATTTATCAGCTTAATAGTAAATTTCTTAGTTATGTGCCTTCTATCCATATTGTATTAACGTCTCACTGCTAGAAAAGAGAAACATGTATACCTCTTAACACTTATTTTCTTCCTCTAATCATTAAAAGTTCAAACAGCTATTTCTTCACCAGTTTTCAATAGTTGGTATTCTTCCCCTTTTGTTCTCTCCTTACCAGATTCATTTTTAAGATTTTCACAAAAGGAAGAAATATGTTGCCCACCTACAGCGTCTTATAGGAATCTGGGCATATTCTAACACAGTGACTAGTTCATTTCTGAAGGCACAGCAAGATTATGTGGGCTGCCAACCTCCTTTTGCCCCTTACATCAGGATCTGAATCTACTGTGACATTTGATGTGAAAAGCCTTCCATGTTTTGCCACCTGTAAACTTTCCATCACTCCCTTTTTTTTTTTAAAAATATTTTATTTATTTATTTGACAGAGAGAGAGATAGCGAGAGCAGGAACACAAGCAGGGGGAGTGGGAGAGGGAGAAGCAGGCTTCCCGCCGAACAGGGAGCCCGATGTGGGACTCGATCCCAGGACCCTGGGATCATGACCTGAGCCGAAGGCAGATGCTTAACGACTGAGCCACCCAGGCGCCCTCCATCACTCCCTTTCAATAAAGATAGCTCTTACATGAGGAGTAAAATCAAATTTCTAACTTGCAAGTGTCTAAGGACCACAATTACATTACCAGAATGATGCCTATCTCCATTAGACAGGCATTATTAGATGATGTTTTAGGTCTTTAATCCACATCAGTGCCTTCTGCAGGGTGTGATGTATACCCAGGGGGTGAGGGCGTGTGAGGCTGGCTTATGACAGGGCCTCCTGTTACCCTGCCATACAGCAAGCAACCTTCAGGGGAAAAGAACCTCAGAACCACCTTAGCAGCATCCTGTAGTGATACAGTACTGTTCTCTTAACCAGGCCAAATTAAATAATTCACAGCAGTAGCTTTCTGTTTTTACATTCAAAAAGAAATGGCTACAAACACATAACCATTCCGTGGATCAGGTTAAACACGAAACTCCTATTCACAATGCTGACTGGCCAAAAGCAATGAACTGAATTTTACAAATAATCGATCAAGTAGAAATATCACAATTTTAAGAGGGAGGGAGGGATTCTCAGCTGAGTTTATTGTCGGCTTTAATTGGAATGTCAGCTTTCAGCTAAGGACAGGTGTGGAGGATTCAAAATAGGTATTCAAGCAGCAAAGACGTAGGAACTCAGAGTCATCTGTACGCATCTGGCAAGCTTCAAAAAAAAGAAAAAATGAAAATGTTGTACATCCTGGACTGTATTTCTTAGCTGGAATAATATATCAAGAAATGAAGCACATAAGACTTCCATTCTATAGAACGGGCATTTGCAGCCTGTGACCACTCGCTGACAAATGTTTGTCTTCTGCAGTGATTTTTTTTTTCTTTGCAAGATGACAGTTTATTAAATCCCTCAAGAAGACCACTAAACTGGCACTTGGAACTTTCTGACATTTGGGACTTCAATAAATAGTTGTTGATTGCTGGTTCAATCATGCATCCTTCTTTAAATTTTTATAGAGTCCTGCAGAGCATAATGAAGCCCTTTAATACGTAAGTTAAGTGCTTTGAAAAAGAGTAAAATAAAATGTGTTCTCCTTTCTTCTATATGAGAATGGAAAGAGAAGAGAGGCTTGACTTTCTACTCCAGATGAGATTTTCTTTCCAATTTAAACCCTCAAAATCATGTTTGAAAAGTATGTGCCCTACCCTATAAGCTGAATATAAAACTGAATTTATTCTGTTTGTATAGTAATTCGGATAGCCCATGTCAAGCACACAGGCAGAACTGAGTTTCAGTGCACTCCAAAAGTCATGTTATGCTATGTCTTCAATAGGACTAAAGGCTCTGTCCTTTTCCAAAATTACAGTGCAGAACCACCAGCACCAACAAAATTACTTATAATCACCTGTTGGAGGTAAGCTGAAATCCATTCTTTTCCTTCTTCCTCTCTCTTTCTTTCTTTCTCCTTCCTCCTGTGATTCCTTCTTGCCTTCCACAAATATGTATTGAATCCCTAACTTTATACCCTGTCAGTGCTGGAACTGGGGATAAAATATGAATTAGACAATTGCCGTTCCAATGGGTTCAGTAAGGAGAAATTACTTTTAAATGATCCCATTGGTATCACCGGGAGAGAGCGGGAGAGACAGAGTGCATGTGGAATATTGGGGGCAAGCATTTAAAAGCTGGCCACTACTACATACCCTGTTTGCATTCTAAAGAGATTTGATCATCACATTTTGTCCTGATTTCATGTTTCTTGGCCAATAAACTTTTACGGCCACATTATCCATTGCATCCTTTCTCTGCCTGAAGGCTGCAAAGGAGAGTGGGTGTGCATTTCATAACAACGACTAAGGCAGACACCCATACAACCTAATTTGAATCAAAAGAAAAGAACCACCAGGTGGAAGGTGGATGTTCTCTAGGTCTTCTCTGCCTTATTTGCTATATGTGTTAAGGCTGACTGTCTTTAATTTGAAAAAAAACCCATAGTCAAAATTAAACGTGAGAGTCATATCTTGAGCCTGGCATCAAAAAGTGCCATTACCTCTGCAGTGTTCTGAAACTAGATTTGGGTGGTTAGGCTGGTAAATTTCCAGAGACTTAATGCAAGGCAGAAGCATCAGATATAAGAGAAACAAGACTTGTTAGTTACAGCAGTTTAGGCCTATTGGCAGGATTTCTGGAATAGCTCGCTCACACCAAAGGTTTCACAATCAGCCTTCCAAATCCTGCCAGAAACTAAAAGGTCCCCATGTCTTACCTGTCTGCACCAGCAAACTCCCAGCTATGACAATCATCAACATTATCACTGTCAAACATTTACTGAGCTTTTAGAGGGAGCTAGAGGGACTGTATCTCTGAAGAGGCCGGTGGGATGTTCCTCTGTGATCACCAGCCCTTGAGTAGCTTTGAAGGGCATACCCTAAGCTGTTGGGTCAGTAATGCAGGGACACATTAATGTCTGCTGCTTTTTGAAAACATCAGAGATACTTACCATACCTTTTTTTGAATAAGGCATGTTGGAAAGCCTGTCAATATCTATTGAGCATGTAATTCGACCAGGTACTCTGCTAAACACTTCATGTATTACCTCATTGAATCCTAAGGCAACTCTTTAAGGAGGTTTTAATTTGGCTATTTCCACTGCACTGATGAGAAAAGTGAGGCTTACATAGATTGAGGTCCTTGCCAAGGGGCCAGAGATGTCAAGTAGGGAAAGCAGCTCCAAGCCCGAGCAGACAGAATCCAGAGCCAAGCTCCTAATCACTAATGCTTAGCTCCCTATATTCTGATAATTAGTGAATTACTGGAACTGTCCAGTGTTGAACAGATGAAGAAACCGAGGTTCAAGAATGTTGAGTAATTTGACAGAAAGCAAAGGACTTTTTTTTTTTTTTTTGAGACAGCACAAAAACTAGAGCTCAGACCTTCCACCCACCTACCTAACGATCTTTTGAGTACCCCACACTGCCTGTCCCATTCATTTCATGGCATCAACTGTTGATAGGATGACTGTGTAGTATACAGTGATGCATAACAGAAAGGGGCATGCCCTTCAGCATTTCATTTTCCTCTTGGTGATGCTATGAGGAAGGAATAATGACACACGCCCTACCTGCTACAGGACACAGGGAAGTAAGACCAAATGAGTGCTTTAAGACTTAAATATGAGTTACAACAATGACAAGGAACATGAAGCATGGTTCCCATCTCCAAATGTCTCACTTCATACCGTACTTTCTCTCTGGCGGTGATTAAATCTAATCTTCAGGTATTCCAGTAGGGTCTATTGCAATCTTAAATAAAATGAATTTTTAGACATTTCAGGGAAGAACCTCTACACATATGCACCCAGTCCACGTGTCTCTCCATCCATAGAGTGGTAATTCGTCAAACACAGAAAAACCAACAATACACTAAGATCCTATTGTGTATAATGCTTTTCATCTCTTATGGCATTTAATATTTACAAGAACACTAATAAAAATTAGTATCTTCATTTTACAAAAGAGGCTTAGATAAGATGTATAATTTGACCCCAGTTTCACAGTCAGTTAATAGTACAGTTTGGATTCAACTCCGGCCCACCTAATTCCACACTGAATCACCATGGTGTACTTGAGATTCCCTCTGTGTGTGGTGGTTCTTGGATGTGCCCATGACCACAATGAACCGCCCCTCCCAGCCCTTTCTATTAAACAGGACAAGCAGAGATGACACTGAAACCTCTATTGCTGTCACCTGGGATTTACAGTTAAATTTTGGAGTGACATGAAAAAAGCAAACATTTCATGTTTTTATGAATTCCCAGTAACTATCCATTGGAGAAGGGTAAGAGCTACTGTATGCAGAAAAAGAGATTCTGGGAGGTTATCTCTACCAGTGATGTGCCTGGATCTTTCTTAAGCTTCTGTCCCCTGGACCCCATTTCCTAACTTTTCCAAACAATCCTATTCCTTACATCAATTATTACCTAAGGGCCCTGTTCACCACAGTTCACAGATACCAACTACCACTCCTTCATGTGCAACGTGCTCTTAATTTTGAAAAAAGAAGGACATGGGGCTTGCAGTTCAATCCTTTCATCTTCTTGTTAGGAGTCCCAGTAAAATGGTCGAGTCAGAATCAAACCTAAACTACCATTAAATAAAATTAGAGATTTCCTCTGGATCTCATTATTTACAAGTCTCTCCATCGCTTAAAGACAAAGAATTATCTGAATAGTCATTTTTTTCAGGAAGATACTGGGTATACATTTTTATAGAAATTCTGGTAATGATTTAGAAATACGAAATCACAGAATAGGAGGGGCCATGTCAAGTCAGCTTGTTTCCATGCCTATCACGAAAAGACCAAACTTAAGCTAAACCACCAGGATAATTATTCTTGTTACTTCCATCACTAATAAAGGGAATGCTACAATTTTCCCATGAACCCCTTCCAGATTTCCAGAGTATTTTGCATAAGGAGATCAGTATCTCTACACCAAGAAAAGTATAATCGAGGGTAAGTTCCAATACCTGTTTATTAAAGGTTAAAAAAAAATCATGCTGTAGATCTTTCTTTATCTTCTAACACTGTGTTTCCAGTCTATGGATATCTAGGCCAATAAACTTTTACGGCCACGGAAATCTAGGTAAAGGCTAAAACACCACTGATTTTTCACCAGGAAAGAAGTCGATAAATATAATTTTGCATGGCTGTGGTGTTTTGATATGAAAAACACCTTCATAACTGTGGATGACACTAATATTATGCAGAAAAAGAAAAAAAAATATTCATTAGCCAGTTATAATTACATTGGTCATTCAGGCTAAATGAATTGTGTCTCTATCACATCATATTTTCCACAATGTGGTCTGCAAAGAAATTATTTACTTAATTTGCCTTTTTCTTCCCTCTTTGTCATGGCTTTCGTTTTGTTGTTTACCTGTTTCCTAATAGACATTCCCTGGGGTTCTCGGAGAGTTCATGTTCATTCTTAGAAGCTGTTACTTGAGAATTTCACCTAGTGGAAACATTCACAGCACTGTCCCCAAAGAATATATTATGGATGTTGCTATTTTCATGTTTGTGGTGACAAGCTGAAATTTAGTCGAAATATTCCTTTTTTTTTTTTGCCTGTTGATAAGCCAGACTCCTCTGCAGGCAGTCGTTTTTAAGAGCACTTTCTTTGGATAATTCCTTTTTAATAATCCATGATACCTACTGTTTTTGAGGCGATGAGACTGCTGGAAAGATTTTTTTTCCATAAAAAGATGTGATTTTAAGAGTTTTTCATCAGTGAGTGTCCTAAGTCAGACAGAGTAATGACTATTTCTGGGGTCTTGTATCCTCTTCTGGACCCTAGAAATAAATAGCGTTATGGAGAAACTGGGTAGGAGGAACTGTGTCCCTACAGAGATCCTTTGGGTAAAAAGTGACACGGTATTACAGAACTGCTTTATCTGTGCAGGAAAAAATAGCCACTTATAAGCCACAGCATTCATATTATTTCAAGTCAGAGGGCAAGGGGGAAGGGAGGTAATGCTCACTAGTACTTGAGAGGAGTCAAGCATCACCTGGTCTATTCACCACAGTGATCTTATGAGATGCATAACATCTTTCCTTATTTAAAAACGGAGAAAGTACATACAAAGACAAAAAAACAAAAACAAAATATGCTCTAGTTACCCTAGCTGTCTGAGGCAGAACCAGGACTCAAATCCATCTATCTGAATCTAAACTCCATCGCCTTCCATTACCCCCTGCCCTACGTCTTTATGCAGCTCCCTTTTAAAAAGAATACAATTATGGAGATAATAAAAAACATGTGATTGCTGTCTTTTTCAAAACATCCAGATGTCGTCAAAGATTCCAGCAAGCTGAAGTCTATGGTTTTGCAATAATGCAAGCATCTCTTTCAGTATAAACTAGCACACCACTAATTTGGGCTATCAAGCCTCAGTTATAAGAATCCAATTGAACATAATCAAGTTCTAATGCCTCTGATTATGTCTATTTGCTCTTGCCTAGAGGCCTGGAAAGACGACAGGTTTTACAAATATATACAGAGGGTTCATGATGCTGCTGGAATGTTCTACCTTCCTGTTTTCAAAGCAAGAGTGCACCGCTTTGACAAAGATTTCCACCGACGCAACAAAGGGAGCTTATTCCATTAAGTAACTTTAAAACTCAAATACATAAGAGTTATCTGTGCAAACCTTGTTAATATTAATTTGTCCCATATTTAAAACCCTCTGGGAAGTAGTACAGATAGAAGGAGACACAGACTTGTGCTGTAAAGGAATTTCACAGAGGTAGCTTGGGGTTAGCTACCTGAGATCAATTTAGCACCTCCAATAGGTGCTATTGGGTATGACCTTTGCCCTAGGGGAGCTAATAGATAGTGGAGACAGAGCACTTGGTAAAATTTTACACCACAACAAGACTGCTACAAAGAGAAAAGTAAGGACATACTCTAAATTTAGTTCAGAAGAGAAGATAAACTTTCTTTGGGGAGATTAGGGAGAGCTACAGAAGAACAGCTTTGAGCAGCAGGCTAAGAAGTTTAGACTTGACCTTGTACGTAATGGAAAGTAATGTCATCATCACTGGCATGAGGAAGAGTAAGGTAACTATGGTGTGCCAGTCAAGGGAGGAAAGACATACATAGGCCAAAATGGAACCAAAGTGCAAGGGTTAGAAGGACAGGATTTTGAAAAGATGCATAAAACGAGAGATAGAATACTTGAAAATGAATGAATGGGAGTCACCAAATATGGCTCAAAGTAGTGGTTCTAGCTAACATAGCTTGTTTAATAAAGACGTACAGATTAAGTTCTTCGTTGGGACTTCATTGCAATCAGCTCACCCTGACACACACCCACGCTGAAGTCCAGCAGAAAATCCGATCAGGTCACCACTCAGCGCAGAGGGAAGAGTGACATGGGGCCATAGGCTGATCTGTTACAGATGCATATGGTCCAGACAGGCCGGGCAGCTGTTCCTGGTAGGAGCGACACGAGTATGTTTACATTTTTTTCACATGGCCTGATCATTTCTCAGTTGCAAACTGCAGATAGCAAATGTTTGGTTCCACCTGATTCAGACGAATTCAGACCATCCCAGACAGAAATGCCGAAGAATTTCCTGAAGGGCCAAACAGAGCTAGTGTTTTCATGTGGCATGGAGCTGGCTGGCCACGGGGCCATACACCAAACTGCTCCCATGCCTGGGCGGAGCCTGCTTTCATAACGCCATCAATGAGCTCATCTAGACTGACTCTAGTATGCCACCCATCCAGAGTTGCCTCATGACAGGTAAAGGCCATATAGGGACAGAAGGACACAGAAACACCTGTAGCCATGGTCTAGCTGTCTAAAAGGAAATGAGGGAATTAAGGAGTAGGAAATAAGGAATTAAGGCAGCATGGATAATATTCATATGGAATTAGGAAGGACAGATAATTGGGAGGTCTTCACTACAATTCCTGAATTCAAAAAACACAACTTTGCTACACAGAGATGAGTGCATCGGTACAAAATGTGGAAAGGGAGGGATGGGGAAGGAAGGAAGGAAGGAAGGAAGGAAGGAAGGAAGGAAGGAAGGAAGGAAGGAAGGAAAAGAAAAAGAAGAAAGAAAGAAAGAAAGAAAGAAAGAAAGAAAGAAAGAAAGAAAGAAAGAAAGAAAAAGAAAAAGAAAGAAAGAGAAAGAAAGAAAGGGGGAGGGAAGAAAAGAGAGAGGGAGGGAGGAAGGAAGGAATGAAGGAACGAAGGAACGAAAGAAAGAAAGAAAGAAAGAAAGAAAGAAAGAAAGAAAGAAAGAAAAAGAAAGAAAGAATAAAAGAAAGAAAAGGGAGGGATGGCCAAACATCACATTCAACAAGGTGAAGACTTTCAAACACATTTGTGCTTCTTTTCAAACCACCAATGGAGAACAAACAGCCTTTTCCAGCCCATCTCGGGGTCATTCTTTTTCCCCAATAAAGTCTGCAGCCTGAGCAATTACATAGGTCTAGAAAATGAGAGAATCTGACCTATTTATAACACAGTCAATTCTCCATTATTTCCAGACTCTCTCAGAGGCCACTAGCTTTACGCTATTATCTGCCCTCTGGTCATTCTATCGTCCATTATCACCTCCACAGGGAAAATGAGGTGAAAATCAATTCATTTAACTATTTATTAGTAGTGCTGGTAAAGGAAAAAGTGGAGAGTGTCCTCTGCAAAACAAATACCCCACAATCTGGCACTTATCTACAGACTTTCATTAGTACAGAAAATAGGATCACAATTGTCACTTTATTTTCAAACTAGTGATTCTTCCCTCTTCCCATTTTACAGAAACACCTGGAGAGACCCAAGAACCTTTTCACTCAAAAATGGCAAAGAACAAATAATGACTTCTTACATAGTTATCTACTAAAAAAATCAAATACAAAAAGTTGTGTCACAGATTACCTACTGGACCATGAACAATCTCCTTTGAATTCAGATTTTAAAGATATGGAAAAATAAATGCAGAGTTAATTTTGGAAATTACTCAGTGCTCAGCTATCCTATAAAGATAATTAATAGCTACAAAATAAGGTAAGCAACCTGAGGCAATTCTCTCCACTTCAGTTTCCCTGTGTGTAAAATTGGGTTATGAGCAGTATTACTAAACAGAACCTACTTTATAGGGTTTCATGAAAATTTAAATGTGATAATATACATGAATTGCATAAGTAGCACTCTAAATAAACCTTATCTATGATCCATACCTTTATGTAGTGTTTAATACTACTGCTATTATTATTATTATTATTATTACTATTATTATTATTATTCCCCTAGATGAGACTATGGTCTTGCTGATATTCAGTGTGATTCAGGAATAAGGGGAGCATACGGTTTCTAAACAGTCCCATAAATTAACATTATAAGATCTTCTGGGTTGTGTTCTAGGCCTCTTATATTAAAGCACAGTGGCTTATCAAAAATCATCTCAGGTGTCATTCCATGTATTTCCTATTGCCATTGAATGTGTTGCCAACATAATAGACAGCCCAGAGGGACCCAAAGGTTAAGGGAAAAGCATATCAAAATATGCTCCACCATCTTCTACCTATTTAGCCCCTGGAAATTTTGCATACACCCGGCCCACATGCATGCAAATCATCTCTGTTCATCAATGGATAATTCACGATGAAAGTAGCAAAGTATTGTTAAAATTATCTTTTGGAGAAGAAGACAGACTGAATGACCACATTAAACAAAAGTAAGTTTAGAATTTATTGTACCCTTCAAATATTTTTCAATGTGCACATCATGAAGACTAAGGTGGATCCCGCTTTGTGACAGAGTGATTAAGAAGTTATGATTTCTAGTCTTCTTTTCTCCTCTCTGGAGAACCCTGGCTGCTCAGATATCTCCATCAGGAAATAATGTGCCATAAAAGCAAAGGGTAAAAAAATGAAAAAGAGCGCAAAGGCACAAAATTTTCATGAGTTCTTTGCTTTGCTCTCTTAGTTATGCCAAGAAAGATACACAAAGTTAATAGTGTGAGTTAAATTTCTCATCCTATGGTTAACCACATCTGCATGAACAACTACTTAACTGATGGTTTCACTCGGTGCCAAGAAAGATACATCATCAAGTGGAATTATTTCTTCTTTAAACAGATCTTCCAGTGTGGCATCTGAATTGCCTCATGTGTGATTTGGAGTGCTTGATGCTGATCAGGGTTGGGTTAACCAGCAGGCATTTACCTGACAAACCTGCTTAGAGGAAGGCAGAAAGGGGTGGTTGTATTTTTTCCCCATTGGGCAACCAATCTATGGGGTTAGAGGAAGGAGTCCCTATCACTAGATTGTGAATCTTCTTGTCTTCAGGGATTGGCCAGCTCAATTATGCATTTATTCATTCAATTGCATTTATGTAGAACCTGGTGCTTTAGGCATTATTGTCAACCCTAGGGAGATGGAACGAATGAGCCAAGGTTCTTGGAGTCCAGTGGAAAAGACAGATTAGAACAGACACATTACAATACAACATGAACAGGGAAATAATAAAGGTACAAACAAAATGCTGTAGAAGCCCAGAGAAAGGAATGAGTAATTTTGACTAGGAGGGAAGGTGACATTCATGTGGGTCTTAAAGGAAAAGAATGTGCCAAATGGAGAGTTAGAGGGCATATTCTACATAAAGGATAAGCAGCATGGGAAAGGCTAAGCATCAAAAAGCCATGCCTTATCATGAACATGGGTGCAGGAGATGGGTGCTTGAAAATGAGGCTTGAGGGGTGCCTGGGTGGCTCAGTTGTTAAGCGTCTGCCTTCGGCTCAGGTCATGATCCCAGGGTCCTGGGATCGAGCCCCACATTGGGCACCCTGCTCAGTGGGAAGCCTGCTTCTCCCTCTCCCACTCCCCCCTTCTTGTGTTCCCTCTCTCGTTGTGTTTCTCTCTGTCAAATAAATAGATAAAAATCTTAAAAAAAGAAAAAAAAAAGAAAAGAAAAGAAAATGAGGCTTGAGTGATGGTTTGAGACCCAGAGGATCATGTCTCACATGTCCTGATAACAAGTCTGGATGTGCCTTATCCAGAGGGACAGGGAATCTGAGTGGTAGATGGCTAAAGTAATACAATTTGTTTTTTAGGAAAGTAACTGTGGGGATACCAAAACCAGTACAGTGAGTAGTGTAAGGGACACAGATGCCTGGTGGCAGCGTCACACAGGGGACTGTGGCTACCGAGAGAGAAGCCAGCCCTGATGTCTGGCCCCTGAGAAGGTTCTTTACTAGAACAGTTGGGTTAAATCAAGCAATACTTCCTATGTGACAAAACACATAGAAAAAAAAAATACTGTCAGAAATTCACAAATGACTATAAACCAGATGGTTATAAAACTACTGAGTCTCTGGGACAGAAAAAGTTCTAAAAATCATGGAGGTCAGTAAACTCCAATCCTGGAGGGTTTTATGCATCCACATTTCCAGGCTTCTTCACGGGCTTAACAAATCAGAACCTCCAGGCTAGAGCCCAGGAACCTGGGCTTTTAAGCAACTTCTCCAGTTGATTCAGACAGATGAGTCAAGTTTGGAAGAGGGTGTCCCTAGGTGGACCTATCAGATTTCTTGATGAGCAAGGATGAGGTCTTCTTTGAAATAATATCCCAAAAGCCAAAACAGCATGGTGCTTGGCACACGGTAAGGATTCAATTTTTGTCAAATGCCCGGTTACAAGCGCGTGACTAGAACGGATGTCTGCCGTGCATTCCTTCGGGACTCAGAGGTTATTAGACTTCAGTTTTAAATTCCACTGCTGTCAGCACTACTGGACTTGTCCCTTACCTATTTGAGTAAAAGAAAATTTTTAAACCATTTTCCAAAGAATTTTAATCTCTCTTACATGTTCTAAAGTAGCAAAACAAGGTCTTATTGTTTTACGCTGGGTGGAATGTTGGGTTGGAAGCTACTTACTGAGATGCTAACACCTTATAAAATATACCCTAGTACCTGCTTCTCTCTGCCCCAATTTGATTAATTATATGTGTATATAGTACATTATATATTATGTGATCTTACCAGGAAAAGCTTCTGCGCTTCTGGAGTTGGGAGGTCAGGGACATGCCTAACATCTTGTTAAGTATAACTTTCTTATAGCATAAATTTACAGATTCATAGTGGAAACAAAAAACCCTACATTTTAATTGTTGAGTAGAAAGCAAAAAAATTATACTATGTAGTCACCCAATTACAATGACAAATGAAAAATAACCCAGCATCGTGTACTTTGACCAGTGCCTTTGAGTTCTGTATTTGTTCAGAGTATCTTCCACAGAAGCCGTTAGAAGTCCCTTTACTTAAATTAACTGAAAATTACTTTCTGAAAGAAATATTTCCACGTTAAACTGATAATCCAATAGCATCATTCTGATTTGGACATCTGTCATTATACCAGCAAGGTACAATCATTCTCTGAGTACAAACTAAGAATTATATAAATATAACAATAATTTACATGTTAATCTCCTACAATAAAATACTTGCATGACTCTGCCAAGAGTCATGTGTGAGATGAATTGCGTGAAGCAAGAATTTAAAATTCATTCTGATAAAAATCTCGGTACATTGGCAAAGACATAATAACCACAGTTCGGTGCGCCCACTGTCATAGTCTAGACACAGGACTTGTTGCAAGCTATAACGATTGGCCATCCATGGGAGGGTGCATAGAGGTGGGGGGGGTGCGTGGAGAAGCACTCCTCAACTGTCAAAGCCTGTGCTTTCAATGAACAATAGCAATAACAAGCACAACAAACTACAGGTTAGACCAGGACCCGGTTGACGCCACTTTCTGATTCCCCAAACTGAGATGTGTCCTCTTTTCTGTTCTCCCTCCTTTCTCCAGCCCCTATCACACCAGCAGCCTGCTGCATACCACTAGCTCGGAGCTCCTTCTGCCGCCGTGTGAAGTGCTTATTTCCCTTGCTGTCCTTTTCATGCTCTGTTTCACGCATAAATATTGGAATTTTATTTTGCAGAAGAGGCTGTATCTTGTTAGTGGATAGGTTCAAGGGGTCCAAAGCCTTTTGGGGGATTCCAGAGAAATGCCAAAGATATTCGTTGAAGGGGAGAGTAACCTAATGGAATCATTATCATTTCGGAGAGAGAAGGATCTGTAGTCAGCATTTATTAAGCCTCCACTGTGTGCTAGATAGGCGGACATTTTACATAATTATCTCAACCCTCCAAAGAACAGCTCTATGAGTATAGAATGCTTTTTCCCATTTTAGACTAGACACAGAGATTAAAAGACATTTAAAAATTTGCCCAAGTTTATCAAATTAGCAAGTGACACAGCCAGCATGAGAACCCGAGACTATCCCTCTCCCAACATAAAGCTTTCTTCATTAATACTATGTATTCCTGGCACAATTAGGATTGACTGTCCTCAGTCATGTACAAACCAAATGCAATTAGGTTTTGTGCCTCCCTCTCTCCTCCCCAGCCTAGGCAGCCTCAAGTGGAGGGATCCTGCATTACCACTTGCCTCTCCAATCTTACTCTGTGCCTGGCATACAGCAAGTGCTAAAAATCACTCCTGGATGAATGGAAAAGCTTTCTTTATCATCTGATGTATACCCTCTGCCTCTAAAAGAATTATATCTCCTTCATGAGTACCAAGCCATTCACACAAAAATAACTTCCCTCATTGCATTCTGCACTTTTCTTTATTTAGAGTTTCCTTAGGACCTATTTGGAAAAGAAAATGTCCAATTAAAAATAACTTGGCTATTTCATTCTTCTATTCTGTTAGGAACATATGGGCTACATTAGCACCACCAAACTGAAGAATATAAAAAGCACCCCCTCCCCATGGTATCTAAGTTTTAGATTTGTTTGTGCCTTTTTAACTCCCCACACATATACCTCCAGACTCTTCTGGTTTTAGTAGCAGAACTCTTCAGAGTAGTGGCAAACATGTTTCTTCTTCAAATATTATTATTGTATCATTCAGCACTGCCAGAACAAAAAGCAGTCAGATTAATTTTGCCAAACTACAAAAGTAATTTGTCATGTAAAAACAGAATTATATGGCCAGGTACTTTACAATGCACTGCTGAAGTTCTCATCAACTTGGGGTGGGGGGGGGCAAGTGTCAGAACTTTGGCAACTAGTAAGTCAGAAACGGAAAAGAACACTATTAAATACACCCTGTCATACACCCAAATAATGGATAAAAACATTCCTTCTGATCAAGAATCACAACCTAATCATACATTTTATAAATATACTTCACATATGCATGTGTTTTCTGCAAGCTTCATTTAAGCAACGATCAAATGATTAAAAATTTACCTTTACAAAGGCCTACATGTATACAAATCAAGAAAGTAAAATAAACATGCTCGCTCTTGGAACATTTAAAATTGAAACTGTCTCAGATTGGACAATTATAAAAATGCAACTGAACAAAGTATGGAAAAATAAGTTGTCAAAAAAACTGTCCCACAAGGGTTTTGTGATACTAACAATATCAAAATAAGGCCAAGCTTTGGAGAGTATGTCAGTATCATAATAAATCAAGTCTTTCCATTCACTGAGAATGAGTTCAGGTTTGCCCTACCAAAGAGGCAGTCTTTTGCATTCAGCCTGCCTCATGTTGCAAAACCAAAATTTTAAACATCATCATATATTCTATTAATGGTTTGTGCTTTTGCGAAAGTAACTTGGATGACTCAAGTATAAATCCAGCCAAAAGGAGAAACAACCTTACTGCAGGAATGTGGATGGTTTCTTCCCAAAAGAGCCCCGTGGAATCCATTTGTGATAAATTCAGTTTCCAACATCAAGCCAGCGTGTCAGGGATGGAAAGTTTGGCCCTTGCACAAATCTCACCCTAATTACCCTTGATTCTTGAAAAGAATACTTTCATCAAAACAGAACAAACTTACAAAAGAAGACAAGGCCCCGTTAGATGAATAGAAGAAATGACGTAGAGGGCCACCAGACACTTGACTGCTTGGGTGATGTCCCATTACTTTCACAAAAGCCAAAGCTCCTGGAGGGCAGAGCACTCTGTCTTAGTATAAGACTCAGAACTATCCTGGTACATGGCAGTCCTGTGGGGATAAATGTTATCAATTTGAATAATGCGTCTTTATAGGAATATAACACTGTATGACTATCAAGGTATTTTCCCACACATTAATCTTATCTGACCCTACAACAACTCTGTTGAACTCTACAGAAAGGAAATTAAGTCTCCAGGAGATTAAGTAATTTGTCCAAGGTCATAAATGTACAAAGGAGTGTGCTGACATGAGAATGCAGGTTTTCTTTATATAAACACATATTTTCTTTCCTCCAAAACAACCTCCCTACTGCTCACTCCCTACCACAGTTAAGGTCCCAAATCACAAGGCCTACATCATAAAATTATACTCATCCATAACAGGAAAACTTGTACCTACTCTAATGGTGGAGAGACAATGAAATACTTTTTTTTTTTTTAAACTACATATTTATGTGATTGAAATAATGGTTATTATTTTAATAAGAAATCCAACTGATCATTTCAGATAGGTTGGTAAAGGAAGAAACTTAAAAACTGTATCTGGAGAATTCAAACATCTGTGTGATTAAATGTAACGTTCATCATTTTGGGCAAAGCCCAATGGTCTCAGGGAGAACTCTGTGCATTCGTGGGTAGCCTTCAAATTGTTGGGCTCCAGCTACCCAAGGAGAGGCCAGGCTAATAGGTCTTTCTCACACCAACTCACAAAGGCAGTTGTGAGCCATAAAATCCTGCATGTGATAATTGGGAAAGGTAAGAGAGGAGGGGGTAAAGGCTAGGTATGAATCCATTTCATCCCTTAGGGCATACAGAGAATTTCCCAGCACCTCTATGGCAAATGCTTATCTAGTCTATTCCCATAGACTTCATCTCCTCTTTATCTATGAGGGATATTAGGATTCCCTGCATTATTTCCTTCTTCAAAATATTTCAGCCCGAGTTTGGAGCCAAGTGGGAGAGGAAACTATCACAGAGGCTATTTTGACACTGGATTTCATGAAAAGTGATGCCCATAGGCAGCTGGGGATAAGTGACACCAGCACATGGACCTATTTCGGGACTGATATGAGTCTAATGTTTTCCATTCAGCTCATGACCTCTGTTGACTTCAAGGGACACTATATTTGTGAACAGACTTTGGGAGCCGCTGTTCTTTTACTCCCTGTTAAAGGGGGTTTCAATATTCCAAGGACCTAATAACTACCTATGAGCTTTGAGACATAATGGTTTTTAGTGGGTTTAAATCCAAAAGACCTCAGGTTCTTAAAAGGTTCAGATGGAAGATTCCTTTATCTGTGTCTTGAAAGCTCTAACAAAAAGAACTGAAATGATCACACATGACCTGTAAACTGAGGGGGAAAGAGGACCTTTTGCCACGTTTCCTGCACATTTCCTTAAAAGCAACCTGGGAAGAAAGTGAGAAAAACTGCTCAGTTCTAATGAGCACCTAATGGGTAGGAACACCCAGAGATTTATTTTGTGAATGCTTCAAAAAATGGCTGAGGTCTTTAACCACTAAACTGCCAGAAAACGTGTGGCCTTATTAAGCATCAGCAGAATAACTGACCAGTGTTTCAGAATCATGAATGTGGCCTTTTTGAATTCCAAAAGTATACACGGATATTTTCTTTGACTTTCCCTTATTTCAGATCCATAAAAACGATACTGCTTTGTTCAGGAGACTCGGGACACATGGTGCTGCATGCTTCTGCAGAAACACATCCCACATTAAATTAAGTTAGAGGTGGTATTTGAAAAATAAATAAATAACGGAGCTCCAATTCACTGCAAATGGTACAGGAGGCCCGTAAGTGGGAAGCCTACAAGAGAAGGACTTCTTTTAGAAAGATGTTTTACAGGACTTTTTCTGCATCATTAACTCTTCTGGAATCCTGAATATAACATGATGAATTTCTCTAAAAAAAGTAGCTACTGTTTAATTTTGAATCACTTCAAAGAGCCTCAGTAGAAGGAATCAAAGAAAACCAAAAAGACCAGTAGATGTGAAATTTGCCAAGAAAAAAAAAAAAAAACATGAAGGTTCTAACAGATTTTGACCATGTACTGAAAATACCACTGATTATTTTGCTAATACAAGTGTTTTACTGTTCCATGCGGCTGAAATAAGTCTCTGTATTCATCGGAACACAGGATATTTTTATTACAATATTTGTGTCATAGCTCTTTAAAAGGAAACATATTTAAAACCTTGAAAAGAATCTCTGTCTTAAAAGGGTTCTTGATGTGTAGGTGAGTGTGTGTGTTTTACGATAAACAGATACTTAATTGGAGTTCACATTGCTTAAAAGAGTAAAAACATACTGGTTGTCTTAGTCCTATCTTCAACATATAGTTCCAGGAAAAATACATAATTTTTAAAAAGCAAAGCAATTTGGAAGGTGGGGAAAGGAAAGAAAGTTGGCTGGGATATTATAATGGTTGTTTGATAATAATAAAAATCATCATCATCATCATCATCATTGGTCTTTAAAAATGTCTTTTACATAAAACCTGCCCAAGGAAAAAGAAAGAAAACCTCCTAAAAATTCCACATCCCTGAACACCACTACATCAAAAACCATCTGGAAAATGTCAGATAATGGTAACCGCCCACCTAAGAAATTCAGTAAACTTTGTCTTCAATCACCATTTAGAATAATCAACTCAAATTGAAATTTCAATTTGAAAACCCTGAGAAGACAAAGCTGGGATTAGGAATCAGATTTTAAAAGTCTCCTTAAAAGACCATCTGTTTATAGACACCCTTCTCACATCCCACCTTGTCCCTGATCTGTACCATAAGTTCACAGCAGAAGCAAAGCTGAATTTAAAGACATATACACATGGCTACTATGAAGTCTAGTTATCACATGTAGTTCTGAGCTTGTCTCAAGTTTCCCTCGTTATGTAAGCACTTAGGGACAATAAAACTTCACTTACATTCAGCAGCATTGTGAGTCTCAAAACATTAGTCTACCTGACTGTACAATCGTTTTACTGGCAGTGGATAGCCCTGGTATTTTATTCATATTGATCATATTGTCAATGCTATATGGAATAACCATTTAGTAGCCTATTAGCCTGTAACGTTTTATTACTGTTGTTAAATATCATTACCCATACTGAACTCCGTATTAGAAAAATCGGGTTGGAAAATCTAAATATTCAGAAAGAACTACAGAGCTGTTGGTTCCCACCCCCCATAATCTGCAGACTGATGAGAAGAAAAAAAAAAAACAATGAGTATCCACTTCTCACAGATAGAGGTCACTAATGGACTGAATTTGAATCACTGTAGCAGAAACCACAAAGTTATTAAAGTAATCTAGTGAAAAATGAACTTGAATTGAAATTAAAGTAAAAATACCAAAAGATGATTCTTCAGAAAGGTCTGACCTGAATAGAAATAAAATTGCATCACCTTGCTCTTTTTTTTTTTTGAATCTTCTAAACAATGAACAAAACTGAAAGCCCCCCTACCCTTTGCTGTTTTTTAACTTCAGACACTGCTGATCACAGAAGCAGCAATTCTTCCTTGTAGGGTATAAGACTGAAGAGTCAAACTAGATCAGATGTTCACACTGAGTCTCTACAGAATAAGGCTTCTGGACATACATACTTGAGGCTTTCCTGAAACCACAGCTTCAAACTGGGAAGATATAAGGTTGCTTCAGGGAGATATGTCTAAATCCTAAATCAAACTCTCCAGCAGGCCAGAATATAAATGTAACTAACGGGCATCAGAGGAGGTTCAAATTAGATCCAGCCGGTCATAGTCAAACTCGGATAAGATCACATCATCTGAAACCTAGCATACAGGGGAAAAACCATGACTGCCTAGGGGACCTCAAGGCAGCCCAGCATGGTGTCATTTGTGAATCTACTTTCTTCTGTTAAAAGCATCCCCTGGAATTTCTAAAACTGCAGTGAAACTACTGAAGTGTTAAGACATGGGCATTTTTTTTTTAAAACCAGCATTCTTTCCATGCTAGGTTTGTAATACGTTCTGCTACACGGCTAGCCCACTTCTTACAATCTCTTGTACCTACGGGCAGAGACATGGAATAATGCTTGAAATTTCATCTTCCAACCTCCTCCACTCAGATATTTGCAACTCAACATAACAGTATAGTACTGCACCTCCACTGCTGATTATTAAAAATTCTTAAATGGTTTAACCCTATCCTGTTTGGGGCTTTTGAGGAGGAGAGGAAGAAAAGTTGTATTTGGAGGAACAATAACATCATGGGGAAATAAGCAACTTTACATGGCATGTGTATTAACCAAAGATGTATTCTCTTCTAATATGGTGGCCTGTCAATCTTATGTACCTGGTGCATATTGCTTAGTAATTAAAAAAGAAAAAGTCCAGTTCTGTTAAACACTTTAGATACTGGCCTAACATTTTACATTCGCACTGCAACAACCAAATACATCCCTGGACGAATGCCAACCTGCATTCTATTACCTCAAAATGTTTGGGGATCCTTTCACTGTAGACTTAGGAAGGTCATATCACTTAAACCCACAAACAATATGGATTCCTATATGGAAGCTAGCCTACATTTTAGCTTTTGGCTAGGAGAAGTTAGACATAATAAATTTAGCAATAAGCCTCTGAGCAAGGGGACATGCCCCAAAGCTCCCTGAAACCCTGTGTGATTTAAGAGCCTCCCAGCTGAGTGGTAAGCAATAGCTCCCATTTAGATGGGGCTTTGCACAGCAAATGCAGCATGTGAAGAAATCTAATCAGCACCTTGCGCTCTGCACTAGCATTTACACGGATTTGTGCTTTGCACTTGATTAGCTTACTGCAAGCTTTACAAGAGATTCCCTCCACTAAAATTAATCAAAAGCTCTTGGAGACTGCTTTCCATTTACAAGAGAAGTCAAGATGAGCTTCCAGGTGAATAAATAATGATCATAATAATGATGACAGCAGCAGCAAATATTGAGCTGCTTTGAGACTCAGCTGGGGGAAAGGGGACTGTGGAGAGTTGGGGCTGGAATCTTTCTGTAGCTCTCTGAAGGAAAAGCAGGAGCTATTTTCTTAGTTAACCTAAGTAAGGCTGCTGTTTGGGAAACGTGACCATATTCTCTCTCTGCTGCCCCTGGCCCCAAGTGCACACACGGGACCACTTGCTCCCCCCACACCATGGTGTGTCAGGCCACTGAGAACAACCAGACTCTCTGCAAGGCCACTAACCACCCCCCACCCCAACACACACACACACACACACACACATCACGGTAAATTCATGTTGCCAATGGCTAACACGTTTCATCTCATACTGCAATAAAAATGTGACTTCTAAAGTTTTTATTTTATGACGCCAGAAGGTGAATGGAAGGAGGGAGGAAGGGAAGACTCCGGGGATGTCAAAGGGGGAAAAGGTAATTTTTTCCCTTTACTTGATTCTCTCTCTCTCTCTTTCTTTCTCTCTCTCTCTTTCACACACACACACACACACACACACACACACACACAGATTTGCTTTCCTGCACCAGCTAAATGAGGTGGGCGAATGGGAGTGGGCTCCTATCATTTTTAAAAGATGCTAAATAGGGCTGAGAGAGTGAGAGGGTGAAGGTGAGGAGGTGAGGGTGGGAGTGAGTGAAATCCATGCATCATTCTCCCGGATTGAAGAATACTAGAAGCCCCTGGATCCACATTCTCAATTTCCAACGAGCTACAAAATGACGCCCCAGCTAGGGCCGAGGGTTCTCATCCCTCCCCAGTGGAGGCTCAGCTCCCTGCACAGCGGCCCACCTAGGGCAGAGCAGCGCCGCGGGCCCCTCTAACCTGACTGTAGATCTCCCCGCGCTAGGTGCCCATCCCCGACATCTTGAACTTCGCCTCCTTCTTACTTTCGCTCAGATCTGGCGAGCGTCAGGAAAGGCACTGGGAAGGAGCAGGAGCTCAGCGGCGGGGCGTGGAAGGAGAGGGCTGGGGGTGAGCGTTACCTGCGAAGGTTCTCGAGGTCTCCTTCCAGCCCCGGTGGTAATCTCGCTCAGCGCCGCGTCCTCCCCCAGATCCAAACTTTTGCTGGGTCCTCCGAGTGGCGGCGGCGGCGACGGTGGCGGCTGCCGAAACCCAGCCTTCTCGCCCGCAGCGTCGGGGCGCGGGGGTGCGGAGGCCGGAGCCTCAGAGCGGCGCGCGCCTCCCCGCAACGGGCCGGAGCCCCGGCGCCCCTCTCGCCTAGCTCGCTCTCGCCTTTCTCCTCTACGGAGCCGCGGCATCGTCTTCCCCCGTCCTCCGCCACCTCCGCCTCCAGGGCTCGGGCATGCCACTTTCTCTCGGCTCCGGGCGCCGCGGCCCCCGCCTCCTTTCCTCCTCTGCCTCCCCCTCTCCGCCTAGACCAAGCCACGAGTCCCGAAAGAAGCAGGGCGAGCGGGGAAGGCAGCGGAAAGAGGCCCCGCAGCGCCTGGGCTCCTCAGAGGCGGAGGACCTCGGGGGGCGGCCGGAGACCCGGGCGGGCGCGCCGCGGGCGCCTGGAAGCCCACCGCACGGAGCCCGGAGCAGGGCGCTGCGCGGGGCTGCGCGGGGGCGGGCGCGGGGCTCGCTCCAAGTGCTGCGCCGGCCCGGCGTGGGTCCCGAGGCTGCTCCGACCTCACTGCTGCCTCGATCGGATGCGGCCGGGCTAATGTAGACGCCGCGGCCCCCACCCCCACCCCTCCTGACACCCCCGGGAGATGTTTACAGTAATGAATTCGCGGGATCGCCTGCGTCGCTCCCGCGCTCCTCCTCTCCCTCGGTCCCTCGCGCTCTGGCGCGCTCCCCTCCTCGAGCCCTCTTTCTCTGCCCCCCTCCTTTACTCCCTCCCTTTCAGAGTCCCTCCCACATTTCTGGTTTAAAGAATGCTTGGGAGGCGCGGCTGCAACCCTTGCTTTCCAAGAGGCAAAGTCGGACTCGGTTTTTAACCCTCTCCTCCCCGAAGAGAGTTGCAGACGCCTGGACCAACACCATGGATGCCACCCTGACCGAGCAAGCCTTCTCCTCTCTCTAGCCAGCACCATCCCACCCCCAACTCTTAGGGATAATGCCACCGTCTCAGCGCTGAAAGTCGATTTCCTCCCTGCCCGCTTGGGCTGTACTTCCAAGCCACAGGATCTATTACTTAGACACTGAGAAATGATCGAAACGTGAAATTAGAGGGTAAAAATATCACAAGTCTCTCAACCAAGATGGCGTTATTTCAAATGAAGGCAACCCTGATGATTTGCGACCCCCACCCCCACGCCATCACCAGTTAACTCCCTGATCCCGGGGCTTATTAAATAACTTTAATTGGAAAAATAATCCGAAGTTTAACATGATTATTTTGAACACCTATTTTCTGCCTTCACTCTAGCTGCTGGGAAAAAAAGGTTGTTCACTTTCCCCATAGATTGCAACGGATAACTAAATTCAGCCTCAAAGATTCAGGAAACAGACTTGACAGCAAAAGGAGCCTGATTTGTATACGGGCAATGTTTCCACTTCGCAATCTCTTTGAAAAGGTTAAAGAGTAATGTAAGAAAACCAGGTGCACGTCTGTTTCTTGGAAAACATATTTTAAAAGGTTCTGGTTTTCTCCTCTCCTTTCATTGTCGCTCCTCCTGCCTCTAGTAAGTTGCTGTCATGTTTTAACAAGTCTGTGGAGAGGCTGAATGTGAACAGAAGAGGGAGAGCGAGCTCGAGCCAAGGCTCCAGGCTGCGCCGAGACGCCCGTCGGTGGGGCCATGCGAGAAGCAAACGGCGAGCTTGAAACTAGCTCAGGACCAACTCCCTAGGGATCCGCGGGGCTGTCTCGGACCAAAGGTTGCGCAGGGGCGGTGGCCTCGACTGGCTCAGGAGGATTTCCCCGTCCTCAGTTCAAAGTCTGAGTCACTTGGCACCACTTTCCCAATTGTTTTTATTTCCTTCGCATCCTAGTTGTGTCTACCGCCTTCACTTATTTAAGTGCCTTCGTCGTGTTAAGAGGACTTGGAGAAACGCCCCATTTGCCTCCCAAGCACAAGCCACGCATGGATCCACCCAGACGCACGGCCGAGACGCACGCTGGCACACGCTCTCACACACGCTCACACACGCACACACGACCTGGGTTTGTGCCCACGGGTCGCTGCTCCTGTTGCATTATGCAAAGTGGTCAGGAAAATACTTTGATTTACATCGACATAACCTCTCTTCTCCTCAAACTCAGTGTGTGACTAACAAGTATCCAGAGGAGGAGGGGGCACGCCGGGGGGGGAGTTAATTGGACTAGGACAGACAGTGAGTGCCATCTTGCTGGGAGGTTCCAGGAGCAAAGCGCCAGCGTCGACAGCCACGGTGGCCTCCACCTCCACCAGCAGCTGTCGCTGGCCGGAGCCCCACGCGATCCCGGAGTTTCCCGGGCATCACTGAGAGTCCAGTCGGCCCCAGTCACCCTCTTCCCAGATACTTAATTTCCCTGGTTAATGACCCGACCTCAACTGGCAACCTTGATCTTGGGCCTGATTAAAAATGAAAAGTGACCGCGCCCGCCCTGAAGGCGCGGAGACGAACCCGGGACTGGTCAGCGCGGCGGAGGGATCTTTCCAGGCGACTCCAAGCCCGCGCGGGGACACGGTGGCAGCTGGCGAGGCTCTGCTCCCTCCCTCCTCGCCGCCGCCTGGCCCCGGCACTTAGATCTGGTGGGGGGCCCGGAGCTTTCCGCCCCCTCTCTGCGTCCCACGCACGCGGCTGAGACAACGCAACCCCAGTTCAGCCTGGTGTGCTGCCTGCGCCTTCATCGCCCCCGCTGGCGCGCGGGGAAGACGCGCGGGTCCGAGCTCAGTGCCGGGCCGCTGAAGACCAGCAAAGCTGGAGAAAGACTTGGTTTGGGGGAAAAAGTAACCCTCTCCCCAACTCGCAGGAAAATGCACTGGCATCCTCGGCATCTTCTTAGCCACGAAGCAATCCCGGATTGCGGGCAGGAGGCGGGCTGGTGGCTTTAGATGCAACCGCTTGATAACATCGGTGACATTATCAGCAGATGGAGTGGACGCGGGGGTGGAGGAGTAGGGGGTGTTACTCCTAGAAGTTATCCTATTCATTCTGGGAAGTGAGAGGCTGGATTACAGCAAGCTTAATGGCTCCAGAACCCCAATTTGGGATCGATCCTCCCAGCAGACTGGCAAATGTGTGTTTTGACCCAAAGCTCAGTTACCAAACTCTTTCGAGGAGGCGAATTCTACCTGCAAATAGACCTCCCTAAAGTCGGGGGGAAGAGTTAAGCAGCCTATGCTCTCTCTGGAGGCAAGAAAAAGCCAAAACATCCCATCCCATTGACCACCCTACGCTGGTTCAAAATAATAATAATAATAATAATAATAATAATAATAATAATAATATATCTCCCCCCAACCGCGTAGCAGCAGCCCTGGCTGTTATGGGAAACTCCACCTGGCACCTCTGTCCCTTTACCTGGCGGCCGCCGTGTCTCCTCGCAGTGCGCTCATCCGAATCCGACCGGGTCGGGGAGGTGGAAAGGGAAGAAGCTGGCGCGGCAGCAGCGGGGATCCCGGGGCATGGTATTGTTTTAGGGGTCACCGCCAAGGTCCCTCCTGCCCATCGTTGAGAACCGCCAACCTGATCCCGGGGCTGGGTGGACACAGCGGCAGGCGCAGTGCTGCCGCCTCGCAGCTGCTAGACACCCGGAACCGAGGGCCAAAGACGCACCCCGGGCGGAAGCAGCGCAGCGCCTTGGCACGGAGATTGTGGCCACTGATGTTATCTCGGAGCGCTCGTTCCTCTGCGGTGACAATGGAAGATGCGAAACTCGCAAGGGACAGCGACAGGTTTCGAACGTACAACTAACTACCAGGTACCCAGCCTGAGACTGTATGCTGTTTCCCCCCTCCCCCTTCTCTCCCTCCTACTGGGGAGGGAACTAATTTAACCCTGTGTGCGCCCTACACTCCCTGGAGAAGCTAGAATTGACTCGGAAACCGCAAGCGGCGGCTCCCGGGGCGAGAGCTTTGTTCACGTGCGTTTCCAGTGGGTGTGTTGCTGTCTGGGGGCATTCGCGTGGCAAGACGCCAGTGGCAGGCTTCCAGCGCCAGACTCCGGCATGGGAAGGAGCCCCAGCGTTTCATCCGGACCAGACCCAGCCCTCGGAATCTATTTTTTGCCTCCAGTTACCAGATTTATTGAAGTTGCCAGCAAAGTTGGGTTTTATTCCTTTATTTCTTCCTCTTTCCCGCCTCCCGTATTATTTCCTTTCCTAGCGGTGCTTTGAAGATGTGGAACTCTCCGCTCATTCTAATTCTAGCTTATAACTGTTTTGCGTGTGCGAGACGAATGGTGGAGGGTACCCATCCACCCACGCAAAATTTAAATGAAACCGCAGGGAAAGCTGTCTCTCACCCACTCACCCAGTGTAGGCAATGGCGAATGACCACATATTCAAATAAGACCAAGACGCCAGAAGATGGGGAAGGGGCTGGTTTGAGGGAGCTGTGAATAGGGAGATGGAAGGGAGAGAGAACGTGCCTTAGAATGGAATAAACAGGGGAAGCACAGACAAGAATGATGATGCAGAAAATATATCTGAGTCCCAATACTGAAAACAGCAGGTCAGCTTTAGTGCCTAAATTTTGATCGGCAATATTTCCCCAGCTCCTTTGGAAGCAGAATGAATGAACGAGTGAATGAATGAATGAATGAATGAATTTGGGGGTTTGTTTTGTTTTAATGAGAGAGAGAAAGTGAATAAGTGAGGCTCAGCCTTGGCCGCACAGATGCTTTGCGTTTTGTAAACAGCTTTGTCTAAGTGCTCCTGACTCCCAAGAAGTAAACTGGAGTTGGAGGCGAGTCACCTCCTAGACGTGAAATGGAAGCTTAGACAAGAGAAACTGACAGCTCAAGGCCTCTGCTGTCACCGGCACACCCCAGTGAGCCAGAACGTCGCCCACAGCGCAAACTCAGACAATCTTCTACAGATTCCCCTTTTCTCCATCTCCGTTCTGGACTAAAGAAAGAAAGAGTCTTTAAAAATCATTTAGAGGGTAGCACGTGGATCTTGCGAAAACTGAGTTATTTTTAAAAGGAAAAAAAAAATGTGTTTCTCCACAGGATAGATGTTCTAAGTTCTCTCTGCAACATACCCAAGCCAATGGGAATCTGTAATAGCCATTTCAAACGCCTCCGGAGCCGGGCTTTGCGCACGGAGGTAATGGGAACACTTTCCAGCCGGCCTGGTGCAGAATTTCCTTGTAAATCCTTCTAGTTTGCCAAGGTGGCAGCAAAGCATAGGGAGAGCTCTTCAGCCAGCCGAATCAACACGGAAGACCACATTTTAGGACAAATACTAATCTACCTCCTTTTAAATACTCATCTTCTTGTGTTTAAGTGTACATAAATATCCACATGAGGTTCTTTCTTTGAAACCTTGATCTGAGGTAACAGTATAATTATTTCATCTTTAAGAATACGTTTCTGTTTAAAAGAAAATGGAACTCCGTGCAGGTTTTACTTTCTGATTTATGCTGCCAGAAAATGAGTAAGATTAAAAAAGTGAGACGAGGTGGCTGCAGATGTACAAAATTTGTATTTTAGATTATAGCTTTTTATAAATTATAAACAAACACTATCATCTGTCTGTGCTCCCTACTAAAGACTATTGATGGGATGACTGTAATCAGGACAAGGAAAATTAAGTACAGAAAGGCATCACATCAAATGTATGAACAGAATAACTGTAACAAGTTTCTTAACCACATGACCCATAAGTCAGCTTTAGAAATGTGTGATGGTGGAACCACAGGAAGCGAAAGAGTAGTAAATGTGGTTCAGGGGCTCCAGAGGGTAATAATTTTGCAGACTCACAAAACTGGGATAATTAGGTTACTTTATTTTTATTAAGAAACCATCGCTAATACAAAAGGGTAGAAGAGTAGAGAAACAAAAAGCAAATCTGTGAGCCTCAAAAAATGGAAAGTCATGGGGAACCTGGGTGGTTCAGTCAGTTAAGTGTCTGACTTTAATTTTGGCTCAGGTCATGATCTCAGAGTCCTGAGAACTAGCCCCTTGTGGGGCTCCATGCTCAGCAGGGAGTCTGCTTGAAGATTTTCTGTCCCTATCCCTCTGCCCCTTCCCCCACCTGTGCACTCTCTCTGGGGTGCACTCTCCCTTAAATAAATAAATAAATAAATAAATAAATAAATAAACAAACAAACAAACAAATAAAACCTTAAAAAAATAACAGAAAGTTAGCTCATTCGTTATTCTTTGGACTTCATTCCTCGATGGTGTTTTCACATCAACGTTGAAACTTGACTGCCATCTCAAACCTTTCGTGCCCCTCTCCATGTTTTTTGCACACTCCCCCAACTATACAATCCACATGTACATTTTCCTGTGTTTCTACCTTGTGGAAGGGTGCCTGGGTGGCTCAGTTGGTTAAGCATCTGCCTTTGGCTCAGGTTGTGATCCCCAGGGTCCTGGGATCAAGTCCCCACATTGGACTTGACTCCTTGCAGGGAGCCTTCTCCCTCTCCCTCTGTCTCTCATGAATAAATAAATAAAATCTTAAAACATAATAATAACACTTTGCAGAAGTAAAGATAACACAGGATTTGGATTTGTAAGATCATGGTTTAAGCCCAAGCTCCTGAAAATTTTGATCCTGGGTAAGATTGGCTCTGAGCCACTGTTTACTCATTAATAAAATGGGCATAAAAATACCTGTTCTACCAGCCTCATAATATTGTCACATCATGAGTCAGTGCATAGGAAAGTGCTTTAGAAGTTTCAGTTGTTATTCAGTTATTGCTAACAATATTATCATTACATCACAGAGTCCCAGCCTTCAAAACATTGGAAAGTTACATCAACCTGAACAGCTTCCCCTAATGTTATCATCTTACATTACCTTGGAACATTTATCAAAACAAGAAACCAACACTGCTCTGTTGCTATTAACTAAACTCCAGGCTTTGCTGGTATATCATCAGTTTTTCCACTAACATCCTGTTTCTGTTTCAGGATCCCATCAATTCTACCACATTGCCTTTAGTCATCATATCTCCTGTGCTTTGTGACAATTCCTCGGTCTTTCCTTGTTTTTAATGAATCTGGGAGTTCTGAAGAATAGTGGTCATGTATTTTGTCTTTCCATTCGGGTTTGTCTGATCTGACTCTAGTTCTGGGTTTGCGGGGAAAAAAATACAAGGGAGGTGGAGTGCTGTTCTCATCTCATCATAGCAGGTGGAGCATGATATCAGCATGATGTCACTGATGATAACATCATCACTCTCTAAGGTATTGTGTGCAAGGTTTCTCCACTACAAAGGTATCTATCCTTTTCCATACTCTGTTCTTTGGAAGTGAGCCACTAAGTCCTGCTGACCCTCATGGATTTAAAATTTGTAAATGCACAAACTAAGCATTTAGTGCAACTGATAAACACCCCAAATATTGAATCCACCTAGGAATAATCTCCCAGGCACCTCTGTCCCCGTATTCTATATCCTTAGGAAAGTGTTCAACTATCTCCTCTTGGCTATATATTTTGAACCCATCTTCACTACTCCATGCTTTACAATCCCCAAACCCAGTCTCCAAATCCTGTTGGTTCTTTTCTGAAATGTATCCTACCTTCCTAGTTCTCATTGTCACATCTGGTTGGTTTAGAATTCCAACTTTCCTACAAAAAGTTGGCATCCATGACCTCTTATCCCTTTCTCCCTTTCATGGTTTTCTGAGAGTTTGGTGTTCATTTCATTCTCCCTCCAAGGGACAATAGCAATCAACTAGTTTGTCTCTGGATAGTCTAAGGGTCTCAAAGAATTTAGTTGGTCTTACCTTTCTTTTATTCTGGTAAATGCTTGAAGCATGAGTCTTAAGTTCATGAATAAGCTTCTGTAGCAATTAGAGAGAAAGCCAACCTTTCTTCTAAGATGAGAGCCACTGTAAGAAAATCCATGATTAACACACTGTGGGTAGGTGGCTTTTCATTTCTCACATGAGTATAAAACACTCTTTATGCACTTTTTGTGAGTGTGGTATGATTCATGTGAATCTGTGACATTGAAATGCATACTCTGCCGGATTTGAAACACCATGATACAGTTTGTGGTTCATCCATTTATCCAACAAACATTTGTAGAAAACACAAAACATGTAGCAGAACTTTGATAAATAGACTTAATCCCTGTTCTATAAAAACTCTCACTGTAGTAGTGATACACTTTAAATAATTACATACTCATTAGGTAAGTAAAACAATTTGGTATATGCAAAGCATGTTAGTGCCCTGAAACAGATTCTCTGAGGAGGGAAGTCCTCATCCAAGTGATGAGGAGGCTTTCTTGATAATGTACTGATTTTATAGGGGACTTGTGACATTATTTTTACATCCAGCCTTCTGCATACAGCAACCCCAGGAACCAACCGGAGTCCCCTGTCTCAGGGAAATCTCTTTGGGCCAAAAATTGGAAAATCAGTGTAGGAGTAATTGCTTGACTATCCATTTCCCCTAAGCCTTGGTTGCTTTGCCTCTCCATGCAGGTTACAAGATGATTATGCGTGAACAAAAACAGAAGGTCCACACTGACAGGAAACAAAAGCATGTTAAACCATGGAGATCTCCTCATACATAAACCTGCCATTTGTCAAGCACTTGCTCTCTGTTCCAAAGGGAAACTGGCAAAAACTTGAAGCAAACATTCTCCAACAGCACTGGGGAAGAGTAAATGAGGGAAATGCCCTTTTTCAAAAGAGTATATGGTTGATATAAAGATGGAAGTCATTTTAAGAAGAGATGAAAGATCTACCCAGAGACTGATTTGAACATAGGTGCTACAATTGTAGCAAATGTTACCGAGCCTTCTGTATCTGACTACAGTTCCGATGAAGAGGGAAGTGCCATTTTAATCTGAGAAAACATATTTCGTTGAGTGAGTAAAAAAGATTCTGAATTAGAATATATATCTAAAACATATAACAAATATATATAACTTCCCACTAGACTACATATCTATCTATCATCTATCTATCTACAAACACACGCACATATACTTCCCACTGTCTATTGATATATTAGAAAAAATAAAATTGCATTCTTTAAAAGGTCAGAGATAATTTTCAAGCCTGCCCGACTCTTATTATAAGGATAAATACTATATCGATTAAGCTATATGTAGTTGCAAGAGGTCTGAAATTGGACTTGGATGGCGGGACTTCAAGTCTCTACTACTTTATCAGGGAAATCAATAACAGCCCAAGGCCTCAGTTTCTCTTTTATCCCAAAGGGAAAAACCAAACGATCTGCCAGGGTAAATATATAAGCAGTGAGTGAAGTGGGTTATTTCGAAGCTCAAATTAAGAGCAAACTATTATTATTTATGTAATGACTGTGTTTTACGGAACATAATTTAATGTGAGATCTCTTTTACTCCGTATAATCTTAAGACATTCCTGGCTTTTCTGATAACCTGTTTTACACAAAGTTTCAGAGCTTCAAAGGTACAGAGTTGCTAAACTCCTGCAAAATTGCTCCAAACAATACTTTCGGGTGCCAGTCAACCAAGTTTTGAACTACCTAAACAATGAACTTGTCCAACATACGGAATTCTTAGCTATCATTTCACAGTATCGCTGAAAAATTCATATAATTGCTGTTGGCCAATTTTCTTTTGTAGTTCCTCCACTTAGCTAATAGAAGTAACTAAACTTTTCCAAGTGATTCTTTATTTTTTTTTTATTTTATAGCTAGATTATTTTCATGCTTGAATCTTCTGAATTTAGTCATCTCATTTGCTTACTCAGTTGGAACAACTTAGATTTCATGTTCCCCTTCTCTCCACTTGAAACATTTTTGAAAAAGTAAATTGTCACTAAAACTCGATAGTGAAAAGTTTAGAGAGGTAGCTCCTCACAGATAGTGTCTCTTCCTCTGTCTCTCTGTGTCACCTTTGGAAGTTTCCATTAGTACCATATTTATTTGACACACTAGAAAGCCATATGATATGAATGAAGTGAGCTTATTCGCATTTGATTTCTACTCCTTATTGATAGTACAAGGGCATGAATTAAATTTTTCTTCCTAAACACCAAAGGACCATTGTTGATCACAGTCTGGTGTATAGGTTGGCAAAGACCATGGTGTTCCTATCTCCAAAGAAGGCATTAAAAGCTTGATTTCCAAAGGCTTTCCCATTTTCCTTGGTGTTTTGAAGAGATATCTAATGAATCTCAAACAATATGAAACTGTGAAAATATCTGAATCATTCTGTCTTTGGATTCTGTATTTAATTTTATTTCTAGGGATTGTGCTGCAGTTTTGAGTTTCAATAGCACAGTTTCCTCTTCTTTTACTTTAATGCTTTATAAATGGAATCATGTCAGATTATTAAGTGTGCAGATACAAGAATATGGATTACCAATCAGAGCTAGTAGAAAGACAAGAAGTTAACCTTTAAAATACCTCCATTTGGGGTGCTTGGATGGCTCAGTCGTTAAGCGTCTGCCTTCGGCTCAGGTCATGATCCCAGGGTCCTGGGATCGAGTCCTGCATCAGGCTCCCTGCTCAGCAAGAAGCCTGCTTCTCCCTCTCCCACTCTCCCTGCTTGTGTTCCATCTCTTGCTCTCTCTCTCTGTCAAATAAATAAATAAAAAATCCTTAACAAATAAAATAAAATACCTCATTTGTAGGATGTTTATCCCTTACACCATTCCCAAATGGATGACTGTGTCTGAGAGCTCTCGGCCTCCACCCTCATGTCGTAGGTCACAGAAACAGTGAAGCAGCTAGCAGTAGATGCCAGATCTCCAGAAACCTGTCCAGAGTTTAGCCACTACCCTGATGTAGATTTTGGTCTCTCATCAACAGGAAATAATATTTTCTTATCATTATGGATAAAACCAAATTTATTTAAATGTATTTCTAAATCTCTATAAATTAAAACAGTTTCCTTAAAAAATATCCTGTATTTCTTACATGTCCATCCTAAGAGACAGACTTAAAAATTATAGAAGTAAGCCTGTGAAAGCCAAGGGAGTCTCAACAACATTAGGAAAACAAAACCACAGTAAGGAACCAGTTCACTCCCATTAGAATGGCTATAATAAAAAAGACAGAAAATAACCAGTGTTGGTAAGCAAGTAGAGAAATTGGAATCCACATACCTTAATGATGGGACATTAGTAAAATAGTACAGCTACTTTTGCATGAAGGTTTCTTAAAAAGTTAAACATAAATTTACCATACAACCCAGAAATTCTACCCTTAGGTGGACTATCTGGCATATCTATCTACCCAAGAAAATGGAAACATACGTCCACACAAACACTTCTCCATGAATGCTCTTAGCAGCATGTTTCATAGTAGCCCCAAACTGGAAACAGCCTACATGTCTATCAGCTGCTGAACACATAGACAAAATGTAGTGTATCCATGCAATGGACTGCTATTTGAACAAAGTAAGGATACATGGTAAAGCATGGGTGAACTTCAAAATAATTTTGCTCTATAAAAGAAGTTATACTCGAGAGACCAAGTATTGTGTGACTTAATTTATAAAAATTACAGAGAAACAAAGTTTTTGAAGACAGCAAATCAGTAGCTGCCAGAGGAAGAAGGAACAGAGATTTACCGTAAATGTGCATAAGAGATCATAATGCAGTGATTAAAATGTTTTAAAATTGATTCATGGTGATGTATGCATAACTTGGCAAATTTACTCAAAGTAAGAATTGAATTGTACACTCAAAAGGAGTGAATTATATGATATGCAAAATATGTCTAAATAAAATTATTTTTAAAAAGCTAAGAGGATTGATGTCAACATCTATGAATATTTAATCTTGGTAATATTCTTGCTAGATCCTCTTACATCACCAATAAATAGGGCTTGAATTATCTTAAGACTAATAAATAAAGAATATGGAGAATAGTAGAAATAATAAACTAATATGTGTGTCTAAACATTCTACCTATTAACCTACTTTTTCAAAAGAGCAGATCATTTACAATCTGATTAAATCCACCCATGTGATCTGTAAAAATTCAGAAGTAAAATAAACAGAATACAGGGTGACATAGTCTTTCCACTCTATTCTCTGTAAAAAAAAAAGTAACATCTAAAAAATATCTGTGAGTCAATAAGGGAAAACAAATTCTCTGCTTTTGTATTAAGTTCTCTGCTCACCAGACTCCTCTGCCAAAAAGAGTCTTCTATTTTTACAACACATAGTACATTTGTTTACTATGGCTCAAGGAAACATGATGTTTTACTAATAAAAATCCATTTTTGATAATAGAATGATCAATTATTTTAACATACCCTTTGAATAGCTTAATTCCTTTATATAGTCATCAATCAGGAATCTTCTTTCTTTCTGTCCAGTTAGGGCAATATAAATACCATTTTGTGAGGATGTCATATTTTTCTTTTTTTCTGGCAAAACAAGAAAGCGTAAGACAGATGGGTTAAGAAGAAAGTCAGACAGAGTATCAGTTGCCAAAGGAAAAAAAAATAAAAATAAAGACAACATCTTGTCCATCAAGGAGCTCAGATCAAGAGTCTTTCTTTTCTCAAATAATGACAGCTCCCAAACTGTGAGCAACCAGCAAATAAATAAAGCAAAACCACCAAAGGTGTTTCTCCACGGTTTCCACTTTAATGCCTAGGAGAGATAAACATGTCATTTTACTAGGAGGATTACCTGAAAAAAAAATTAGCTAAAGCAGACAAGAAAGAAGAAGGAAATAGAATAAGGGCATGTCATGTCTATTACCGAGGGATGAACTGCTTCATGCTTTTCTGGGTACTGCTGATGAGATGTCTAGGAAGAATAATCTACATCTACCTTCAACAGTATAAAAGGATCCAAAGTACAGATTTATAATCCTCACATGAGGAGCTTCAGGACAACTGACATAGTTGTTCTCAGTTGAAAATGGGCCCTGGTTGGTATTCTACATTAATTTTTCTCCAACAGGAGCTTGCCCACTAGATGTGGTGAAATCAAGTTTATGTGCTCTTTAATAACTTTTCTCCAGCCAGGAAGACCTTGTTTTTCAGGCCTCCGGAAATTGTTGCTAGAATAGAAGAGGTTGGAAGTGGGGCTAGATCAACTGGACCTGTGCTGTGAGCCATCCATCACGCATTCACAGCAGCCTCCCAGATGGAAGAGAGATGAGGGGGAGCACATTTAATGAGGTGTGAGCTTGGAATGGGCAAAAAAACACAATTTTGAAGGTTTTGAGATCAATGTCTTGAATCGACACAATGAAAAATATTTTATCATAGTTAGAAAAATCACATTTTTTTTTCATTTTTAACATTACTCTCAGGCTTTAGGAAAAGAGTAGAGACTGGGTTTGAAGATATTAAGAAAATTCGCTAATTGGCCAAGTTCTTTGTCAATGCCTTATAGGATGTGTTTAAGTATAGGAGCATGTTTCAATCTATTTGGAAGAGAAGCAGGCTGAGTTCTGGTATCAAATATGTTCCCAGCTAGCTGAAGATTTAGGAAAGCCACACAATTTTCTGAGGCCCCAGATGTCTCTTCTCAGAGGTGATAATAATTCCTGGCAAACTTGCTTTGCATCGTTTTGTAAGCATAGAATAAAATGGTAAATGTAGATATATCTATGAGAAAAGCATTTCCCTAAGCAAAAGTGTCATTCTTATTAAAAAAAATGTGAATGTCTCCTCTTTAACCCCTTAGCTTACTTGAGGATGAAAACCAGGGTAACTCCTCTGGGAAATGATCAGGTTCTGGTTTACATTTCTTCTGTGATGAGGGTGATAAAGGGCTGATCTTTAGATATGACAAGTACAAAGTTCCATGCTTGGGCTAGAGTTTGGAGAGCCTCATTAATCACATTCCATTGTGTTAGAGGTTCTATAAACATTGCAAAAGCATAAAGTACAGCCCTTCTATTAGTGACATCTTTCCAACCTAACTCCAGGAAGCCTTTGAGATTTTCTTAACTGACAGGATTTCATTTCAGTCATTAGTTAATCATGCTTAGTGGGTGACTCTGAATCCCACCAGGCAGGAGTAAGGGGATATGTATTCAAACAGTACAAACATGGCTTGTCCCAGTCACATAACCATTAAGAACTGTGGGGGGGATTTCCTTTCTCAGGATAAGTCAAATCATTTATGTGAATCCCATAATATTCCTTTTCTTTTTTTTTTTTCCACCTTTGGAAACTAATGCTATAAAGTTATAGATAGAAAAAGAATGCTGAGAATCCTTCCTGTGGATACTTTGGGTGAGATGAAGAGGCAAGTATTATTGCTTACGGATTTGTATGTCCTGCTGTCAAAGTCTTTTTATGTATGAATGGGCCACTTGAGACAACTAAGAAGCCAGGCCACCTTTAGGATATGGATGGGGGTACATTTGGTATTCACTAGGACTAATCTGCTCAAGGTTCTTCTTGAAATTTTGGTTACATTTAGCTTCCAAAGTCTGTAAAATCCTCTTCTCATTTGTAAATATTTTATTATTTATTTATTAACATTTTCCTTCATGGAAATGTTTTCAAACACATTTATCAGTTGGAATGTAGTTCTTATTAACTATAATAGCAAAGATCCCAAAAGAATTAATGCAAACAAGACCATTTAAATAGCTGCTGGCTGAAATTTGTGCAGGAACATATCAATGTATATTTTAATATTATTAATTTTACAATTTAGTTGAAGAAGATAATATTAATTCCTAGTTTCCAAGATTTTTGGGAAGTTCTAGATACGGTAAATTGAATTAATTTCTTGGCTGCTTTTTTTTTTGCCGTTTGACTCCCTCCATTTGTTTACACCTTAGGAAAAGCCATGGCTCTGATGGTTAGATGTTGGTCTAATAAGGCAAATTTTGGAGCTTATATAAAAGCAAGCTATCTTCCTTCTGTATAGATGGAATGGAAAACTTGATGAGTCTCACAGCAGGATGACATTTATACACAGAGAAAGAGCATACGGCTGGATCAGAGACAATCCATAACCATCTCTATATAAACAAGCTATAGAACATATTGATGATGGGTGACAATTAATACAATGTTTATGGATAATGAAGCATGTATTTCCTATACCTACAACAGTAATTTTCTTCAGATTCATCATTGATCCTACCGTCTCTCTTTTTATTTTCTAACAGTTTGCTCCTATCATGCTAGTATTTTACACATATTTCAAAATAAGTGAGATTCAAACTAAGCAATTGCTAAGCATAATAACAATTAATCAAAATGTATCTCTAAATAATTTCAGAGGGTAAGTTAGAATCATTAATAATAAGGTAATATGGAAGTGATAATGTCAACACACTTATAATAATGGACTAAGCAGTGTGAAGTACAGCTATGGGACTGTTTCCTGGTGCTTGCATATCACATTCCACTAAATATGTCTGGTTATTGCCTCATGCTTTCTCATAGTTAGACCATATTACCTACTCAAATTTAGCTAATTTCCCAACAAATCCATATTCTTTCTACTTACTCTTGGGCCTTGTCTAGCTCTCTCTAAATTTGGTTGTTCTCTTTGTACTTTTATAAACTTCACATGGTAGTTGTTTTTCCCCTTAGTATGTACATGGCATCCATATTTTGTTGTTTACATAATTAAATATTTCTGAAACTCTATGATATACTATATATGCCAGACACTGTAATTTATACTGGTAAATGTGTCAGCAGGAAGTAGATTATTGCAGAGTATTCAGACAAGTAAGTGAAACAGCAACTCGATTGTAGCAAGTGCTAGATTAAGAGAAATAGAACATTTTATTAAGAAACATAGAAGAGGCACCTAACTCAGTCTTTTGGAATCAAGAGTCCTTTCTGGTAGGGTATGGAATATAACAAAAACTTAAAGTTGTTCCTTTTGCTTGGAATATCTATTGTCGAGGAGGGGGGGAGGAGAAGAGACATAGGTAGTAATAGGGCTTGATAGTTGCATTTTGAAAGTTGAGCTTTATCCTCAAAGAAAGGAATCCTTGAAGGTTTTTTAAAATGGGGAGTGATAAGAACCAATTTGTGCTTTTGCTATTTAACTCTGCCATAGACAATATATAAACAAATGAGTGTAGGTGTGTTCCAATAAAACTCTATTCAGAAAATAAGGATGCTGGCAGGAATTGACCCCCAGGCCACAGTTTTCAAAACTACAAAGCTGATGATGAGGTAAAATTGCAAGGATTTGGTCACTGGCTGGAAGGAAAGGAGAGGGAAATGTCAAGTTTCTAACTCTGGCTATGTGAGAGGTAACTACAATGGATGACCCTAAGTTTGGTTAAAGGTATATGTATTCATGTATCATGGAGAAGATTGTAGAAGAAGGTAATAACACACTAAGAGGAGTGATTATAACCTGGAGGATATCTTTCAATGGGTGTACAAACACAAGTTAGATTAAGCACTGTAGAATCAATGGGAGCTAGTCATTCTCTCTCTCTCTCTTCTACAAATTGTGACATGGCTTTATACCTATAGAATGAATAATCACTTTTTAAAACATAGTAATTAGGAAGACAGTATTTGTTTGAACACCACTGAGTTCTAAGAAAAGAAGGTGCTAGATACAGGCAATGTATTACGACGCGGTAACATGTAATATTTTGAAATGCTTAACAAAGAGTCACACATAAGCTGCAGAGAGAGAGGGTAAATATGGAAGCATTTAAAGAGAGGATGTGGCTCACAGGAAGAGAGCCAATCTGAAAATTCAGAGAAACATAGGGAGGAGACCAAGGAGAAATCCAGAGTGAAATGCAATAACTGTTTGGGGAGCAGATGGTGCAATCTCTCATTCTTAAGAGATAAGACGAGTGAAGAATCTGCCTTTTCTCCTCAAAAAATCACATTGGTTATATTTTGTATTGTATTTCTTTCCTTTTGGGAGTGGTTTCATGCATGATTTACTTTTATTCAAGATGGGAATTTTACTATTTTCCCATGTAATGTCACTGCTGTCATGTTAAAGATCTAGGATTCTCATGCCATTTTTTTCTTACCTTTTCCATGTCCATATTTGCTCCCATCCTTCCTATTCTGCAGATGGACATGAAGTCATAACATACATGAAGCACCATAACATGATGTTAAAATATTTTGGCAACTCCTAAGTATTGGTTTCTGCAAGACATTTGGGAGATATTATATGCTATGAGTAAAGGAAATCCCTTCACCCCTCCTTTCTGGCATACTTCTCTTGGGCTATCACAGTTAGGCCATCGATGAGAGAAGATGTAGCTTTTAAATTCTTGGCAAATATAACTTGGGACTTCAACCTTTCATTGGTTTTAGCATCTAAAATCCTGCTATGCTGCCCATGCCCCTCCCTCTTGCCACTTCGCCAATCCCCATTCTCTGAAAACATGGTCAGTGTCTTCAGCGTCTGGAAAATTTTGGCATGGAAACCACCACCAAACAATGAAACATTTCCTTCTCATGTACACTGAGTCACGTCAATGTGCTTTAGATCTTGAGAACCCCTCCCAGAACTGTCTAAAATGTCCCATTTTAAAGGAGGGCATTGATACAAATGTCAAAAACCAATGACAGCCAGGTTGATGCCATCCCAAGTTCTTAATCCCAACATGACAAGCCCTGAGTATGTCCAGATGTATGTGGATAAGGTTTCATTTAACTTACTTAGAAAAAAGAACTTGGAAGAATACAATTGAAGACTGTTTATTTAGAGTATATATACATACATATATGTATATATATAGGTTTATGTTTCCAGAGGAAAAAAAAATCCATTGTCCAGAAAGTAAAGTAAAATGCATGGATTCTTTATGTCCCAAAAAGCAGATCTTAAGGTTTACTATTTTTAAAACTTTTATCAACTTCAAAAGATCCTCCTGGTTATACTTTCTTCATGTGGAAAGAAGAACACAGGTCTACCAACAAATCCTTGAGCATTTCTATTTAAAGAAATGGTTCCTTTTAATGAAAAAGTGCATAGGTTAAAAATAAAAATGAAAGAAAATAAAATAAAAATGAAAGAAAAGTATATTGTTAGCATGAGGCAGAGTCTATCTAGGAGTAACTCCAAGTTCCCCTAAAGGTGGTTCACTGTATTCAAAGTGTAAGGAAAATTTCCATTCTCCCACATCTAAACCATAGCTAAAAAGAATCTCATATATGTTTCTTTTGAAAAATTCTGAAGATTCATATATAACAATGTTTTATTGTCTTAAGTTATGTTAATATATCCATTACTCTAAGTAATGAGGGTTAATATGGCTTAATCCTAATTTAATTTTCTCACAGCTAAGTGCCTACAGAGAGCAGGCAAATTACCATATCTCTTTATTAGGTTCATTAAAACCACTGAAAGGTGATATTTACAATTAGTTGTAAAAACTTATTACTTTGGCTGAAACAAATCCAAAGAAGGTGATCAAGATTGTAACTCGTCAACATTTCATAGCCACAGTGCATGGAATACATTTTAGATAATTCAAAACACAAAGCTTAAAAAAAAAAAAAGAAAAGAAAAGAAAACTTTAAAGTCCTATCTCAGGAAGTAACTACCCAAGTCTTTGGGAAATGTTTAGAGATTCACTGCTTAAAATCTGCTTATTAATATGTTTCTAACCTATACGTTGCAATTTTTAATGTAGCAGAATTACCCCATCCATGTCAACTTCGCTAAGTATACCAGTGTATTGATTGAAACACATTTCTAGCAACCGGTAGCCCCATTGCTGAAAAAACTAGCAGAAAGCAGAGTCCGCATGTACCCCAGACTTTGCATCTACTCGAACAAACATCTTATGCCCTCAGAGATATTTACAAGTCCTCCAAACTGAAGACTAGAGTTCTTCAGCCTCCTTTTGTTCAAGTCTCTCCCAAGTAATATGCCTGTTGCTATTGCACATGATCTAGATATATACTCAGAAACAAGACCTTTAGCTCAGCAAATAATAACTGGGAACTTAGCCCAAATGCGCCACGCATCTATGTTAGGTACTGAGGATACAAAGCTGAATGGGAAGCTCTCCTAGCTGTGGTCATCAGAGTTTATTTGATTGAAACTGGAAGAGAGGACACTAAGTTGCTTTACTTGACAAGAATGGTATGTATGTATCAGATAAAACCCATTAATTAATGTCCAACTATGGAGTATTGGTTTGCTCTTGTTCCAGATCTAATATTTTTTAAAGAGGTATCTGGTAATTTCATTGGCTATCTGAAGCTTGTCAAAGTGACAAATTATTCTTGCAATACTTCTCTGTTGATTCCAAGACAAAATACCATTTTAAAATATGTTTCCTTGCTCTGCACTTTGCTGTGAGTTTACAGGACAAAACCATTAAGTTAACAACTGGCGCTGCAAAGAAATCATTCTCCGGTAATTAAATAAATCTCAAAACCTCTAAAGTTCAGCAAGGGTGATTGCCAAGGAGAGGAGATGGTGGACTCTGCTTGTCACAGAGACATCTTTCTCTTAGGTTTTCCCCACTTTCCATTACTGCTGCCAGTGTACTTCCAACGTCCATTGGGTCCCTCCGCTGTAAACTCTAACTTTTCCCTGAATGTTTACCGTGTGAACTGAAAAGCCCTCCTTTGATTGTCTATTGGTAAAACTGAATTAATTGGGAAGTTCTCAAATCTTTACTGAATATTAATAGAGAACCAATGGGAACTCAATTAGAAAATAAAAGAAAACAGGAAGCATTTTCCCTGAGAAGGTAAAAGTGTTTTACCACAGCCAGCTTCCCTTAGGATCTGCTAGCCTTATCTTGATCAATGAGTTAATTAGCTCTAGAAGCTATCATGGCTAGTTATGTCCATGAGGAGGAAGTCCCAGAGGGAGAGTAGTGGAGTTTCTAGACCTTACATAGATAGTGTTGCTTTTATCTGTTCTGTTCCTTTACATTTCTAGAAGAGGTTCCCTTTGAAGAAAATTTTCATGAACTAAGAATATTTAAAATCAATACATAATCCATGTTAAACTAGCTACTTTCTGGTCCATGTGTGACCAACATATGACATGAGTACTGCATATTATGTTCCTCGCTTCTATGGAAGGCATCACTCTACTCATGCAATCCCTCATTGATTACTGATAAAGCTTGAGAATCCTTCTCAATTCAGCACTTCAGGCAGCCACAATAATTGTTCAGTAATCGGCATGTTAGTTTAAATCAAATGCATCATCATCTCTCTTCTAGCCATTTCTTAGAATTTCTTACTTCCAGCTCCAGGCCTATCATGATATGTGTGCAAGAATGTCTTCTTGCCTAATAGTCTTCCTTAGGATATCACTCTCTGCCCAATGTCTTAAACTGGAAGTCTGAAAGTAAGTTCCACTAGCTCAATAGCTTTTATATTAACCCAGTCTCAACATTTTTTTTTTTTTAATATTAACTTACATTTCTTTTGAAGTGTCCTTTGGAACATGATTCCTATTGTACATGCCGTGAAAAAATATTCCTGAGGCAAATACACTTGGAAAATGCTGCATACTATAGCTCCTTGTGAAGAATAACAATGTGTAAAAGCTAAGGAAAGAGTCCAAGAAGTGCTGTATTAGAGAAACTTGTCTGACTTAGTTTAACCAAGAATTTCCCAAATGTATTTAACCATAGAAAACTTTTATTTAATGACACTTTTTAGCAAGTCCAGGAACACATTTTGGAAAGTGCTCCAATAACTTGACCAATTTCTTTATTCAAACTTCTCCCTTCAATCCATCTTACTTCTGCCACGAGAATTATTTTTCTATAATTATATGTCTGATCATATCATCCCTGTGTTCAAAAGCCTTTAATGGCTTCACAGTAGTGATCGAATAGATTCAAACTCTTGACTATGGTATCCAAAACTTGAGGTTTCTTCTGCAATTCATCTTTACCAGTTGTAACGACAAGTTAGAGAATAATTCCTTGCACATTGTCGGTGCTTTATGAAAGAATTTGCCTCTCCTCAGCCCCAGGTCTTCCTGATTGCAAGTCAGCAGGCATCAACATTTTCACTCACTTTTATGTCTTTCTGCTTTGGATAAGTCCATCCCCTCATCTGGAATATCCTTTTTCTTTACTTCTGTCAACCAAAATTCTTCAATGTGCATCTTAACGAACACTATAGGGTGACAATTTCCTTTGCTTTCTCCATATCCCTAAAGAAACTAATCACAATGTTAGGTATGTTCTCATTATACTCTGAATATCTTTCTCCACCTATTTGCTCCATGTACATAGATGGAAACATCTTTAAAGGACAGGTCCAGGGCTTCTCAGTCTTGGCACTCTTGTCATTTTGCACCGAATGACTCTTTGCTGAATAGAACTGCTCCATGCACGGCACTTGAACAGTATGTTTAGGACCATCCCTGGCCTCTACCCACCAGACACTAGTAGCACCCCTCCCTCCAGACCCCTCCCTCCAGATATTGCCAAACGTTTCCTGGGGGGAGGGTGCAAAATTGCCACAGTCAAGAACCAATATTCTAGACTAAACTTTTGCATCTCCCTGGCCTTAGTCCTGTGCCCACCAAATAGCCACTGAATTCAACATAATTGAATGTTTTTATTTGCCCCTTGAGGGCTTAATTGTAGTTGACAAGGAGAAAAGAAAAAAGACAAGGAAACAAGATATTCCAGAAATGCTGTCATTTGGGAATCTTGTGAGCATCATTATTTTCTAATTTTGGATTTCTCAAAATTGAAACTGAGAGGACGCGGGACCCATCCTCCCCATTCAAAGAGTACCTGTACTTTCGAAGTCTGCTTCTCATTTTGAGGATTTTGTTATTCAAAATTCATCTTTTGTTTTGTGCTCTCTAAAGTGTTCAGTTTTGGTAAAGTAAATGCACAATTCAGCCATTAAGATTCGTTAACTGCATTGATTTGTCTTTTTCTTTGTTTCTCTTTCATTAATGATACACAGCGATTTGTCTCCAGAGACTTTTTTTTTTTATCCTTTCGGAAAAAATCTCATATTTTATTTCTTACAAAGAGTTGTCTTGTGGCATGAAGACCCATCAAAGTCATCATTACATTGCACTTGTCTGCAGTGAACTGTCGTCTGTAAGAATTTGAGCCTGGCACACATCTTTCTGCATTTGTACCACATCTTTCCAAGTTATTTACCAATCTGAGGTGACTTGTTAGTGAGTATAAGATACTTTTGGCACTCTCTGCCTTTAATTTTTCCTGGCTAAATAACAAGGTTGTTTATAATCTTCTAGCTGTCCCCAGGCCAAAATAATAATGATGTTCTTTGTAATTTTATTTATAAAAATTGCTAAAAGATACTGTTTGTCATTAACCTTGATGTTTGTCTACATACTCCGTCTGCACTAGCAATTTCTATGCTTTAGTCATAAATACCCACCTCCCACTTTAGGTGGAGAGGATGAGTTTTAAAGGCTCAACTGCATCCATATGTTAGGATCTTTATCTGAACCTTATCTGAATGATCTGGGCTTTCTGAAACCCTGAAATTCTGAGCTGGAAATTAGAGAGCAACCTCTCTCACTAGGCTTCCCACTTTAAAGAAAACTGGCTAATTCAGAGGGACTCGGTACATGCATGGAAATTCTGTATATCAGCCTCTGGTATCTGATTAAAATTACAACTGACACTTTATCACGTGGCTTTGTTTAGCATGACATATTATTTGGACCCAGAAAGAATCTTCATTGAGGATCCATTTGAGGGTCTTCAATCTGCAAATGAGGAAACCCTGGTCAAGAAGTATTAAATAGTTCGCACTTTTATTTTTTTTTTTTTTTTTTTTTTTTAATTTTATTTATTTATTTGAGAGAAAGAATGAGATAGAGCATGAGAGGGTCAGAGGGAGAAGCAGACTCCCTGCTGAGCAGGGAGCCCAATGCGGGACTTGATCCCGGGACTCCAGGATCATGACCTGAGCCGAAGGCAGTCGCTTAACCAACTGAGCCACCCAGGTGCCCCTAGTTCGCACTTTTAAAAGAAACGTAAAAATCAAGTTTAAAAGGGAAAAAAAAAAAAAAACTTTAAAAATATTTTCTACCCTTCTAACTTGACTCTTCAATTCACAGTGAAATTTGACTGTCCGCAGCAGACACTTTTCATTTTAACTGATTTTGCCTCTGCAGATGTACAGATGTAATTTTAACCTAAACACAAAATAATGGCAAGAGCATAGGCAAAGAGTCAGTTTCTCCCCTCCCTTGTCTTGTTTCTGCTTTTACTTCAATTTTGTATTGTCCATTAATTCCATTTATAAAGACAATTAAATATATTTTCCTAGGCGTCCCCAAGTCATCTTGGCTCTTACATTCGCTGGAAGAAGAAAACATTACTTGTAATCACTCCATGGTTGTCACCGTATATTTTTCCCCATCTTAGAATTAAAATGCAATATTTGCCTCAAGATTTTGATTGGCTTTTTCCAGTTTAATTGTGTTTCTTCCAAGAATGCTAAAAATTCTGAAAATGTTCACCTTTCTAGAACAGTGTTTCTTGAAGGATGGTTGTATAGACCATCTGGGCCAGAACTATCTAAAATGCCTGCCAAAACTATAAATTTCTGAGAAGGCTCATCCCAAATATACTGAATGAAAATCTCTGAGCATAGGTACCAGGTCTCTGCATTTTAACTGAGCCCCTCCTGGGAGTGCTGCGCTTAACCGTTTGAGGTGACTTCTAGATGCTAACTGTTGCACTAGATGACTTGTGCACCCTCTTCTGGGTGCCTTTCTTTCGGACTCCACATCCAGATCTGTCAGTATATTCAAAACAGATCCAGTCTGAGTCTTTTGCTTTTTCCACTCTACAAGTCAGGCCAAGCTACCATCATCTCCTGCTGCAAGAGATGCAAGCCTCCAAGCTGCTCTCCGGCTTCCATTCTTACTCTACTTCAGTCTGTGTCAACACAGCAGAGAGAATGTTTTCTTTTAGAATAAGTTAAGTCATATCCCTCACTGCTCATAGCCCTTCAGGGGCTTCCTGTCTCTCAGAGTGGAGGTCAAAGTCATTACAATGGCCCACAAGACCCTTGTGTCTGGACTCTGTGAACTCCCACCTCCCATCCCCTGTTGCTTGCCCTTTGCCCATTGCTCTCCCATTCCACTGCTTCCTTGCTCTTCCTGGACATGTCAGACTAGCTTCCACCTCCTGGTCCCTTCTCACCCTGGACCGCCCAGCTTGCTCCCTTACTTTCTCCAGATCTTTGCTTAAACTCTTAACAAGGCTTGTCCCGGCAATCCTATCTACAATGGAATTGCTCTACTTCTGGACACTTCTTACCCACCTACTCTGTTCTGGGGCTCACCCAAAGATACCACCATCTGCTATTCTGGACATCCCTCCCCCAACTATAATCCATAACGGCTAGAAATTTTTTTAATTAGTCTAGCCCTTAGAACAGTGGACTATGCCACAGACTCAATAAATATCTGTTGAATGAAGTGAAGAAACCATCTCATCTTAATGGCTCTGGACCGCAGGATCTCTTCTCATTGTTGACAAACAAGAAAAGCAAGGCTTATAAAAGAGAAATCAATGACTCACCCAAAGTCACACACATAGCTGGGTAGAGACTCTACACTATGCCAAAGCGTCCATTCTTTCCATGAATCCTCAGTGCTTCTTAAGGATCCTTTTGTTCAATTTCTTTGTTCTTCAAATAAAAGAGTACTTTCAGCCCAAATACCACATTTTCAGAACGAAGGAGAGACCCAGACAGCACATGGTTTAAGTGTCGAGGATAGACAAAGTACTTCCCTGCTTCCCGACCTTTCTCAGACCCTTGCACATCCACCCACAGTCCCTCTTGGAAGTTCCTTGTTGTATCAGTCTACACAAATCTAGCTGAATCTAAAACACATTTTATTTTATTTTATATTTTATTTTATTTATTATTATATTTTTGGCTCTTGTTTTTCAGGGGCTGAAATCTGAGTTAATTAAACTTATCCATTTATGCCAAATTATCATTGTGAATTCAAGCAAGTGTTTGTCTTACTTCACTTACCTGTAGTTTTCCCCCTTCATCCCTGACCTCTGCCCCCATTCCTTTCATCCTGTAGACATTTACTACAGTGTTTGATATATGTCTTTAAATACATATGTATCCTTGTAAGAAAAATTAATATGGTGCTGTTGTTGTGTACGTGTTAAATTTACATAAAGGGTATTGTGCTATAAATATTATTTCTCACTTGTTTTAACTAAGTATTGTGTTTTTGAGATATGTCTGTTTATTGCTTCCAATATATAATATCCCATAGCATACATCTTTGACATTTTGTTATTCATTTCCCCAGTTCTATCTTTCAACGCCATGAAGAATATTTATATACCTGGACCCTTACAGACCTCTATGAACAAGGTGCCTGCAGATCATAGGGTATGTGCTCAATTTATTTCACTAAGTATTAACAGACTGCTTTCCATATGGAGTGTTCTGGTTTACACACTCATGAGTATATCTCTACACATCCTCTCCAGTACTAAGTTTTGTGATTTAAATGAATATAGAATAGCATAATTGAACTATTAATTTATCTGATTACTTACTAATGAGTTGATAACCCTCATCATGGAATTACTATTTGAACTTTCTCTTTTGTGAATTATTTATTTTAATATTTTTTCCCACTTAAAAATTTTAGATTTATGTCTTTCTAAAATGTGGAGTTCTTTGTCTATTACAGATAGTCATAGTATGTTTATTTTAAGACATTTCAAATATCTTTCTCCAGTGTCTTATCTGTCTGTTAACTTCATGTATATTGTCCTCGATTAGATAGAAATTCTTCTTGTTTAAGTTTTTCTAATTTTTGCCAAGTCAAGAGATATTTACAAAGATATCCTTAAATATTTTACTTTATTAGCTTAATGGTATTGCCTTAATTATTTTTTATAATCTTTGTGGGGTATGCTTTTGCCTTTTATGGAAGGTAGAGGACTAGTGTAATTATTCTCTGTAGAAGGAGCCTTTTTTCCCAACACCATATATTGAGCAATCCATCTTACCCTCTTTGTTTTGTAGCATCATTTTTATCACACTTTTTTTTTGGTATAACATAAGTTTCTTTGTATAAGTAGGTCTGTTTGTAAGCTATGTATTTTGTTTCACTGACATTTTTGTTCCTGCGTATATGCCATACTGCTTCTCTTATTATAATCATATAAAATATTTTAATATGTGGTGAAGTAATTCAAACTAAGTCAACCTTGTTTCATTCATTACAAAACTGACATAATTACTTGCAGACCATCATTATTCTATATTAATCATAGAAGGAGTTTTATCAATTTTCTATGAACATCTGCCGAATTTTTTATTGTAATTATTTTAAATTTGTAGAACAATTTGGGAAGAATTGATGTTACCATGATATATTGCCTCATCCATATAAATGGTTTCTCATTGTTTATTCAAATTTTCTCCTATGATTTTGTAAATGTCTTCTTCTTTGTATAGTTAGTAGCTAAAGGTTTTGGTGTGATTACGAGAGAATTTATCTTCCAGTTGGTTACTACTGGGAATAGCTAGTTATCGAAGGGTGGGCAGGACTTGGAATGTTGGAGATAGGCAAGTAACATTCCAGTCAGAGGACAGGCTTTAGTGAAAATCCACAGCCTGCAGACTGGAATATGTATTAGGGATGGAAAAGAGTGTCATTTCTTTGGAGCCATAGATATCTGGAGAAAGCTTTTGAAAAATAAAAATAAAGCAAGTGGTTGAAGGATATACATGGTACAATGCGAGTTAGGTTTCAGAGGTAGTGTAGCCTGGTGGTTGGAAACGCAGATTCTCAAGTCAAACTGCCCATATCTTGGCTTGGCTTCTGATTAGCTGAGTGACCTTGGGTCTTTCTGTCCTTCAATTTCATCATCAGTAAAAGAGGAGGATGATATTATTAGCATGTAGTAAAGATTAAGACGTGTAGCACCTGGCCACCTGACTTGGAATAAGTTAAAATGTTAACTTTTATTGTTGTTATTGCTATTATTACTATAAAATAGTAAACCATTAAAATTGTTTATTGATTTGCCCGAGTTCAGAAAACAGGTCAGTAATGTAGCTTCAAATAGAGACTTAGGTCTCCAGATTCCTGCTTTTAAGATTTGAGACAAGTAAAAAACAGAGATAAAAATGCTTTTAAAGTTTGTGGAAACAAACAACATTTTTTTTTTGAAAAAATGGCTATTTTGTGCAATTTTTTAAAGGGTCCACTAATACCAAAACTATAAACAGTATAGTGTTCTCAATAAATGAAATGGCATAATACACCCCAAAACTGTCTACATACATTTTTATTTATTTTTAAAGATTTATTTAGTTATTTTAGAGAGAGAGAGTGCACAGGAGCGTGGCAGGGAGGGGCAGAGGGAGAGGGAGAAAGAGAATCTTAAGCAGACTTCCCGCTGAGCATGGAGCCTGACACGGGGCTCCATCTCAGGACCCCAAGATCATATCCTGAGCTGAAATCAAGAGTCGGACACTTAACCAGCTGAGCCACCCAGGTGCCCCATGTCTACATACATCTTTTTTATTTTATTTTATTTTTTTATTTATTTTATTTTATTTTATTTTGTTATGTTATGTTAGTCACCATACAGTACATCATTAGTTTTTGATGTAGTGTTCCATGATTCATTGTTTTTGTATAACACCCAGTGCTCCGTGCAGTACGTGCCCTCCTTAATACCCATCACCAGGCTAACCCCTCCCCCACTCCCCTCCCGGCTAAAACCCTGTTTGTTTCTCGGAGTCCATAGTCTCTCATGGTTCCTCTCTACATACATTTTAAAACACAAATGATATTTATGTATTCAATAATTGAATATACATAAAATATCATAAAATAATTTATGTTCTGACAAGTGAAGACGACGCAGGTATACTTTTAAAAATCTATTCAAATATGCCACCGTGTATTATATCATGAAGAAAAGAAATTCTTAATCAAATATCTATTTTAACTAGTAAAGATTTCAGTGGTATCTTTAGGAGTTGAGGGCCTCTTGGAAACTGAGAACAGAGTAGTAAAGAAGGATTCAACATGCAATTTCTTCACCCTGAACAAAATGAGCATGTCATTGAAAATTAAACTCAAATCGGAGACCTTTACAGAAGATGGCATATCAAGGAAAGCTGACTAGCACTGACTAGCTATAGAACAGGCTTTAGTTTCTTTTCCAAATTAAAAAAAATATAAATTATTTTAGCTTTTCTAATGAGCACTGTAAACATGAACAAGATGAGCTTATATATCTTTATCATAACACCCCATATCCACTTACATAGGAATTATTTCAGAATTGAGGAATTGATAGTAAGGAAACTTCCTTAGCTTTTTTAAGTCAGCATTACAGTTTGCTCCTCCCTGCCATACGCACACACACACACGTGCACGTGCACACTTTATTATTTCTTATGTGTTACATCTGTGTCCCTTGTAGCCTGTAGATGACAGGCCTCTTTGAGGACAGGAAACATGCCTTATAGACCTTGGAATTTCCAGAAGGCACTGCACAGGATAGTTACATGGTAAATCCTCAATCAAAAAGTAGTGGCTTATGCCAGAGAGGGCCAAGATGATTTGTGCTCAGTTGACTAACTAACGTTTTTGATTGAAGAGGCTTTAATTTAGTTCAAGATCCAGAGAGCTCGGGGACCCATGGAATATTACTTACTATTGGAGGTCACAGAAAATGTGTGGGTCCTTATAGAGAGTGGTTAGTGACAATTGATATGCAGATTTACCAGACAAGGTTTGGAGTTGTATAAGCTAGATGATAACAACTTCACTTGGTCTAACTTTCTAACACAACCCTGCAACAACAAAACTGTAGTTATCAATTCATCAATGACCTCTCTTTTGAACTGAGTAGTGACGCTCCCTCCCAAAAAATCATATTCTGAAGCCCTAGCCCACCAATGTATCTTTCTGCTTTGTCTTCAGACCACTAAAATCCCAACTACCCTACCCCCAGTCTCCGTCAGGCACACACAATCTTAATCCTTTTTTTTTTTTCCTTCCTTTTTTGGTTGTTCTCCCTAAAACACTGATAAAATAAAGTGTTGAAAGCCTGAATGGCTTGCTTTGAACAGAGCAGCACAAATTCATACGCAAAAGCTGTTTCCCCTGAATTCCCTCTGGGCCTGATTCTAGGACCTCTATTCTTTGGGTAATAACTCTAATTTGGTTAATAACTAGGATAGAAATAGAAAGAAAGAAAGGAAAAAAAAAACAGTTCAGATAAAGCAACTACCTCCTTACAACCTATCTTTTAATGGATTTCAAATCTAAAGTCCAAGGACAACTTTTTTTATCCCATTCTTTTTTATATTTTACTTCTTTTGTTACTCTCAACAGGAAATGTAAACCATGTGTACACAAAAATATGTATCAATTTGGCTTTTATAGAAAACTCTTTCTCTTGGTCTAATACTCATTTAAATTTTAACTCAAGGTAATAACAAAGGTGTCAAATTTTCCAAACAGCACACCATACTTTTTCAAAGATATATAGAATAAATACTACTGATCACATTTAAACATTTTTCAACTAGCAAATTTATGCCCCAAGCTCTAGAGATTTTAATTACAAGGGTTTTAAAAATGATTCATGTCAAAACTCAAACTGACAAAAAAACACAAAAAGCAATTTTGAAGAAATGAGTATCGTCCATTGATAAGTGCTTTTGTTGCAAATGGAGAAAATAGACCTTTCGTCTGCCTTGGCTGTAGTATTTAACAGTTGGCATCTAATTAATGAGTTATCAGGGGTAGAATCACACAGCGTAGCAATTCCCTTTTCTCCTGATTATGGATTGCATTTTGATGGTAAAATTGTTGGTTGTGTCCCTCTTTAGTGACAGATTTTGTGTGATTAATGTCTCTAGTGTCTATTTTTCTTTGTTCCCTTCACACAAAAGATGCCAGAAAAATCAACATCACCAAAGAAAATGTAGTTTCTATCCCCTTAAAAAAAAAATCACCATCCACCTTCTCTTGCTATGGTTGATCTTTAGCTTAGTGTATTTGAACATGAAGAGCAAAATGAAAGACCACGAAGTTGCTATACCTATTACTGCCAGTCCAATGTAAATTATGGCTGCATAGTTCTGAGCTTCACTAGCCATTTTACACAGATGAGATCATTTGTAAAGAGTAGTTCATTAAAGGTTTAACAAAATGCCATTCAACAAAACATTGTTTTCTGCACTTGACTTAAATATGCAGTCATTTAACCACGGTTCTCTATATTGTTGTTTGTTGACACCCGTGGGCAGATACACCTGATTTCACAAGAATGTGCTCAAATGCATGAGTAAGATAATTTTTTTACATAGTTAATATAAATTTAGCCTCATTGTGCACTTAGCTGATGAGTTTGTATACTAGCTTGTTTGCAAGGGAGAGCGATCTCTTCAAGTTACCTTAAAAACAGTAATTTATAGACAGATTGGTATGTTTAGGAAGCAAGACTTCTCTAGGGACCTTGTTTTATTATCACAGCTTCTGTGCTCTTCTCTTGCTTCTGTTTCATTTCCCTGTGAATTAATTTCCTGTGCATATTGTAGCCCCCATCTTTGCTGTCCCCATGGACCTTCATTGTCATCTCTAAGTCATTCTCTGTCTCAAACTCTATCAGGTGGCTCAAACTCTCAGCTTCCCCAAACCAAATGCTCAGGAGAGGACTCTTCCTGGCTCATCTCACTTCCTTAGATGAGGCTCCAGTGATAAGAGGTCAGTTGATATGACTATGGATTTCTCTGCCCTGGAGTTGTGGCTCATTCCTGGTCTAATCAGGCCCAGAAGGAGCATTAACATGTGGAATGCAATATTGCTTTTGTAGCCAACTCTTTAAAGTTGTGTGGGTAAGAGAAGTCCCCTTAGAAGAGGGTCCTATATGAATGATGCTATCTACTAAATGTTTGTGTTCCCCCACCCTTGCAAATTTATATATTGAAACCTAATTCTCAGTGTGATGATATTTGAAAGTAGAGCCTTTGGGATGTGATTAGACCAAAAGGGTGAAGGTCTCATGAACAGGATTCGTGAGAAGAGACCCTAGAGCACTTGCTTCTTATCTCTCTCTGCTTTTTGTCGTGTGAAGATACAATGAGAAAATGGCCGTCTGTAGACCAGGAAGGGGGCCTCCCCAAGTACTTAGAGAACCAACAGCTTTGCTGTTGGACAGAATCTGAGATGTGAGTAAAATACAATTATTTTGGCTTCAGCAGAGTTGAGTTTTTATTAACTGAAATAGGAAAACGGCAGGTGGGATAAGTTAGTTGAAGAATGGTGGTTTATCAGAAGGCCAGTTTGGAATATGTTAAATCTGAGTTCCTGTTAAACATTCAGGTGCAAATATCTTGCCAGGAGTTGGGTATATATTTTAGGTCTGGAGCTCAGGAGAGAGTTACAGGTTGGTGATATAAAGTTGGTAGTCATCAGCATACACGAGGTAACTAAAGCCAGGAGACCAGATGAGATTACCCAGGGACTGTGTTACTTAGTAAAGAGAATGGGTCACTTGATGTGGATGACATCAACATTTAGAAGTAGAGAAATGAGTGCGACATGGACACTGACAAAGAGTTAGTAGAAAGATAAAAGCTTAAAAAAAAAAAAAGAAAAAGAAAGCTAAAAGCTTGTTGATTGTGGTGTCCTAAGAGACACAGTTTAAGAGAACGTTAAACTGCATAAAATGCTCCTGACAGGTAAAGTAAGATGCTGACACAGAAAAAACAAAAAACAAGAAAACAAAAAAAACAAAAAACAAAAAAACCTGATGATTGGATTTAGAAACATGGAGGTTATATCAGTCAGCTCGGGCTGCCGTAAGAAAATACCGCAGACTAGGTGGATTAAACGACAGGATTTTTTTCTTTTTTTCTCACAGTTCTGGAGGCTGGAAGTCTTATTCAAGCTGCTGCCTGGGTTGGTTTCTCATGAGTCCTCTTGCCTTGACTGGTAGATGGTACCTTCTTACTTGTCCTCATATGACCTTTCCTTTGTGCTCACATACTCCCTTTCTCATAAAGACACCAGTCCTGCTGGACTGGAGCCCCATCCTTATGCATTTAGCCTCAATTGCTTGCTTCAAGTTTTATCACCAAATGCAATCACACTGGGGACTAGGGCTTCAGAATATGATTTTTTGAGAGGGAGGGTCACTACTCAGTTCATAAGAGAGGTCATTGGTGAATTGATAACTACAGTTTTGGTGTTACAGGGATGTGTTAGAGAGAATATGACTTGAATGGCTGCAAAAAAGAATGGGAGGAGAGAATTAGAGGCAGTGGATACAGACAACAACTATAAGGAATTTTGTTAAGGGAGGGCAAGAAGTGGGGATGGACATGAGGAGAGAAGACAAAGGAGATATTAATTTTCTTCCTTCCTTCCTTCTTCCTCTCTCCTTTCTTCTTTCTTTCTTTCTTTCTTTTCTTTCTTTCTTTCTTTTTTTCTTTCTTTCTTTCTTTCTTTCTTTCTTTCTTTCTTTCTTTCTTTCTTTCTTTCTTTCTTTTTCTTCCTTTCCTTTCCTTTCTTTTTTCCTTCTTTTCCTTCCTTCCTTCCTTTCTTTTTTCCTTCCTTCCTTCCTTCCTTTTTTTTCTTTCTTCTTTTACTAGATAGAAAAGATACAGCTTGATGTTTGATTATCTCAAGAGTAAGCTGCCTCTTGCATTGGATAATTTTCTGCATTTACTTTGTGTTGACATTGAGTGACCATCAGAGCTGCTAGAGGCTACAGAATGGACATGGGGCTTGAGAAATGGGTGGAGAATAATTGATGGGTTTCATAATTCTTTTGAGTATTTCAAATTTTAGTTATTTACAGGACATTTTAAGATATTAATATAATATACACTTCTGTTAGTTGGTTTATATAAATATAATGCAGCATTTATTCATATAAACATAGTCAACAAGACCTTCATCTTATTGAAGATCCCAAAAGATGAACGTTTTTGAAATGCTTGTACAATTTGTTCCCTATAGACACTTCAACTCAAATGTACATAACCACTGTATGTTTAGGTGCTTAAATTGCATTTTGTTTATGATTGGTAGTGAGTACATCAATACTTGATTAACTATATAACCTCAGAAAATTCCAAAGTAATAGTAGTATGTGTTTTGTTTGTTTATTTATTTATTTATTTATTTATTATTTATATTATTTTTAAGATATTTTATTTATGTATTTGACAGAGAATGAGAGAGATCACAAGCAGGGGGAGGAGCAGAGGGAAATGGTGAAGCAGGTTCCCCACTGAGCAGAGAGCAAGAGCCCAATGCTTCATCCCAGGACCCTGGGATCGTGACCTGAGCCAAAGGCAGATGCTCAACCCACCCAGCCACCCAGGTGCCCCTGTGTGTTCCTTTTTATAATCAGAGGAAAAAGGAAGTGTTTGCTTACCTGGTATTGGATACTGACTGTTCCCCATGAGTATTTCTCTCTAGAGGTAAAATGCTTTTGCAACATGGTTTATTAAAAAGACCATGGAATTTGAAGTCATCAAACCCAGATCCGTGTTTTACTAGCCTTATAAGCTAGCCTGTCTTATTTTATTTCTTCTCTTCAGTTCTACATGTGCACAACGGAGATAGTATTACATGTTACTATACATACTGTTTGAAACTATGTTTATCTGGCCCACACTTATGCCAATTTTTTCCTGAAATGAAACTCAACATATGCGGGTCTTAGTATTTTAGATCCCTTTGTCAATAATATGGTCTGAGATTTCCTGTGAGTTACTGCTCATCTTACTAATGTAAACCAAGGTCTTCAAGATAGAAGTTGCCATTGAAAAAAAAAAGGGAAAGCAAAATTTCAGTGGTTACTTTAGGAACAGGGATCCTATGGGATCAGAAATTTTAACTGGGGAGTGCCAATAAGGAAATGTGGAAAGGCCAGTCCTGAAATTGACGGTGGATCTATAAAAACAAAGTGAGCTAGAGACTTCCGCTAATTCTACCACCGTAGGACAACAAATCTGGATGGATTTGTCCTTGGTTTTCCCATCTTATAGAAATACAGTAGCAGATTTAGAAGAAATTGAATGAAATCAATTTCATTTTTTGCTTTTATAGACAGAGATGCAGGGCGGGAGGAAAAAAAAAACCCTGGGAAAATATATATAACAAAGAAAACTCCTGCATTGTGATTTATCCCTCCTTTAGTTTTTGGATATAGAAAAAGGTCACTACAGAGAAAAAAGCAGAACATAAATTAAGTTCTTTTACAGAATGGCATTATTCAGATTTTCTATTATTCCATTGTTATTTTTAGCTACTTGCAATGTATCAAGTTTCTTAATTATTCAGGTAGTGCAAATATATGCTTTATTCTCATATACAGAGTAAACTTCTTTCTACAAATAATAGGCAAAGCTAATTAGCAACTTAGCACTCTTATTTAGGCCAGAAGCCACTTCTATTGAACTCTCTACCTTGGGAATATAGCCTAGCTTTAGGAGTGTTAATTAATCTGTTCTTTCAATAGCCATACACTTTTAAAAGGTGAGGTTAGTGTATTGTCACAGAGCCTAAGGCTTCTTGTCCCTATTTCTCAAAAGGATTGGAAGCATTGTATTGTATTTCTTTATAGGGTTTTGTTAAAGAACAACTGTGACTTTGAAAGCTGAGAAATTTGGAATGTTTTGAACAACTGAGAAATCTAGAGGTTTCTGGCTTATATGTGAATGACAAGGAAATAAAATGCCAAATGTTGATGAAAGTTAGAATCTTATGACATAACTAGATAAGTAATTCATCTACGTTCTATTTATAGAACATAATGGAATATATTTTGTGCCAGCCACTTGGGGATACAGTGAATATAGTGAATACAATTAATAAAGAGGCATCCATTAAAGCAATGGTCTTCAAACCAGTTTCCATGTACCTTAGAGACTTGCAGACCTTCAGTGTAGATAAGACAGAGTGGAAAGTTCTACAGATATCCATGTCTAGACAGTCTACTTAATCATCACACTTTCCTGAAGTTAATCTGCCTGAGATGGAACTTTCCCACCTCCCCGTTCCCTGTAGCCCTTCTTCTTACAAAACTGTCTCTTAGGTTCTGCTTGGAGAGTTAAAACTTCCCTGACCCAACAATGATAATAAGAAAATGAACCTAATGACTATGTAACAAATTTCTTTGCAAGTCTGGTGGTTTGCAATTATTTGCTTAAAAAAAGTGGAATCTGATTGAGTTGCTGATGGATTGTAAATATTTTTAGATGGTAGATCACTATGTAATTTTTGCTGTAAAACTCAAATGATGGGTCTATAAGTTGACTCTCCCAAATCTCTCTCATTTCCAACTACTTATTTATGGTAATAAGGTTTCTCAGTACCACATCTAAAATCAAAGATAATAATGAAAAATAAGGGGGAAAGTTCAATGCTGAGCCCTGAGTTATTCTATGCATTCATGACATGTGAACCTAGGGAAGTAATAGATGAAAATATCCCAGTCCATCTCATTATGGATCTTTTTACAATTAAGTTTTCCTTTTTATTAAATTTTTAAGGTTCAAAAATATTTATTTATAAAAATGCAATGGGCTAGGTTTATGCTGAGAAAGGCAGCAATAAATGCAGTTGAGGAAAACAGAACAACTCTGCATTGATATATTGGTACAAACAGGAAGAGCAAATGCATCACACAGACCTAAATGTCTGCAGGCTGATATTGTACATGCCCTTTAGAAACACCATTTGGAAAATATCTTGTCAGTTTAGGTAAGAGAATGAGTACACATGTAATCACAAATGCACACTGATCATGACTTTTTTTAAAATTTAACAAGTAATACTCTAGAGACATTGATATGTAAATTTCTAAAATGTTACATCTTAAATTTAGTTGGCCAAGACCACATTTAGCTATAAGCATGAGTTTAGTCTTCTATGTAGAAACCAGATACTAAATTGTAAAACAAACAAACAAACAAAAAACCCTCTTATTGTTTGAAAATCCCTGTTTAAGTAGGTGGTAAAAATGCATAGGTCTTTAATCAGAGAACTAGCTGTACAAGAGTACTTCCCTTTCACAGTATTTCTTTTTACTTTGTATGTGAGTTATTGCTTATGCTGTAGTATTTAACTATTATAGCACTAAAAGGCAACTATTTAGGGAAGAGTCAGAAAAAGGAAAAGGGAATAAAAAACTTAATAAAAAATTATAAATTAGTCACACTTATAGTCAATTGAACATAAATGATAATTGTAATAATACCTCATTCCAGAAGAAAAATATGTAATATTTGTAAATTTACAGTTATTGGAAATTTTAAAATAAATTTTAATTCATCTATGTATTTTTGTTGTAGGTTAGCATCATTGGGCAATGAATAAAAGACTTTTGTTCATAAAACATGAGATTGGGATCAAATTCTGCAAGAGAAGAGAAATGGAACTTTGAGTTTAAGGATGAATGATTAAATGATTTAAAATAAATGATGGGGGTTTTCCAATTGCTGTTATTTAGTTCCAGTGGATACACTTAAAATAGACATTATAATACACACATCACACACTTTGCAACTATTTAAATTCATGGTTAGCAATTTTAGATGCCATTTAAAAATTGTGTGAGGTTTATATGGCTTTACAAATTATTTGACCACCGACTTCAAAATCGATGACCTAAGTTTGATTCTTTTTTTTTTTCTTATTTATATTGCCTTGTACTTGGACAAATTACATCACATCACTGGGCCTCAGTTTCCTTGTATGTAATAATAGATGTGATTATAATAGGCTTTTGTTGTTGTTGGGTTGCTGTGAGGGTTGAGATAATGAATGTAAAATGTACAGCACATGCCACATAAGCACACATTATATTTGAATTATTAATATTAATAGAATTTGCATGAATACTTTTTACTTTTAATCAACAGAGAGCTCTGGCTAAGTAGCAACAGATCTGTAATAAATTCTCTGTGCTTTATTATTATTTTTGATCTATAGACTAGAAGGCCAAATAGCTATTTGAAACTCACTGGTGACCTCCATCTTGATCACTATTGTCTGGTAAGAGGAAAATTATTCTCCTGGGTAGTGAGTCTTGTCCTTTTATCTGATCAAATCAAATAGCCAAGGAATTCCTGAACCCAGTTCTAGCTGATTTCAGATCCTGCCTGATTCTCTAGTCTCTGCAACCTCTCCTTCCTCACCACTGGGGCATCTTCATCCCAGTCTTATAAGTTAGTTCTTTCCTCACTTCCAGGATCAATTGGAAACTGAAGTTGACTAAATTTGAAGCAGTTCCAAGCTATTTCCTGGTTCTTGGCCTGGAGTATCCCAATTATTTTTTGATATCCCCAGAGCCTTTCCCCAGAAGGCCCTATTCACTTCCATCATATTTACATTGCATGCCCACTGTGGTCCTCTTCCTTATTTCTCATTCTAGGAACTTCTCTAAGTGCCCCCATTTCCCTCTTAGAACTGAGGTTTTGATTCTTGGAAGATTCCTTTCCAGAGTATTTGTATCTTGCTCACGAATTCCAGTGATGTTGGCTAGAGTCCTGCCGGTTGCTAATAGGGTTCCTGTCTCTTTCTACAGGCTATTAGGCTCTCCTTCTGGGGAGTATTGACTTCCCCAAATTTCTTCACGGCTATGATTCAGTTGTGTGGGCTGTCACATTGCTCTGGATATTTGTTGTGGACATTTTTGCCAGGACTGATATTTGATGTTGAATCACGCTGTCTAAGTTTGCTCATCTGCAAAATGAAACCAATAATAGTTACCTCATAGAATTGATGTGAGATTGAAAAGAATTAAAGCACATAAATACTTAGTGGAACATCTGCATAATCAGTGGTCAGTAATGCTCAATAAATAATAGTCATTCTTGTTAAAGCTCTTGGATCAGTGTTTCCAAACTTGTCATTTGAGTCAAGTAATTATTTTACCCCATTGGCATACTACCTGCACTATTATTTCTTAATATATTTTTTGTAGACTTTTAAAAAATTAAATAAATATAGCCTTCTCCTAAGCAGTTATTAGATCCAGGTTGCTTTGATATACCATCTTATTTCATTGGATCTAAGATGTCACTAATTATAAAACACCATTATTTTTTGAAGAAAAAGCACTGTCAATTAATCTAGGATCTCCCATTAATTTCCAGAGGCATTCTGATATCAGAGATGTTAAAATGCTAATATCTATCTTTGGAATCGAGTTATCAGATTTTCCTTAGAATCACACCCCACCAATTTTTTTTCAGCATTATACATACTGTCTCGAGGAGTTCTTAATAACTCCTGCAATTTTATAACCACTTGCACACTGATGACCCCCAACTCCACCTGTCCGGGACGACCTCTGTCTTGAACTTCAGAAAAGCTCTGTTTATCAACCTGCTTGACATCTCTGTGTGGACACCACAAAGACACGCCAGATTCAGTATGCGCAAAATTAATTCCTTCTCTTTTCCCTCGTCTGCTTCTTGGTCTCTATTCCTTATCTTGATGAATAGCAGCACCAGTGAATAACTTCCAACCTGAAAGAAGGGGCTGGCCTCTGACCCTGTCTCCTCAGTCTGCAGGTACTGTGATGTCATCTCTTTTGCTTGTCTCTGCATCATTCCCTCCATGTCATCATGAGGACAGCTTCGGTTTTGCTCCCGCTCTTCCCTTTCTGGTCTATCTGAGTCCACCTCCTGCCAGAACAACCTGCCTTCAATGTAACTGCCCTCTCCTATCATTTGTCCCACACTGCTGCCAGGTAGGTAGCCTTCCCTACCCACAATGCACATGTGCTCCATTAGGTCTTTTTAGAGAGATGCATGGCTCCCTGTTACCTTAAGCATAAAGCCTGACACCCTCAGCATGCCATCCAAGGCCCGTTATGATCTTAAATAGGCCTCCTCTAACCCAGCCCCCCTCTTAATTATTAGCCCCCTGGCCTCTCCCCCAACCCACGAATACCCACCACACTCTTCTCTTAGTTAAGCTGATTTCCTCCTCCTCCTCCACCTCTTCTGGAATGAGCCAGGGCCTCTCTTGCATTCCTTTGCAGTAGCTTCTTCTCTCTCCTTCCTTCCTGTCCCTCCTATTCTCTCCCATCCATCTCCCTGCCTCCTGATCCCCTCTTCCTTTATCCTACTTCTTCCTTCTTCCCCTTTATCTTTCTCAGCCATTTCCACTTCTAGTCTGAGGTAGGTGCTGCTCCTTTGTGCTTCCAGAATCTCTTTTGTTAATTATAACTATAACATATACTGAATTTCTAGGTTGTATTTGATTACCATGTAAATATCTCCCAGTAGAGCTGCTTGCAGGAGAATATTTTAGTTTTATATGGCTATATAACAAATCACTCCAAATTCAGTAATTTAAAACAAGCAAGCATTTATTATTATTTCTCATGCTTCTGTGGACTGACTGGGCTCAGCTGGAGTATTGTCACTTGGCATCTCATTTGGATCAGTCAGATGGCAGTTGGGGCTGGAATCATCTGGAGACTATTCTGGGCTCATTCCTATCTCTGGTTAGTTGATGCTGGCCACTTGTCTCAGCTGGGTTTGTCTACCAGAAAACCTACCAGTATTCTGCCCATATGGCTTGGACTGGTCTCAACATGGCAGCAGGTTCTTAGAGGGCCCCAAGAGTGAGCATTCCAAGAGGCCCAGGCAAGAGCTTCCTGTTCTCCTAAGATCTGGATTCAGAAGTTGAAAGTTCCAGACCTTCTGCTATATTCTATTGGTTAAGGCAGTCACAGAGACTACCTGAGTCCCAGGGGGAAAGAACAGACTCCAAACATTGATGGGTGTGGCAAGAACACATTGCTACTGAATACGTGGGATGGGAGGTGGTGTTGTGACCATCTTTGGAAACTCCATATACCTCAGTGGGGCACTAACTTTGAGCTCTGTCTTTTCAGAGTCAAGCACTTTGCCTGGTACAGAGTAAGTGCTGGCAGTCCCCTAAACAGAACAACATACTGGTTAAAGGCATGGCTTCTGGAGCCAGGTGTGCTTGGGTTGGTATCCCGGTGGTCCCACTTTCCTAGCCCTGAGATCTTTGATGAGGTGTGCCTCAGTGATCACAGCAGTAAAGTGCAGGTAGGCTCTACCTCATAGTACAGTGATGAGGTATGACCAGATTAACATTTATAAGTTATATATTAACATATATAAGACAGTGCATGGCACATAAACTCCAAAATTAGCTGCTATGACAGGGAAGAGAGAGAGAGGAGGGAGATTGTTGTTTCCCCTTCCTCAATCCTTATTCCATACCTTCCACGTGTCTTCGGTCCCATTGTAGGCCACTGGGCAATACTTGGCTGAGCCCCCAAGTCTCCACGCTAATTAAGTCCCTATGTGTGACACTCCATTTTGGCAATCGAAAGCATACTGAATATTCCTCCAGTGACATACATAATAGTGACAAATATCTCAAGGTTTGTTTGGTGTGTGCTGTATTCTCATTAGTTATGCTCTTGTTTCAAAGTTTATCTAGTACTCTCAAACAGCTTTGAACTTCTTCAAGGACTAAGGTCCTGCCTTATGGAGCCTGTGTATGACTGCCTTAGAGTCCAGTACAGTGCCAGAGACACATCAGGTATGGAGGAAATACTTGTCATTAATATATAATATCACTGACATACTGGTAATTAAAGAGAATTTATTTATTTATTTATTTTTTTTAAATTTTGAGGGTCATCAAGGATCTTTTTTTTTATTTTTTTATTTTTTAAGATTTTATTTATTTATTTGAGAGAGAGAGAGAGAGAGCACATGAGAGGGGGAGGGTCAGAGGGAGAAGCAGACTCCCTGCTGAGCAGGGAGCCCGATGTGGGACTAGATCCCAGGACTCTAGGATCATGACCTGAGCCGAAGGCAGTCGCTTAACCAACTGAGCCACCCAGGCGCCCCAATTAAAGAGAATTTATAAAGAAAATTCTACTTGTCACAATTTAATAAAGAGATAGTTTCTGGGATTTTCAAAGGGAAAAACAGGTCATGGGATATCACCCCAGAGTCACGCATTCAGTTCTATTTCCATGGTTTTCAAGTGAGTAATTGTATTGCAGGTACACCTGTTCACATCTTGTGCTGGCTCTTTACCAAGAGAATCACTGAGTAGAAACATGTAGCATTTGGCAAGAAGGTTCCCTCCTGAAATGGCACTCAACCTTAGCTGGAAATCGTTTACATCATTAGTGTGTGAGCCTTTTTTCTTAAACTCAGTTTCTTCAGGAGTTCTGAACACCCTGAAATTATATGCCAGATTTTACGTGCATGTGTAAAAACATATTTTTTTCAGAGAAAACCTGTGTTTTTCATGAGGTTCTTTGAGTGATCCCTAAGAAAGAAAAAGTTAAGAACCACAGGTTATGAAAACTTGGGCAGAATTCACTGATCCTTGACACATCCTGGAAGTTGTTTACATCTGACCAAAAATTTACTTAATACTTCCCTCACTTTTAGCATAAAACTGGAGGGTAGCATTTACAAAAATCCCATAAAATCCATTAGTGGTATTTCCCCAACTTAGTGGTCTGGACTGTGGTAAACAGGAATTTATTGCAGCGTAATATTGGTTTAAAATTTGGACCATGGGAATTTATGGGTGGAGTGCATGTCTGTGATTATACACTTCTCTTTAAAAGAATTTGAGAACATAAAAACATCAAGAGAGACAACTCCAGACCATATCAATTAAAAAAAAAAATCTTACCATTTTTCTAATATAAACACAGATACACAGACTTCCTTGTTTCTAAAATATAGTTTTTCTTATAAAATGTCACAGAATTATTTGTTATGTTTTTAAAGTGTTCTCAGTATGTGCGATTTATAGGAAGACAGATTTATTTAAAAATGATCGGAGGCCCATAGATTCTGTTAACTCACAGAAAAGCTTATAACTATAACTCTATACCAGAAAACCCTATCTATATTGTCTTCAGAGGTATAATTCCTAGGGATTTTAATGCTTAGTCAGCTTCTCTTGCTCAGGAACCACATATAACTGGAAGTTGGTTCCTGAGAGTTTCCTTTTAATTAAAACCTAATCTTTATAATAATAGCATTCATAATTATATTAGTAGGTTTTTATTGAGCATCTATTATGTACCAGGTTCAAGGCTAAGCATTTCACATGTATAACACCTAGTCCTTTATATATGCCATAATAGCATTCAGAAATTGCTTCCCCAGATTTAGGCAAGAATGTCATTTCATTGCTTGCTTTTTAACAAAAGTTGGTTGCTAGTATAATAAACACACACTCTGATATGGCCATGTCTCCTATGAGTAGTTTAAAACTCCTGTGGTTTCCTCCAGGAACCTTGGATTTTCTTAACTTTTGTTGAGTATCTACTATCTTTTAGACACTGTATTGCTCTCTAGACTATAAAAGTAAACAAGATAGGCATTGTCCCTCCTCTCAAGTAGCTTACTCTCTAATCCAGATAGAACACAGCATGAAATGTGAGCATGAATTTATGCAAAGCTAAGTCAAATTTATTTGTATCCAGCTCTTCAATGGGCAATAACAAATGGAATTATTTTTCTTTGAACTCCATGACTTTTGGGAGGTATGCTGTTGCCATTTCTTTCATTAAGTATATCAGAAACACATTCAAATTCGTGCAGGTGTGATTATAGCTGTAGTCATGGTAGACTAGAGTCACTTTGGTTGCAATAAAAAGTTTTGAAGACATAACAGTTCCTTGGCCATTTATAGACATTCTCACTCAACACAAAACACATATGTAGGAGTTAGACCTAGGGGGAAAAATCAACATGGTAAGTAGGAGATAGCAAGAGAGCTTGGGTTCTGAAAATTCCTCTTTAAAAGTACCCTGGGTCCTAGCACCTGGGTGGTTCAGTGGGTTGAGTGTTGGACTCTTGATTTTGGCTCAGGCTCAGGTCATGATCTCGGGTTGTGAGATCAAGCCCCAGGTCAGTCTCAGCAGGGAGTCGGCCTGGGATTCTCTCTCCCTCTTTCTCTGCCCCTCCCCCCATCATGTTCACCCTCTCTCTAAAATAAATAAATAAATCTTAAAAAAAAAACAAAAAAACAAAAAAAAACTACCCTGGGCCCTTGATAAAAATGTAGATTTCTACCCCACCTAAAATCTACTCAATTTAATCACTGAGTTTCACAATACAAAATATGCATTTTAATTATATGGGTGGCTTCCTAGATTAGGGAAAATGTCAACAACTCAGCATGGTTACATGAAAACCTCATTGTACTAAGTGTCAAGAGAACTAAATTTTTGGCCCCACATAGGCAGCTAACTAGCAGGATGTCTTTGGGCCAAATCATTTTAATTATTTGGCATCAGTTTCTTAGTACTTTCCCTCCATATCCTCCAACTATTCCCATTAAGTTGTATCAAAACATGACACTCTGATAAAAATGTATGAATAATTAAGCAGTGTTATTCACAAACACAGGGTCAGATGAGGACAGATCCTTCAGCCAATCAATTAGCATCCAGGGATCACATAATGTGGGAGATTTGAGAGATTTATAAGATAAGGTCAGTGTTCTCAAGAGCTTACCATCGGTTTTTTGAAAATAAAATTCATTTAAGCCAGGACAAATAGTCAAAAGCTGAAATGGTTAATACAGACAAGCACAGTCCTGAGCTAGGATTGTCAGATAAGATATCATCAAAACAGACTTCAGATGACCCTTCAGGGCAACTGAATTTAAATTTAAATTTAAATTGTTGGGAAGTACTGGGCACCTGGGTGGCGTCTGCGTTCGGCTCAGGTCATGATCCCAGGGTGCTGGGATCGAGCCCCACATCGGGCTCCCTACTTGGCAGGAAGCCTGCTTCCCCCTCTCCCACTCCCCCTGCTTGTGTTCCTGCTCTCTCTATCTCTCTCTCTGTGTCAAATAAATAAATAAATAAATAAATAAAATCTAAAAAAAAAAAATTGTTGGGAAGTACTGATTTGATATTCCATATGAAAATCCAGAAAACTGTCATTCAGTTCTCAAAAGAGAAAACACTGTAGCATAGAAAGAACACCCTTAAGTCAGTAGACCACAGTGCTAAATGAATGCCAGCTGTAGAAACTTTGAAAGGCTATTACCCTAACTTGCCTGGTCATTATGTCTGTTAATGGTAAACTATACCTATGACATTTTAACTGGAAGAAATTGTCCTTGGATACCGCTTGTCAGAGAGTCAATATTTACTGGTAGGCAACCAGCAGCAAAAGAGAATAGAAAGGTGTATCTATAGACCACTAAGGGCCCAGAGGAGGGTAGAGAGAAAAGTATCCACTTTGGCCTACTCAGAAAGTCTAAGAGTGCCAACATTTCACCCCAAAGCACGCGTCCTTCCTCTGGATTATGCTGTGGAACTTGGATTGCCAAATGATCACTTTGAATGAGTCCTTTCAAGGATATTATTATATATATTATATATACTGAGAAGCCCACATGGGAACACAACCTCTGGCAGAAGAGGGATAGATCATGGTGTAAGCCATCCATTATCCAGAAAGCTAACAAACACTGGGCAACCACTTTACGGAAGAGACTAGAAGGTTAGAAGAAGGTAGTATTTTCAGAGATTGATATGAAAACTCTGAACTCCTAAGCAAAATTAGAAATTGGGGACATCTAGGAGCGCCTGGGTGGCTCATTTGGTTAAGCGTCTGACTTTGGCTCAGGTCATGATCTCAGAGTCCTGGGATGGAGCTCTTGTCAGCATCAGGCTCTGGGCTCAGCGAATAGTCTGCTGCTCCCTTTCCTTCTCCCTCTGCCCCTCCCCCTGCTCGTGCTCTCTCTCTCTCTTTTTCTCTCTCTCTCTCTCTGAGTAGAGCTTCCTGTGAGATGCTTAATTCCTAGAAATCCTATCATCTGTTCTCTTGCAGATTCACTTCTTCCTCACTCCTCTGGTTTCTCATGAAGGAAGTTTTTCCCTAAGCATTCCTGGCCCCTTGCCCCACTCACGCACTCTTCCCCCAGAGAAGGGAAGGAGTGGTCAGAATGCTGAGTTTGAGTAAGGAAACACATAAGCCCAGGGTAGCCCCTATCCCTCTGTTCTGCTTGAGAACTAGCCTGCTCACTCAGACAGTGCGTTCCAGTCTTGTCCTCGCACTCCATGTTTGACAGGGACAGACCCTGATGTGGGGAAGCCTGGGTTGTCCAGTGCTTTCCGGGCTTGCAGGCATTAGGCTCATTCTGGGATTCATTGGTGACAAATCCATTGCCATCACTTACGTAAGCCACAATTCTCTAGTCTGTTTTTTATCAGTATAAAGTGGCTCTTTTCGTCCCCACTTGCTTGACTTCATTGTTTATCTCTCAAATGTTTCAAAATTGGGCAGGGAAAATATTGTTGACTGAGCCACAGCTAACTTGGGCTGTAGGAAAAATATGTTTCACATATAGTTTTATATTATTTTACTCATTTTTGTTGTAATTCACTGAGGTCAGATGCATTGGCAATCAACATGTCAAGATGTTTTGGGTGTGGCCTCATAATTACCTGTCCTCTGGAGCCTGCACAAACAGCAGCTTCCTACAGAAGAAGATTTTGATAGAGATCTGGTGAGGCTGCAGAGCTTTGAAGGCTGAGTGGGCCGGTCTACTAATTTTCTGAGTGATGCAGCCACAGATACTTCCAGAAGTTTTCAAGAAAAGGCTTGAAGATCAAATTCTGATAATTCCTAAGAGATTTAAGGTAGCTTTACTATGATAAACTGAGTCGTAGGTTTGGAAATATTCCCTGATGAGGTGAAATCCCAATTCAGCTATTCACTGAATATATGACCGACCTTAAGCAGCTCCTTTAACTTCAGCTTTGGTGCTTTTTTTTAATTTATAAAACAGGAATAATAGTATCTCTTATAGGGAGGTAATCCATGTGAAAGTGAACTGCATGATACATGCTCAGGGTATATTAGTTAAATTAGATGTCAGAAAGGACAGAACCTCAGATCTGGAAGTCTTTAGTGACCATCTGTCCCTCGTTTCAAGGGAGAAAGGAATGATAATAGTGAAGAGGTCTGAGGTTTTATAGCATTATAGAGACTCAGTGCTGGAAGGTACTTGAGAATATTTACTGCAATGCTCTATTTTGAGAATCTTAGGTCTATAGATACTGAGCAATTTCTGGTAGTTGCACAAATCAGAAAGTGTGGAAACGGGCCAAGAAGCCAGAATATCCATCCCAGTTTAATGCCTTCCCATGATTTCAGGCTTAAAGCTTTATTCTGTAGTTAAAACAGCAGCGAAGGCACAGAGATGTGACATCTCTGAGGAGTGAGGAAGAATCCCAGAATTCTCTTCCAGAATTTCAATTTCAAAGTAAATACATTGTAGAGACTTCTTGTGTTGGACAGGGGAGAACTCCTCCTCCTTAGCACACTCTGATTTCCAGGTCAAAACATAAATGAACAGCATTGGAAATCAGAGAAATTATTGAATTTACAAGCAGGTTTATTCCTAGAATGTGGATTGTTTTATTTTATAGGATTACACTAGGGACAATTATACAATAACTTAAAACCATTGGCCTCCACTGTTTCACTAGGAAAACCAAAACGTAGCTCATGGAACATAATCTGATGGAGGTCTTGACATTTCTCAGACCACAGGAGCTTCTATATTTTCAATATAATGTTTTAGATAATTAGCAGAGAGACTTGCATATGACTTTGATGCAAAATTCCTAATATGCTGGTCATAAGGCACATTATTTATATTACCTTTATGTCTCTGGGAACTGTCCATAACTGTAAGACAGTTAGGGGAAACGTCCTCACTTATCTGTGGGTGCCAAAAGATTTATGCAGTTCCAAGAACTCGAAACACAGAATCCAGGGTGTTCTCCATCACTGGAGATGGAAGTCATGATAAATGAGTGACAGTACCCTAACTCCTACCAGATGCTGCATGGTGCTAACCTAATTGTCAGACTCTTCTCTTGGCACCTCTGGGGACTTAAAGTCATCACGTTCTAAATTTCATCTATACAGTTTTCTTCTGTCTTATCCACAATCCTGATAGAAAAGTCCACAAGCTAGCAGGAAGGGGCAAGAAGCCACACACCCAGGCTAAGTACTACAAACGTTTTCTCATCAAACTATTTGGCCGATGGCAAAGGAATAGGATGCCTTTGGAGCTGTCAACTTCTATCATTAGGCCCCCTGCATTTGCGTCTACTCACAATAACTAGACTTAGACTTTTCTCAGGCTTGTTCATTTTCACATTATTATGTATTGTGACAGGAATACCAGGCAATCAGATTTTCAGCCTGTCAGCCCACAACATTTATTTCCAATCTACTGCCCTTTTACCAGCTCTTCCCCACTCCTGGGTGCCAGGCTGGAGATACTATTGACTCATCTATTGACTGAGCATCAATTTCCTGGAAGCCCTTTTTAGTTCTTTGTGAAAGCATGGCTCTTTTCTCTTTTGGGTTTGTGAACCACTGTCTGACTTTGCTAGTTTCTTTGTTTTTGTGACGCTGGAAAACTAACAGCTCTAGGAAAGCCTCTTCAAGAAAGAGCGACTGACGAATCATCCTTGGAGAAAAGGAGATCTCAGGAGAAAATCGTCCTTGGATTCAGTGGTCATTGGGGGCATCTCAAATTTTCAAAGCTTTTGAAGGTCAAAATGATACAGCATGATGCCATGCTTGGACATACACAGATAATGATTTCTGCCTCCCAAAACACATGATGGACAATGTTATCTAGATGTCCTTGCTACATTTTCATCCCAAATGCAGGTGAAATAAAGTACATTTTCTTGTGAAGTAAGCATTCTAAATGATAGTATACATGGGAAGGTTCTCGACAGTTTAATTTCATAAATAAGTAAAAAGATAGATTTAAAATTAACATATAGCTAACTTCACATTGTATGCATCAGACACCCTGGGAGAGAACACAAGGAATTTTCACCATCACCAGCGTTTCCTAAAAATGGGGCATTTTTATACCAAAAAATGCAAGACATACATAATGATAATTCTTTAACTTAAATACACTTGGCTTTCTGGACATTGTTTTTATTATTCTCATTTTCACTAGGGATGGCTTAAAATTTAGCCATGGAACATAAGCAAACTGTCAAGCTACACATAAGAAACACTGCATATTCTCTCCATTCACAACATAACTCAATTCCAGCCCTCTAAATTGAAACCGAAGCAGCATTTAGAGTGGCCATTTTCATCCACTTGCTGATCCAAGTGAAAAAAAATGCAATGGGATTTATGATTACTTTAACTACCAAAAAACATATTTGACGCTAAAGGTGTCATTAAAAATTTCCCTCTGCAGTCTAATCTTTTCCAGAGCCTACACTTGCTTTTCTGGGTTATCTTTCCTCTCATAAATATGGGGGTTTTTTGAAAAATGAACTTGCCTGGCTTAGAAAAATAAAAGAACCACCTAATCAGTTCTTACTCTTTCTACTTAAAAGCACGTTTATTTTCTGGGGACCAGGGACCCTCGTGTTCCAAATTTGTTTTTCTTTCCTCTAGGGGAATGTAAATTTGGTGTCTAAACAAGCTGGCCAAGCTAATGGGTAATCTTGCTGCTAAAACTTAGTTGAGGGCTTTGAAAGTTCCCTTATCCTAGGTTTTCTCAGTGGGTTGCCACTTCCCCTGCACCATCCAACTTTCTTAGGGACACAGCACATGATCTTTCAGGCATTATAGGGCCCAAAGGACTGCAGGTAATTTCTTTTGACTAGAAGAACCTCTTTATAGTCTCTTGACCAGGACCTGTACTTTAAAAAGGAGGGAAAAAAAAAGTCATCTTTTGCAGTTTTTCATTTGGTGGAAAATTGCTATTCCAGATTTGTTACAAATTACCCATGGAGATAAACATATCGAGGGCATTTAATTTGAAATGCTGCCTTTCAAGTTTCTCTCCTTAAGCTGGTGCTTGCAGGAGACACTGTTTGGGAAACGGATATACAGGACTACACCCTGGGATGTTTGAACATTTAAAAAAAAAAAATGATTTTATTACTCTCATGTCCAGTTCCTTTAAAACCCTACCAGAGGATCTCAAAATTTGTGGTGAAGTCTCTTAAAAATGCCTCAGCCCATGTAAAGTTTCTAGTTCTTCATCTAAAATAAAACAAAGGCCAATATAAGAAGCAATAAGGTACATTCTCATGCACATTCTCATGTACATTATCATTTGTATATCACATTTGCTCTTTGTTACAAAGCAAACTGCCTTAGCTGGTAAAATATTTCACGGTTATCCCTTGAATCTGTGTGTTCTTTGAGAGATTTTTTTAAGTGATCTTTGAGGATCTTGAGTCCAGACTCTATACCCTCTCACAGGTTCTCAGTTAAAAAATAGTCACCTATCAAGCACCTAAATAGGATTTGTGCTCTTGTTATAACTTAACATGGTAATTGTAACCCAGGGAGAAGGTGGATAGTGAGTAAAATATGGAATTTCAGTCCCCAGATAGCACACCCCAAATCACGTGAACATCTCCAAGTTAATACCGTTTTTTTTGTCGTAAAGGCTTCATCCATCTTTTTCATTCACTCTGTTCACACTGCTGATAGTTGAAGGTGAAATCCTGCAAACCATCATGTAGGCTGCTCAAGACATCTTTATTCTTGTGAATAAACTCCATAATTATAATACTGACAGGGGTCATGTATTGAGTGCTTTTTTGGTACCAGGCACTTGACTCAATTTTGTGCACACATTAAATAAATCAATCCTCACAATTCCATTATGAATGTCTCCACTTCACAGATAAGGAAACTGAAGTTCAGAGAAGTAACTATCATGTTGGTACTCCCCACCCAGGAGATAGACAAGAAGCAATTTTAAAATATATACTTTTGACTTTCGTGCTTGAGTTGAGGGTCTGAAGAAGTTGCATGGATAAGGACAAATCTACACATGCAGTACGTGGTTCCATGTGTCTTCCTGAATGCTGCCAGGGCATGGGGAATGGGGGAAATCTAGAGAGATCTGGCCTCAGTGCCCTCAGCACTCAACATCACTGCTCAGATGACTCTGCCTGCCCCCCAAACCCTCCAAGATACCCAGCTCATTTTCCGCACTATCTTCGAGATTTGTCCCAACCTAGCATCCTCCAGGAGACATCCCTGTCTCACAAACTCAACCTTCTCTCTACATCATCTACATCCTTGTTTGTAGCATAGCCTCAAGCTGCATTTGAAATGTGGCTTCAGAAATGGGTTTTTAATTTAGTTTATGTCATTTCTAATTTCCCAGTCAGCAAATAGTTTCCTTAAAAGCAGAGTTGAGATGTTTCATGTCCATCCCGTTCTCCTCTTCTCCAACCATTCCCTGCAGTGTTTGGTCCTGGGCTTAGAGCAGTGATTGTGAAATATGTACTTTTGTCCATGTGATTATTCTAAGTCTCAGTCAAAGGGAATTTCCTTGAGTTTTAAAAAAATGGATATAAGTTATATCTTCTCCTGAGGAAGTGTAAGGAAACACATGTCTTAGAGTATCTTTTAGAAAAGGCGGTTCTGGGCTGTTTTGAAAAATTCTACTAAAAAGCAGAATACTCTCCATCCAACAAAGAATGAAGGAGCACTTCTTTCTTTCCATAAAGTTTTCTTATTCAGAAACCTTTTGAAAAACAACTTGTACATAGTCATTATGTCAACACAAATTGGAAGTTTTAGAAACTTCTATGCTTAAGCCTATTACTTTGTGAATTAAAAAAAAATACATTACTGTTTTTAATCTTGTGGTTTCATGTTAAAAATCCAGGCAAAGTTAACCAACATTCTCCTTTTATCTTTCCCCTGGCCCACTACTAAAAAAATAAAAATTAAAAAAAAAAAAAAGTAAGGGAAAACTCTTTGCTATCAGTATCTGAGCCAACAGAAAAACACTCAAACAAGGAATATCAGCATCATGAAATACTGAAAGAGGGATTTTACATTTTAAGATGAGTGTTCAATCTTATGCTTTACTTCTAAATAAAGCTGAGCCAGGGTTCATATGATTAATCTGCTGAGTTTCCTGAAGATATCCTCTAATATCTGGGGAGAAAAAAAGTATTTCCTGTACCAAAAGCATTTTTAATAGCTCTCCTTGTGAACAAAGAATGGCCACTCTTATTTCCCTGTTCAATGTACCAAAATTGCTGGGAAAGTTGTTTCTCATTGTTTCAGTATTAAGTCAATATTTGAAAAATTGAGAATTTTTTTTAATCAAAGGATTAATATCCAGGTCATGGGTAATAGAAATCTCACCAGCTTTGGTGCATTGGGCTTATGAAATTGAAACAAGTGGTTCTATTCATTATTAATAAAAATATATGGTTGTGTTTAAACTGAATATCAAAGTCCTGGTTGAGTCTTAGGGACCAAGTGACTCCATGATATAAGGCCCCCTCGCTGCCCTTTTATGATTTTCTGCAGAGCTCTTCACACAATTTACAGCCTTGTAATCATTGGGGTCCTATAGATCAAGGTGTAAGCAGAGTAAAATATGTTTTGTTAAACAAAAATTGTGAAACACCCCATTGTGACTTATAAATTACTATTTCTTCTCTACTTTTCTGCTTTCAGATTTATAACATTTATCTGACACAGTTTTTTTATACAGAAGAAAATCCAATTACTTACATTTATTTAAAAGAGAGCTGTGGTTTAAAAAATATCATTACTGGGATGTTAAATCCATAAACCCAACACTACAGTCATCCTTGAGCAATGTGATGTCTATCGGTTATTAGTACATCAAAAAGTAGTTTTCTCACAATGTATTTGTATAGAAATTGGCAAGGTAATGGGTATCAGTTAGTTAAATGTACTACAGAACAAGTTAACTTCTTTTTATAACAAGGAAAACTGGACACTATAAACAATAAACTTTTCACTTGTGAACTTACCATTTTAAAATGCTATACCAGATTAGATAGATAGATGATAGATAGATAGATAGATAGATAGACAGATAGACTGACACCAGGTATAGAAAAATTATTGGTCTAGATTTTCCCATATTTGTCTATCTTTATTTGGAGTCATTGAAAATCTGGTAAATTATTTGCCCAATGCTCTGCATTATTGGATCCAAATGTTTGGAGATGTGATTAATTTTAGGCTTTGCATGTATAAATTATAAAAAAAAAATGTGAAAGGAGTATTTTCTTGTTCATCCTGTGTTCTGGATCTCATCCTAACATGGGATGCTATATTGACATTAACTTGAATGGGTGCCACTGGTTGGAGATTTAGATAAGACACAAGAAAGGGGAAATTGGCAAAGACTTTCAACATGAATTAATATTTAAGAGATGATGAGGAAGAGATAAATCTATGAGAGAGTAAGAACCCTAACACTCTAAAAAGAATCAAGGTATTCTCAATTGCTTTCAAATCATTTCACGTTACTCATATTAATACTACAAACTTTAAAGTAGCATTTGTTAAGTTTGTCTTCTCTGCTAGGATAAGTGATTTACTCACATTGTATCATTTAATCCTAGTATAATTCTGTGAAACAAATATGGTTATCCATTTTACAGATGAAGGAACCAGGTCTGAAGTTTCTATAAATTAGTCTTAAGTTGCAATAAAAGCCAGAATTGCTTCTCATCAGAGCCTCAGTTAATTTTTATCCTGTAACATCCTTGGCCTCTGAGCTTCATCCCCACACAATCCTGTTGTTTGGCAAGTCCCCCTAAATTTTCTAATAAACAAAAGAGATCTAACTTTTCTTGTTGCTCATAGAAATTCACCTTTGTTTCTTTCTCTCTTTCAGTGGGACAAGACTTGTTCATGTTAGACATTGCTTTTCTTCCTTTTCAGAAGACAAGCTATCTCACTGTGGGTCAAGATTTCCAAAATTTGTGCGAGCTCAGTGAAATTATACTCTAAGTAGCTTGAAGGTAAATTTGATTGAAGTGGAATCTCTGGCAGTTGTACAAGAGAGTGCAAGAAGGGACTTGGGATCAATCAATTATTTGTTCTTTTTTAATTCCGGCCACTGTATCATTTAAACTTATTATCATTTAAACTTCAGGGGAAGCTGGTTAGAAAGGCTTCATTAACGTCATGTAAGAGAAAACTGAGATTCAGAATGAACTCAAAGCTCCCTAGATGAAGGTAACCTAGCTCATCTGACAACGAGTACCCCTTCTGTGTCACGCGCTCCTTCAGTGCAAACCCGTAGACACACATAACTTTGATTATTTGTCTGGTTTTCCCTCAGGCATTTTCAATATCTTGTCAATCCACTCAATATTTTACACGTTACCATCTTGCTTTCTTAATGGGCAGAGGAAAATATCAGGTTTACTACGTGGGAAGGATAATAATGATTGATAACATTAGTATTCAGTAATTAGTTTTACAAAACAAATATGCTCTTTTTGTTTTTGGTTGAAATGTTATTAAACGTCTAAAGACATGGCTGAACAAAGTGTTGGAAAGATTGAGCTATTTTATAATTAAGCCGTAATGCTTTGAGTCTATGTTAAATGGTTCAGTGAAAGCTGAAATACAATATGTACCAAAATGGATCTTTTTTTCCCCAATGCGATAGCCTCTAATATTTCATGTCCATTTAAGTTTGGGATGTTTAAAGAAGATGAACAGAAATGCAAACGCACTCCATAATGATTACGTTTTTCTTTTTCTCCGTATATTTTCTGCCTCTCCGTAAAGACAACATAATTCCATTAATTAACACAAATGGTCATAAAAACCACCACTTCCTGTTGTGTTATTCCCATGTAATGTTTCTATATCATTGCATAATGTGAAATTTTTGCACAACACTCCTCGGCCAGCCTGTCAGCAGCTGAATCACTGAGTGTTGGCAGTATCTGTTAAAACTTGATGAGTGTAAGTTCTGTGAATAAGATGTGTGAAGCATGCAATAAAAGAAAGCTGACCTATCTACAGTAAAATACATTTGCTTCTCACTTCTGCTGCGAGTAGTAGTATTTAGCCCGTCTTACAGAAATTTCAGCCAGTGCCCTAAGGCACAGAATAATCAGGTATTTCCCTACATTGTAATAAGTGGCTCTGGAATATTTGTTGTTGTTGTTCATTCTGTGGCTTTTGCTATTTTATCTTTTGTGTTAAAGTAAAAGGTACCTGAAAAGGGAGTAGGATGGAATGGATTGGTTCATAGGAAGCCCGTAGAAGTCACTTCAGGCATCTCGGATTTATGGAATTACTGTTCCCAGAGTTAGCATGAATCCTATTTACCTCAAATATCATTATCCTCTTTGCCAGGAACTCTGACAAGCTGAATAAATATATAAACGGGGAATCTTGGAAGTAGGTAGACAGACTGGTGACTCATGACGGGGTCAGAGCCTTTGCTATTTGCATAGAAACAGATCTCTTTCCCGGGCTGCCATGGGGAGGAAGTGATGATGGAGAACGGTTCGTTCCAGAGCAATGTGGTCCAGGCAGCTGGGAGGTCAGGGGTTAAACATGTGCTATCTCAGCTATGCTGGGTACAATAACAACATCAGGCATCAGGAGAATGATCTATCAGGGCAATTAGCCAAACAGGCCTTGTGGTAGCCCAGATAGGCCTGGCTCTGTTTGCATCTGTTTATCACCTGGAGATAAGACTCCTTGTGAACCTTTTTGTTACCTTGAGAAAGTAGACACCTAGAGGGTAAACATAAGACAACGGTGTCTCGAAAAATTGATTTTGAAAAATGACTACAGTTCCCAGATGGGATTAAATCCTCTTTATTTCTGGCTACTAAAAAGAAGCCGATGAAGAAGAATTTCTTGGCTTTTTTTTTTTTTTTTTTCCACCTACTTCTTGGTCTATTCTCCCATGAGCAGAAATTACAGAATTGGGCTTCTTTTGATCAAATATGAAACTTGGCCCAGATGCCCTAGGAAGTGGGAAAGATAACTTAAATGATTGTGGTTTGCTTTTTTGTCCTGAGATTTTCCTATAAATGTCACATTTTGCCATGGTCCACAAACTGACCTAGATGTTCAAAACATTTATTTTTCTGGGTTTGCGTTGGCCTGATTTAATCTTTCTTTCTTCTCTTTTGATTGTAAACTCCTGGAGGATACTGATACAACCTCTCTTTTGTCCTGATGCCATTGCACTCGGCCACAGAGTCAGAAATTCATGAAGGGGATTTTCCTTAGAACTACCTGTGACTAATTTTAATCATAGTAGAAACTCAGGAGTTTTCAAGTTGATAGTTAAAGATTTATTTTGAAGAACAATTTGCTATGCCCTGAATATGCATAATCACATCTTTGTTCACGTGTTTCCCTGTGCCTAGCTTCTACCCACACTGACATAAAACTGCATTTTCCCTAAAGCATAGCCAAGAGCAGAGTCTACCTAGGCTTTCAATTGCAGCAGGAACACTTACGTTTGCATTCCTGTGCATCTTTGCCAATCCAATTTGAGCTTCCTTCATGATCTAATGGTTCCATCTGGCATTAGCACTTCTGGTTATCTTTATTTTATTTTATTTTTTTAACCTTTCTGGTTATCTTTAAATCTAGTTTCATAAGGTGTGCCTACCTTAGGCAGACGCTTAACCCACTGAGCCACCCAGGTGCCCAAGAGCAGTTTTAGATCACAGCAAAACTGAGTGGAAGGTACAGAGATCTCCCATGTAACTCCTGCCCCCGCCATAGTCAACATCCCCCGCCAGAGTGGCACGGTTGTTGCAACTGATGAACCTGCAATGACACACCATTATCACCCAAAGTCCATAGTTCACACTGCAGTTCACTCCAGATGAAAATTTTAGGCTGCTGGTTATACTCTCAGTGGTTTCCAGTCATTCATTCAATTATTCATTATTGTTTCTACTTAGCAAATTTACTTTTCCCCAAGCTGTGACATTTATTGTGCTAATAAGATATGATCTAGGCTGTAAAGGGCTTATAATCTAGTGTTTATCACTTCTATCTAAAATCTATTATGTTTAATTTATTTTTGTAAAGAGCATGTTATTCTACCACCCATGTGGCACATGCTTCTACCAGCCCCATGTCCTCTGATCACACACTTACAAGGATTATAACATGCAGGTTTCTGCCAAAATATAAATGAATGTGTTTTCTGAACCTTACTATTCATCCCCATAGTAAAAATGAAAGAAGACAATTTAAATCACAACTCTGGTAATTTGCCATTGCGAAGCATTTTAAATAAGACCCTTTAAAAGTTCTGGATAGATGCTTGTCTTCATTTTTTAAGTTATTAATAGATTCTAAGAACACATCAAAGACCAGTTATACAATACAATCTGCTTTAGCATAGAACTTGGAATAATCAGACCTGTTTTGGCCCTCAGATTTCCATTCAGAGTTATCTTTCCAGAACAGGCCTGTGCTGTCAGCTCTACTCTGTGTGTAATAAAGACCCAAAGATACTGAGGAAGTGAGTCTGGGTGAGGACGGCACCAACGTGAACAGACAGCAGTTTTCATGCCTGAAGCTGAACCAACCAGGCCAGGCTGTCAGAGATCAGGGACCAGCCTTAGCTCTATGTGAGATACCCGGTCCCTGCCTTTTCAGAACAGCTGCCTCTTTTAGGGAGTGTGGTAGGAGTCAGGCAGATGGAACAGAGGCTTGGACAATACAGAATGAATGCAATGACAGCACCACCTTCCTCAACCTTCTTGTGTCCAGCCACTCTGGCTTTCTCAGTGTTCCTCAGTGTGACAGGCTTCCTTCTCCCCTGGAACCCTAGTCATGCTCCATTTTGTCTGCAAAGCAAACCTTTCCTTTAACCTGGTTAAAGAGTTCTCCTTTTCAGTTCTCAAAGGCCAGGAAGGTGCTCCTGATCTTCAGACTAAAGCTGGTATTCCTCTCTTGTTCATAGTTTGTAATAAGGTATTAATGAGATTATTCAACAAATTTTTTCTTTCATCCAGTAGAGTAGAGTTCTCATGGCTCAGGTCTTGAAACCCCATGATGTTTGTATCACTAATACCTGATTGTGGAATTAATGAGAGAATGTATGTTCTAGTAGCACTAATAGAAAAAAAAAAAGGAATTACAAGTCATACTTCTACTGACTTCTCTAAGTATAGAAAGTGTTATGTGAATTAACCAAAACTTAGAAATTTCAAGAGTTTTGAATACAATGCAAAATGAAATAAAGAAGTGGAAAAGTGGCTTTATTTGTGATGACAAAACAATATTCTACTTTTGATAAATTAACAAGGTTAAAATCAATTTAAGCAGTGGTCCTTATTCTTTTCATCATAAAAGTTTAATTATCTGCCTTTAAGATTAATAAGCACATTCCCCTTTTGCCCTCTATTTATCTTCTTAAAGGAGCCAAGTGAAATCCAAATTTGAATTTGGACTGAATTTTCAAGAATAACAAATTAAAAGTCCGCAGTATTCTAAATACTTTAATTTTACCTACAAACTGGGCAAAATACAAGCACATTAATTCTTGCTAGTGGTTTATGTTGTAGAGCTGTTGAGTCAATAATCTATTTATCAAACCTGACATGCCTTCTGTAAATACTCTATGTTCCCAAAGTGACAAAGGAGCAAAAGTCAAATAAAAGTTTGAAGACCATAACCATTGGTTACTTTCAGATTTTTTTTTGCTCAGGTTAGTGAGCATTGGAATGATATAGAAAAAGTGAGGAAAATCAAGTTCCATGCTGGTGGGTGAAAAGTGTGTCACTAAAGATTTAGGATCAGTCAAATTATTCAGGAGAGAGAAGATAAGTTAACGAAATCCTCATCCAAAAATCCTGACTCTAAAATGATTTACCAGGCAGAAGAATCTAAGATACTTTGTGATCTTTATTTTATAGCAGCTGTAGAGTGTACCATATTTTGAGATGAGTTATCATAATTTAACATTTAATTGTGAAGAATTGCCATGCATAGGATGAGTAATGGCAGAAAGTATTGGCTCAAAGGAACATGAACTATTGGTACAGTAAGGTAGGAGGAGAGCAGCAGGTGATGGATGAAGCCTGGGGAAGTAAAGTATAATGGAAGAAACCAATGACAGCATGGATGAGTCAGCTAGTGACCAGAGAGATAGTCAGGTCAGGAAAAACCTGGCAGATATCATGAGTCAGTCCACCAAGGCCAGGAGATGATCCAAAAGGGGAAGGGTAAATGTGACCACAAACTTTCGGAACAGTGGGTTTTGGGAACAAGTTGCTGACACTCTAACTCATTATCACCTTTTGGCATCTATTTGCCCTTTCAGAAGATTAGTAACCCATATTAATTTCAAATTTGCTATTTGATATAAATAGAGATAGATAGATGATAGATAGATGATATAGATATAATATTTTAGGTTAAATGACACAGAGGAGTTTAGTCAAGAGTATGTCTTTCATTTTTGCCCTGAAGATAAAATGCTAGATCTTCTTGTGGTAGATAATTCCAACTCTAATGTATTTCCATGATTTGTAGATGTGGGGATCATTTTAGTTTTAATCTTCCAATTCTCTCAATATTGTTCATGTATTATGTAATCAATATTCTGTAGAGAGTTGGCCTTGGAATTCCAAGATTACCAAGTTGTGAAGATGAACTCCCCAAATTAGTACTTAAGTGACTAATATAATTTTTTAATATAATCGACCTTCCCATCCCATAATGTTTTGATTTCTCAGTTTTCAAGGGCACATGCCACTCACAAGACACAGATAGATAAACCTCTGTAGATCAAAGTATCTAGGTTATGATAAGAGGCTTATGGTCTCAATAAGATTCTAGGGTTAGAAATTTGCATAAATTCATATCTAGCTGATCTCATGAGATTCTGTGAAATCTCCAAGGATTGAAACTTAAAATGAATGTACTTTTTTTTTTCCCTAGGCCAGTTGAGAAATGAAAACAGTCTTAATTATTTCAAGCCTGAATAGTAGTGTACAGTGTAATTAACTCTGATGTGTGTTTCACACCCAATTAGAAGATATTTTAGCACCAAGATAATTGGACCCAGCAGCACCTGGGATGTGTAATCAAACAAGTTTATCACCACATATTATAGTCCTATGATCCTCTGCACTTTATGGTATGGAAAAAGGGAATGATCAAGACATCTGGGCAAATGTTGCTCATTATTGAAACTTTACTAAGACCTAAATCCAGTTCAAGGTATCACTGTTTATCAAAAAACCCTTAACCTTTTCCTATGACTTCACAATGCTTGTGTTGCTTTTACTAATGATTTCTCCATTGCTAATCAGGTTGATAATAACCATTTGCTTTCCTTGTTAGTCAATGTTTTGTGATATTTTCTTGGTAATGGGGATAATCTGCTAACATATTTTTCCTTGGATTTCCTGGGGATCAAATACCAAACTGGAGTTGGGGGTATAACCCATATTCTGGGACTTTCAGACACCATCCACCACAGGTTCAAAGCATCCACACTAGATGCTTGTGTAGAATACTGTGATCTCTGGACCTGCAGACCAGAAGCTCACTAGAAATGCAGATTTTGGGACCCTGCCCTAGGCCTATTGTCTCTGCACTTTAAGAAGATCCCCAAATGATGCTTATCTATGCACATAAAAGTTTGAAAAATATAGTCTAGCTAGTGTAAGTACTATCTGAACAGAGTTTGTCTCAAAGTTCACCTCTCTTATCTCGATCCCTGTTCTTTCTAGGCCTGATATTTCCAACTTGCTGTTGACTCCAGGCTCTTAGAACCCGATATTTAGATCCTTAGTTCAGGCTTGAGCTGTCCTTTGTGAGTCCTGACCCTCTATTATCAACATGAGAATCACATGATTTTCTGGCCTTAGACAAAGACAAGGCCACAGTCATCATTTTTTTAATGGATTTACCAAAAAGCAATGGCAACTCACTTAATCAAGCACGCTTAGATACAAGCTTTTTCATCTCCTTGGGTTTTTGTTGTTGTTGTTGTTGTTCCTGATTTAAGTGACATGTCATGAGAATATCCTGACAAAAAAGACACTATCCATAAGCAAAAAGTATAGTATTCTTTGCTGCCTCATGCAGGCAAATCCAATTTTTCCATAGCATGGCTTTTACACAAGGGAAACACACCAGAGTCCTGTAAATCCTGGCTTTGTTCCTGTAGGCAAGTAAGAATTATTTTTCTTCTCCAACACATTTTTTTGAAGGAACTATGTAATCACTTATAATTACATTAGAATATTTTGTTATTATATTAGAGCACTTTAAATGATTGCTAATACTACATTTTGACCCAATTTTAAAACAATCACTGAGCCAACTAATAAAAAGTATACTAATGCTAAAATTAAAGTTAATGGATGCTGAGAAAATGCTTTTGAGAATTTATTGCCTTGGCCTATTCATTTGTGATTTTAAGTACTTGAAAATTAAAAATCTACTGGATACTGGATAAAAAAATACATAAATATAAACAAATATAAATAAATATAAATACCCATTGGGGTGCCTGGGAAGCTCAGTCCATTAAGCGGCCGACTCTTGGTTTTGGCTCAGGCCATGATCTCAGGGTCATGGGACCCAGCCATGCACTCAGCGCAGAGTCTGCTTGAGATTCTCTCTCTCTCCCCCCTCTGCCCCACTCCCAGCTCTCTCTCTCTCTGAAATAAATAAATAAACCTTAAAAAAATAATTACCTATTGGCTTTGAAAACTAACAATATGTTTAAGAAAATAAAATGTGAACATAAATTATATAACTAGAACATGATAAGTGTCAAGAGAGGCTTTTAGGCCTCAGAAAAACAGGACCACTGCCAGCTGGGTTGGTATGTAAAAGATTCACTTAGGGGGGACAGTGAAGCCCAAAAGGTTTTATAGGCAAATACCATAACTTCTTACCAGGAAATTAGGGGAAGGACTTGCTGTGGCCATTTCACACTGGAAAAGTTATAGAGTAAAACATGAGAGCACAGTGATTTCTAAATAGCACAGCCAAGCAACCTCTTTAAAAATTACTATATTCCATCCTTGGACCTTAAGACAGACGTATTGCTAAGAGATGGGGGGGGGGGAAAGAAGAAAAAGACAAATAAAATCTTCTATATACTTCAATAGATTCAAATGGTCATGGTGATCAGAAAACAAGTCAGCAAGAAATATTTTAAAGATAAATTTATTTCAACAAAGTAGCAAAATCTACTTAAAAGAAAAGAAAAAAGTTTTATTCCATATGACAGTCAGGAATTGCGTAGGTGCATGTGGGTGTCCATATTTCATATAAAACCCAAATGTCTTTTTTTATTGAAATGCTTACTTTTCCATGGGTGTAGACTCATAGATACATTTTTGGTGTGTTTTTCACTCTCTAGTCAGTAGCCACATGTTTAGTGTTTGGCAAATTTCCATAGGTGAAGTATGGGGAAAAGAGTCATGAACAAGTTCCCCATTATTTGCTTCCTGTTGCTAACCTTACTGGAAGCCAAAATGGGGGTTTCCAAGCAGTAAAGTTTTGTTTTCAATAGCACATTCCATTTCTTAGTAAAAGAAGAAGAAGGAGAAGTAGAAGGAGAAGAAGATAAAGGGGCAAAGGGAGAGGGAGGAAAACAAGGAGAAGAAGGAGAAGGTGAAGGAAGGGAAGGAGGAATGGGGAGGGAGAAGAGAGGAAGTAAATCAAAAAAAGACTTTCAAAGTTTTAGGCCTCATAGACATTTCCACAAGGAGAAACCAAAACTTCGAAATATTGATCCTCAGTGTAGAACTTCTAACTATTGGTCTCAATTTCCCAGTTGAGAGCTTGCATTTATGCCATCCACGGCAGATCCTGGCCAGAATGATTTCATATTTAATCATTTCTTTGATGTAGAAAGTGTTAAAAGCTTATTGAACATTTCCAATTCTTCTACCTTTCTGGATTTGCTTTCCTCTACAACTATAGAGACCTTTGTGGTTGGATTTGCAAAGCTTTTGGAAGTCTTTTTTTCTTTGACTCTTTTGCCTTCCATGTTCTAGTCACTGTCTCTTGACTTTTCAGATTTGCAACTAGCCAGAGAAGATTTTAAAAACTCAGCAGTGCTGAGTTTAACATAAACTAATGTTTATGGACTATCAACACACTCAACTATGTGACATATAGTTTCTCTGGGTCTGACATCTTCTCTCCCCTTATGCTCATGCCTCAAGGCATAAACTTAATGCTTTGGGGCTCCTGGGATGCCATTCTCAGAAGCAGATGGGCTAAAAAATGTACTTAATATCTCAGAATCCAAACAGAGAAGCAGGTTTAATTTTAGAGCCCATTCTCCATGAAAGTATAAAATTTGAAAACCTGACTCAGGGAAAGGCTCTTTAGAATTTTAATCCTTGAAATATTTCCATGTAGGTGTGTGTTAGGAGAAGGTATTACTAGCAATAGAATATTCTAGAATAAAATATTCATAGTAGGAAAAGTGTGGGGATCTCAGGTAGTTCTTATCTGAATGATTATGGTTGTTTAACACAACACAGAACAACAGAGAAACATTTTAAAACACTGGAAGACAGGTAACTTCCCAACTTTTTTTTAAACTGGTATAGAGATTAAGTATGAAATGTTATGACATTTGGGGCCTGCTCTTAAGAAGGCTCAGTGTTAACAAGGCAAGAGTCTTGGTTCTTCTATCATTTGATATACAGCTGTTTAAATAGAGTAGGCTTAGACTTGTGACCTGAAGGAACATTTGCACTTGAGTTTGCTTCCTCAAAGGTTAAAATGAAAGTTTTACTTTTACAGTAGGGGAAAAGGGCACCAGGAATCTTTCTTCAACAGAGGGAATTGAGGAGAAAAGATAATAACTTTGAACAGATTCAAGCATAGGCTTCCAAAATACATGAATGCCTTTCTTCTGTGCTGCTATCCTTTCATAGCCCACCTGATCCAGCAGGTGCTCTGCTTGCAAAGGTAGAAAATATTTCATCAAGTCACCATGAAAATAACCTCTCTCTATCAGGCTACCACTGGCTCCCTTAGATTTTTTTTTCCTCCAAGAAAAACACCAACACCTTACTGTGGATCCCTGGAGTTAGTTTCAGTGTGTGCTTTTGTACAGATAGTTGACTTCAACTACAGAGTTGTTTGGGTCAAAACTTTCAGAATGGATAACCAACAAATACAGTTAAATGTAAACATAAGGAGGGGCGCCTGGGTGACTCAGTTGGTTAAGCATCTGCCTTTGGCTCAGGTCATGATCCCAAGGTCCTAGGATTGAGCCCCGCATTGGGCTCCCTGCTCAGTGGGGAGTCTGCTTCTCTCTCTCCCTCTGCCCCTCCCCCTGCTTGTGTGCTCTCTCTCTCAAATAAATAAAATCTGTAAACAAATAAATAAATAAATGTAAACAGAAGGAGGCAGCACTGTGCGGAGGGTCTTCTTCATCTTCTGTGGGTCTCAGTGTCCACAGACTGCAAAGATTCTGTGTAGGTTTATAATTCTATTCTTTTCCAGTTTTAAGGGTCCAATAGACCCTCACACGGCACCTAAAGGAGGCAGACTAGCTGTCATGCCCCTTGCTGTGTTGTACCTAAATCTCCAGGCTTTTCCTACTTGCCAAAGTCTTTAATTAATCCTTTCCTTGTCTGTGCCCTTTCTTTTGCCTGGAAATTTCCATAGTTCTCTGTGCCACCACAAATAATGGGGTGATGTTTTATTCACACACATATTTAGCTGTGTGTTACTGACTTGATAACTACTCTTGTTATCTTCATGCACTAGGGAGTACATGAAGACTGCCAACCTATTCCTTCAAATAAAATATTTGTCTTCAGAAAATAGAAGCTTTAGTAACTCTAAGGTAGAATTTGGATTATAATGGGAGGCTGGCAGAGAGGAAATCTGAGATCACAATGATGGTTGAGATATACTGAGATAGGCTGCCTCATTCACTGTTGGTAAGAGGGCACATTGTGTGGCCATCCCCAAAGGCAAATGCAAGTCAAGAGTCTTCAAAAGGTTCATTAACTTTGGCCCGATTATTCCACTTCCAACAGCTTATCCTCAGTAAATGATCAAAAGTTCACATAATTATTTATTTGCTAATGATGAAGAAAGAATAATAATATTTTTTAATAATGCTAAGAAATAAGGATGCCTGGGTGGCTTAGTCTGTTAAGCATCTGCCTTCGGCTCAGGTCATGATCCCAGAGTCCTGGATCGAGTCCTGCATCAGGCTCCTTGCTCAGTGGGGAGTCTGTTTCGCCCTCTGCCCCTCTCCATGCTCATGCTCATGCTCTCGCTCTCTCTCAAATAAATAAATAAAATCTTAAAATAACGCTAAGAACTAATTTTATTGAGTGTTTACTGTAGACTGCACTGTGAAAAGTACCTGGCATTCCTTACCTAGTCTTCCCGACAAGATTGTGAACGAAGTATTATTTCTATACCAACATTAACAGTGGGGAAAAGGAGATTTAGGAAGGTTAAAATATCAGATTTAAATTAAAACACCTGGGAAGCTAAGGAGGTAGGTTGTCTGACCTGGGTTTGGAACTCTTGTGCGGTGCACAAACTACACACTTGTACGTGGAAGCCACGGTCTGACTGTAGGGGTCTCACCCTTAACCTCTACAGTCAAACTGCCTTTTCAAGAATGCACGCAGTCACTGGATGAGCTTGGCCTGAAGTACTGCTGCTGAAGCCGCATGTTGCTGGCGCACATGGACCTGATCCAGAAGCTGCTCAACTATGCGCCTCTGGAGAAATGACTGAGCTGGAGCCTGCCCACCCACTGTGCTCAGCAGGGTCAGTCAGTGTCTTGCCCAGAGTTCATCCCGATGAGGTGTGGATAGCATGGAGCATGCCCATCCACCGCCTATGGTTATGTGTCTTCTGCCCTGAAAGGAACAATCCAGTAAAAGCCTTTGCAGAACCATAAGGAGGTCCTAAAAAAAAAAAAAAAAAAAAAAAATGCACACAGCCACATTTATCCAAGAGTTCCTCTGCATTGTCTGGTTAGATACTGCTTTAAGTCTTAGAAACAGTAAAGATCTGGGAGAAGCAGAGAACTGGGAAATGGGACAGCAGTGTATTATCTCTCAGACACATAGATGATACTAATAGAGTTTTTGGTCCCCTGTGGTTAGTCAAACTCTTGAACATGGAGCCTCTGATTTCTTGTCTGCAAATTACAGCTACTGAGACCTTACCTTATGGGTTTGTTGCTCTGATCAAATGAGATAAAGCACCACACGGAAGATGCTACGAGAGGAGATGCTTTGTTCCTTTGTAATTTCTGTAATTACATCACACATTAATCTAGTTAGTGGTAATTCAGGGTAGTTTGGCAGTTATTTATGGTTGTGGATATGTTTAAGGCCTACACATATTTTTATGCTTTTTAACACTGAACACAATAACATGGTACTTTTCTTTCATAAATGATACTTTCTTGAGCTGTAGTAAATAAGAAGAGGAGATTGAGTATCTAGATTAAAAGCTCAAAAGTTGGTGGGCTATTAAGGACCATGGATGGCTTCATGAACATTTGAGTATTGTCTGTGATAACAGTTTAATACCAGTCAAATCATAGTTAAAATTATTATGATCTGGAGATACTGCATTTTAAAAAGAGAAAACATTTCAGAATTCTATTCAGAAAATTAACTTAATCCATTATTTGAGGGTAGATTTTGCATCTTAGCTGCATTAGTGAGTATATCAGGAAGTTATCCCATTTAGAACTGTGAAGGAATTGAGCTTTTCTTTTTAAAAATTCTGTCCAAGATGTTTTTTTTTTTTTTTTCCATTCTGTGATATTGCAGATGGTTAAAGAAACTAAAAGTTGCTTTAAATATAGTTAAACTCAATTCAACAAAATGCCTGTTAGATGTCTAGCACGGGCTATATCCTTTGTTAGGTACCAGAAATTCAAAGTAGAAAAAACAGACAAGCTCTCTGCCTTCAGGGATATTATAGTTTATAAAAGAAAATGGACATTAAACATTTTATTACAAGTGATACAAATGTAGAAAGGGCTATATTTTGCCTATTATAATCTTTAGGGGTTTCCCCTCCAAGTGGTTACAGGGAAGCCTTTATGCAAATAGGAATATTCGTTCTTTATGGAGATATAATTGACATTAACATTGTGTAAGTTTAAGGTGTACAACATGATGATTTTATAAATGTATATATTGCAAAATGATTACCACAATAAGGTTAGTTAGCACATCCATCACCTCATAGTTAAAATTTTTGTGTGTGTGGTGAGAACTTCTTACTGTCTTAGCAACTTTCAAGTATAAATACAGTATTGTTAACTATGGTCACTGTACTGTACATTGCATCCCCAGGACATATTTGTCTTATAACTAAAAGTTTTTACCCTTTGACCAACTTTACCCATTATATATATCACATTTTTTTTAAATCCATTCAGCTGTCAGGGGACACAGGTTGTTTCCATGTCTTGGCCATTGTGAATAATGCTACAATGAACATAGGGGTGCAAATATCTCTTCAGGATAGTGATTTCATTTCCTTCAGACATATACCCAGAAGTGAGAATGCTGGGTCATAGGGTAGTTCCATTTTTGCATTTTGTGGAAACTTCATATTGTTTTCCATAGTGGCTGTACCAATTTACAGAGAATATTGGTCTTGGTTCTCAAATTTCAAAACAAATGTTTAGCTCTCTCTGCTCACCTGGTCCTTAAAATTTATGGATACTACCTCAAGTAGCAATTGAAATAACTATCTTTGCATTGTATGTTATAAAACATTCTTACATTAGAAATTATATTTATTATAGATAATCTTGGGATCATTCTATTTACTTAGTCTTCTAAATATTCTCATTATATCCTTGCATGAAATTAAATAAATAGAAAATTATACAATGGACTTTATTGGCATAGGCCCTAATTCCCTTTTTTGTGCTTCAACATAATGGTATTGGCATTATCAATACACATGTATAGTTTGAATATACATTACTTTTTTTCTTATACATTATGCTTAAGATACATACTCAGGTTGAGCTTCTGTTTCAGAATAAGACAGAAAATATTTCTTTTAAATAAATGCTATATTAACTTCTATGAGATAAAAATGTATATAATTTATTATATTTCCTTTGTTTCCCCAGCTGCCAGGAGGCTCCAATTCAAAAGTCAAGTGGATGATAGTATTACTTCGGTCTTCCCTAGTGGTTGAATTATTTGCATCTCTTTTTAATTTATGGCTTTAATCTCTTTAATGAGAATTGTATTATTGAATATGCCTTTTATGGTATATCATCTTTAAACTATTTTATATTGAGAAAAGTTACAAGGCAATCAATGAAATAAAGTTACAGTCTCCTAAACACTTCATTTTGCCATACAGGGGTGTTCAGTTTGGTTGTTAACATCTGCCTGGGTTTTTGAAATATTTTAACCCAATGTATGGTTTAACCTCCAATACCTCAAGGCATCTTAAAATCCAATTAATACCCTATCATTTTGTGAAATAAATAAGGTAAGTCACAGCTAAACAGCTTAGACAAAGGTAAGCCAGAGACAAAATTAATTCCTAAAATGGTACTTTTCGCTTGCATTGAAGAAAGAGAAAGTGCCACTGATTTATTAGTGATGGATTTAAAATGACCCAGGGTCGGTTCTGTTGAAGAGGTACATTTCACAAGTAGAAAAGATGAAAGAAATCCTCTCAGGTTTGGATTTATAGCTCAGGCTTTGTAATTCAAAGAAAAAGCATCACAAACTGAGTCACCAGCTGTTTTGTAACCCATGTGGCAATCAATAATTCAGGTAAACATTAACTCAGAGTAAATCCAGTATCTTGGTACCTTCATGTCTACAGTTCTGAAGAGGCCTATCTGCTTCTAGCGAAGAAAAGATCTGTTTTTATCAGTGCTCTGAATAAAGTGAAAGCAGCCACCTGAACAGCCTGGCACATTCTCAGTGGAAAGTTATCTGTGCCCCCTCCTGTCCTGACCAGACCACTGGGTTGACCCTGTCTTCCCCCTGAGACCTCTGGGACCCCAGGTACTTAGGATCAACTTTCAATTCTTGAAATATAAATGTCTAACCCTGGAGAAAGTCATGTAGCATATTTCTTGAGTAGATGCCACTAATGTGGTAATTTACAGGGGGCTAAATGGAACGATATTTTATTATTCAATAAAATAAAGTCTCAAAGATGAGAGTAAAAACATGAATGAAATCATTGGTTTCTTAAAACACACCTTAAATCTCTCTTTTTTTTTTGATATTTTTAAAAACAAAATGAAAACTGCAAAGGTTTTCTGTAGTTACTGCATCTGCAGAGTCAGATACACTGCTGTTATTGTCATAATTCAAATCTCAGACTTGCTGTCGGCATCTATCACTTACGGTAACAAGCAGCTACCCACCCCACTAGTGCAAGTTTCAGCAGACAGAATTAGCCATCTTTTGAATGAATCAAGAATTGGCCAAAATGCCAATAGAAATATCAAATACAAAGAGATTTGCTGAATTATTTCCTTGAGACTGGGGTTTGAAGTAAAATTCTTGGCACAATTAAAACTGGAGGCTTGTTACTGCTCTGATTAGTCATTTGCTAAGTGATGCAACTTGAATTTCCTCCTCCTCCTCCTTTTCTTCTTCTATATATTTTTTTTTTCATATGGATCATCTCCATTTGGATTAAAGTTAATTCTGCTATTCAAAGAGGTTAAGGTTTTGCTAAAATCAACCTTGCTTCTAGTAATAACAGTTTCCTTTATTAAGGTTCTTTTCATTGACTGAAACTCAGAGCAGTTAGAGGATTACATAAGATCCTAGTCTGTCTTGTTAAAATGCAAAAGACCTTCAACTTCTTTTGACACACCTACGGCTTTTTCTTGGCACTTCTACTCAGCGAAATGGTGGCAAGTTCCAGATTTCTCAAAACAACCCCCAAGTTCCCTCCCTACTCACCCTGTTCTTCAATCTGGAAAATATCTTGATATGAAGTGCTGCCTGATTTCTTAAGCCCTAGATGTTTGGTAGCCAAGGAATGTGTTACTATTTCTAAAGTAAATAATTGAGCCATCAAAAAAAAAAAAAAGAAGAAGAAGAAGAAGAAAAAGAAAAGAACAAAACTCTGAAAGAATTAGAGCAATGTACTACTTGCTTCCATTCCATTTCCATACTGGCTCTTTATAGTTTTATGCCTCTTTTTCCCTAAAAGACAAAGGGAAAAATTTTTTTAAACAATCATTATTTTTTTCATTTTGCATCTTTCTTGAGGTATAATTTATATGCCACGAAATTCACACATTGTAAGAGCAGAATACATTGATTTTTAATAAATTTAAAGAGTGTGAAACCATCACCACAATCCACTTTTAAGACATTTCCATAATCCTCCAAAATTCCCTACAGCTTATTTGTCATGAACTAACCCCATGCAGCAGGAGGCTAAGGGAAAAAAGAATGTGTTCCTGGTAAGTCAGGCGGCACCATTTTGAGGACTGTATGATGGCAGAATGAATGCTTGAATAGTGAATTTACAATGAACTTGGGGCAATGGAAGGTATTGTGATGGAGAAATCCTTTGAATTCATAAGTTATCATGTAGACTAAAACTTTGTGGAACACACAGAAGGTAATGAGAGCAAATATTTACATGGTGCTAATACTGTACCAGGTACTGTTCTAACCACTAATGTCGGTTTCCCTATGTAATATACACAATAATCTTATGAGAATGTACCACTTTACCACTACCATTCCCATTTCTCAGGTTAGGAAACTGAGGCCCAGATAGATAAAGTAAAAAAACACATAAGGGATGGAACTTGGATTCAAACTTAGTCTCACTCTAAATTCTACATGGTCGCTGACTGCTCTATTCTACTCATTAGTGTAAGCTAATTTATGAAGCCTGGCTAAGCAAAAGGAAAACATTGTCTAAGTTGGAGCCAACCGATTAGCAATAGTTGAGGTTCTGGGACTCAGAAGAAGCAGACCAGGAAGAAGTGTCCTTGCGCAGTGCTAAGGCTATTTCAACCTGGCTGCACCACTGGTAACACAAGCAGACATGTTGGTGTCAAGTTCAATGTTTTGGTGGGAGTGAGAAGGAAGCAGGAAATGGGTAGGAACTAGGCAAGCACACTCTGAACATCTGTGTCTTGGAACGGGTCTTCTCTGGCACGAGCCTGTGCTCTCCATTTCTGCAAACAAAGCAATATCCGCTAATGACTTTGTGTCCACGTTCAGCTTGATATTTTTCTATTCTCCTTTTTTTCTTGATCTGCTCAATTAATATTTTCCTTTTATTAGGCTCCCCTTTCCTACCCAGCCCACCCTGCACTCTTTTTCCAGATGTGTGACAACCACTTTTGGTCTCTAAACAGATTTCAGACTAATTTGTTTAATGGGTATGTGTTCTCCATTTTGCTGATACTGGAGGATTTTAGAAGTCTAAGGAGACTTCCGTGGAAGCTGTTCCACGGTAACTCAAGTTCCAAGTGTGTGAAAATATGTCCTGGCAGCTCTGTGGAACCAAGTACTTCCTGGAGCCCAGGGCCAAAATGGGAAATGCAGATGGAGCAGATGTTCTGGACATAGAGTTGTCTTCTTGGTTTTAAAAGCTGATTCAGATAGTTTAAGGGTCTCTGCAAAGCTAAGCCAGGTGAAACGAGGGAAGCCACACCAATAAATGCATTTCCATATACTAACTGCTCTGGGCTGTTAGGATTATTTTGGCAAAAGTTTATGAAATGGCCAGCATATTTGATACCTAGTAAGGAAAAGAGAAAAAATAAATGAAGTTGTAGTGTTATAGACAACAACAAATGGACATCCCATTGGAATGACAGGCAAGCTTGGCAGATTGAGTTAAGAGAAAGAGATTCACCCATAGTAAATTGTCTAAAAACATCACAGCAAAGGCATGTTTTTCAAACACAGGAAATAATATCCATTCCAGTGGTGTTTCTTTCCAAAGAAGTAAGTACTCATTGCTTGTTAATTTTCGTTAATCAAACCACACCATCATAAAATGTTGGGTTTCTGAGACCCCACATAGAGAATTGGATGCTTGCCCATTTAATATCCATACAATTCTCTTTTCAGCACATTGCTTCATTTTAGCTCTTATTTTCTAAGATGAAATGTATTTTGTCATTTCTGAAAAACAAAGGTTATAAAAGATGTTTCCCAGGTTTTTGCTTTTTCTTAGCTTTTTAACCACAGTACAAAATTTCCTTAATTGTTGTTGAATAACTGCACCATCCCATGTAAGAGCACTTGGATCGATCACCCGTTCCAAACTGTGGCCCTGTAGAAAGCATGCTTTAAAAATATATAACAGAACACACAAAATAGCAAATTAAACTAATGTTTATTGGGTATCTTCAGTGTGTGGAGTTACAAAGCTCTCTAGACCGGGTGCGGTAGATCTGGCCTCTAGCTCTGATTTACTTTCTAGTGATGTGGTTGTAAGCAAGCTATATGACTTACAGTTCCTTGGTTGCTCCATGTGTAGTTAATTTTAGTTTATTAGGGTGCATCTAGATTTGAGCAGAAACCATCTCTGGCTAATGTAAGCAGAAAATAATTGCACTGAAAGATTCAGGTTAAAGGTGGTTCCCAGATCCTTGGGGATGGCCATGGACCTGGTCTTGGAAATTAAGGAAGAAGAAACAACACTAACTGTGCTGGGGAGGACAGGCTCAGGCGCTGGCCCCTTGAAGACAGCATTCCACCATCTTTGGGCATGGACTTTACCACCTAGCACCACTGAACCAATCAGAGCTCACGGCTAAAACCACTATCATTGCTCCTCTGGAAACTGAGTGTGGCCATTACAGCTGCCACTATATTTGTCTGCAAGGATATGGAGCATCCTCTGCTTCTGTGCTCCTGGTCTGGGTTGAGAATGTCTGACTGAGAGGGCTGAGTTGCCATGCCTATGTCTCAACTGCAGTGGGGTGGGAGGAAGAAGGGCTCAAAACAGAGCTCTGCTTTGCTCCCTTCAAAAGGTGATGAATGCCGCAAATATAAACAGAGGGTTGCAGTAGTGCACAGACAAAAATATTGATGCCACTAAAAGAATCACTTCAAATTCTAGCATCTTCTAGAATACTCATTGTAATCTGGGTGATCATATTCCTGATAAAGTCCTGATGATTGCCTATTAATGACTGACTGTCATCTTGTTGTGTTTCTTAATAGTATCTTATTTCACTCTCATTTTTGTCCTGGTTTATAAAATAAATTATAAAGCCCACCTACTTATAACGGATAACATCATTTCACATACTAGGAGTATATATTTGCAATTCATTACTATATTCCTATAGAATTTTATTTATCTCACATTGAGTTTGTCTGTAGCAAATTATATTATCCCTCAAATATCCCATGGTGTAGCTAGGGCAGATCTTAACAGCTCATTTTTATAAGGAAAACAAACAAAAAAACCTTGTTACTTGACAAGGGTATGTAGTGTTCATCTCTGGATAGGAGAGAGGGTGCTAGACCCTGTATCTTCTGATTGCTCCAACCAATGATACCAAACATGCCACCTTCACAGTTATTAAAGCAGAATATCACCTTTAAATCATGAGGGTTGTCTGAGGAAGACTGAGTGAAGGTGGCTGAACAAGTAGAAGGATGAGCTGTCATATTCTGTGCTCTGAGCCAGAGCTTCTTATTTGGGGGGCGGATGCCCCTCCATGCTTGGGTGTGGTGGATGGGTGCTCCTTCAGTGGTCCAGGCTGGTTGCGATCTGTGCTATTAACCTCAAGTGGACAAACTGCCCATTCTTTTTTCTATGGAGCTAGCTGTACGTCCTGATTTGAAAATGTTTGGGAAGTACTCTTCTAAGCAATTGAGCAGAAATACTCTGCTCCACTTGAAAGCTATCTCTCACCTATTTATTCATTTAACACCTATTTATTAAGGGTTCTGATATTCCCAATGTGATGTCAGATATGACAAATAAAAGGTGAAAGGACTCAGCTCCTGCCCCTGGCTAGCTTTCTGTCTGTTCATTGGGCAAGGCAGGCAAGCACAGGGCAAACCTGGATCAATGAGCATGATCACAGGGATAGATGCAAGGTCTGTTGGAGCAATTAGAAGGGGCTCTTAGCCAGGTTCGGCTGCAAGGGGTGCATGGGAGTTTTAGCTGAGTTTTAGTTGAATCCTAAAGTCGTGGAAAGAGTTTTTCAGGCAAAAAAACAACAAGAGAAGAGGAGACTACATTCTATGCAGAATGAGCAGCTGTGCAAAAGCTGGAAATGCCTGGAGGCATTCATCTTTGTAGGACATGCAGACACTGCAACACAGCCAAAGAGCATGTTCAAGGTGTGGAGAGCTCAGAGACCAGGCAAGGAAGTGCCAAGTCATGCATGGCCTTGTAGACCATGAAGGGCCTTCCATGCTAAAGCCACAATTTCTAATCATATAGTAATATGTAGAAAAATAGAATTTTTCTATTCTGTTTTTAGTAACATTGATGATAATGGTCTAACAGTTGACTCAAGTAGTTCCAGTGAGGGTACAAATAATATCTATTAAGCATTGGCTCCGTGATAACCTATGCCCTAAGTACTTTGTAGCTATTCGATAACTTAAGCCTCCAACAATCATGTGCAACCATATCGCAAATGAGGAAATTGAGACATAGACGTCTTGCCATAGGTTATGTAGAGCTGGGATTTGAACCCATGTAGTCTAGTTTCCAAATCTTTGCTCTTAGAGATAATACTACACCTTAGTTACAAAATTCCATTTAAGATATCTCTGTCATGAGAATATGTTTAACTCTGTTATTTATTGAATTATTTAGAATTATTACTCAGTTATTATTGAATTATTTAGAATTGCAAGCAGTAGAGAAATACTACCTACACTTCAGAGTCATCAGATTTACTATTGTTATAATAAGGTCATCTGATTAGAAAGCATGTACTTGTCTCCTAAAGGGACTATTTCTCTTATAGCACCTAATCACTCTAAGCTTTAGTTTTTCTTCTAAAAAAACAAAGACAATAATTGTTAAACAAGACGATTTGGGGACAAGTAATATGTACAAAGATTAGAATGTGCCACTACATAGTAAGGCATTTGCAACAATCTGATGATGTAAGAAGATGGGACTTTGAATGAAGTTTATTTGTAAAACAATGAAGTAAATATGTTACCTTCTTTTTTTTAAGATTTTATTTATTTATTTGACAGAGAGAAACACAGCGAGAGAGGGAACACAAGCAGGGGGGGTGGGAGAGGGAGAAGCAGGCTTCCCGCGGAGCAGGGAGCCCGATGCGGAGCTCAATCCCAGGACCCCGGGATCATGACCTGAGCCGAAGGCAGACGCTTAACGACTGAGCCACCCAGGTGCCCCAGTAAATATGTTACCTTCTTAACAGTTATATCATTTAGTTTCATGTTTACTTATTCATTCTTTGATTTTTTTTTTTTTTTAATTTAATAAACTTGCTTTGAGCTACTCTGTGTCTGCCTCTGTCCTGAGTACGATGGACACAACAGTGAACATTAAAAGGTCCCTTTTCTCAGAGGTCTTTCAGTCTTGTGGAAGAGTCAGACACAGACATTCTTAGGAATTACAATGCAATATGCCAGATAGACTGGTAGTGCAATGTATGGAGTTAATGGGAGTCCCAGGTAAGGGAACATAAACCAACCTAGAGCTTCAAGGGAAGAACTCACAGTAAAGGGGAAGCCTCCAGATATTGTCAGAATAAGTATCAGGAAAACAGTAGTGAAAGCAAGACAGAAGTGGTTACTAGAAGAGCACTATATAATCTTTCCCCTCTGCTAATATACTCCATTGATAAGGCAAGTTGGGGGAGCCAACTCTAGTTTATTTTTTTTCTCCCTCTAGCCATATTCTCCAGACCCATTCCCATAACATCTAAAAGCTTGATCAAATTCAGTCTGGAATTGCAGAAGGCCCTGTGTACTTTCCCCAAAACTGTCTTTCCACTGATCATTATCCCAGGTATATGGCTCTTCATTAGTTCCCAATAGTCAATGCAAAGACACTCAGGCCCCTGAATGGGTATGCGAAGTCCAACACAAATGCTAGCCGAGTTTCCCCAAATCACCTTTTGAAAGCCATTGTTGGACACATGTTGGAATGAGATGATTTTTTTTTTTAAGCTAGCATTTTCCCATCCAAATATTCCTCCAGAGGATTTATAGCCCTATGAGGGCTCCTAAGATAGCACTGGTGTTGGTTTATCAAAAATACTGTTTTAGAAATATGTGCAAAGTGGGGCACCTGGGTGGCTCAGTCGTTAAGCGTCTGCCTTCGGCTCAGGTCATGATCCCAGGGTCCTGGGATCGAGCCCCGCATCGGGCTCCCTGCTCTGCGGGAAGCCTGCTTCTCCCTCTCCCACTCCCCCTGCTTGTGTTCCCTCTCTCGCTGTGTCTCTCTCTGTCAAATAAATAAATAAAATCTTTAAAAAAAAAAAAAAAAATAGAAATATGTGCAAAGAATTAGAAAAAAGAGAGCGATAATATCTTCTCATCCCGAGGGTTGTGGAGGTACTAGCATTGTATAGTATTTCCAACAATGATGTTATGGTCATAAAAGTGTACAGTTATCTATAAATGGGCCCTTTTATATTGAGAAGAGATATTTTGAGTAAATTCCCATTTTATTATTGCCACTCTGGAGCTCACTATTTCCTAAGTTCCCATTGTTTTCTGATACTCACTTTGAATTCTTTGGGAAGTTTCTTTGTGGTCTTCCAAAACTGCCAAGTGAATTTAGTCTCTACATTGGTTTATGCTTGAGATTCCAAATTGCTCTTCTCAGGTTGGTTTTCTCTTTCTTTATGGCCCCGATCTCATCCTCCTTTCATCATGAAGCTTTATCTCTGTTCCTTGTGACTTGGTTTTATGATGCTATCTCTAGTTTATGGGTTCCTTTATGGAGAATAGGCTTTGTGGTCTCCATACATCAGGATAGGTGAAGTTGGTTGTGGAAACCAACAAACCCCCAAATCCCAGAAACTATAAACAAGAGAAATGTATTTTGTTCCAGTGCTGCTCTGAAGATTAGCTGGGGACTCTCTGGGACTCTGGTTGATAGTGAAGCCACTAGCTAGAACCTTGCCAGTTGCCTGGGCCGAGGGAAAGAGAACTCTGGAGAGTCTTGCGCCAGCACTTACATACTTTATTCAGGAGAAGGTATGTGTCTCTGTGCTTGCAACTGATTGGCTACTACTAGACCCATGATCCCATCCAACCACAAAGGAACAAGGAAGTACCTACCTACCATGTGCCCAGAAGATAGAAGGCAATAAATATTTGGTAAATTGCCCTAGTAACAACCACAGAGCCCTTCAGACTGAGATTTGATTGGGGGCTTTGGCACTCACTAATGATATATCTTAGTCTGGGTAATGGCTTAGCTGCTAAGCTGCTCCATGTCTCAGGTTCCTGTTCCACAGAAGAGAAAGAACCATTGTTCTCCAAAGGCTTCTGGTAAGCAGCCATTGACTATAGAACTCATCTCATTTGCTGTTACCCTTTGGTACTAAAGAGTAACATGAAAGTAACTTATTTCACCTTTAAGAACATAAGCTTCCTCTCTTGAATTGAGCTTCTGTAACATTAAAGGAACATTAGGTGAGAATAGTTTATTGTCCAAATTGTCAACAGAACTGGCAAATGAAATTTGGCCATGATCTTTGTTCATTAAGGGAAGAAAGAAAAATTAGCAGGGACATAGGTTGAATTCTCAGCGCAATCAGAACCTCATCTTTTTGTCTCAGAAAAAAAAAAAAAAATGTCTCACAACTATCTCATAAAATGTCCCTTACAATTCAATTTTTTGAAAGGATATTTTATTTAGTTCATTCTTCTCAATGAAGTAGCTGTGTATGAGTCAGTGAATGGTGTTGGGTACTACGGATTTGGTAATCATGTTCCAATTTCTGCTCGGTCATTTTTAATCGACACCTTAGTTGCGTCTGTTGCTAAAGAACAGATTTATGCACTGTTTGTTTCAGATCGATGAGCATTACAAGCAATCAGGGTGAAGAGTTACAAAGCCCAGTGTTTTTCTTCCCTAGGCATAAAACAGTCAGTCGGCTTCAGGTCGGAACAGGGTAAATTACTCATTTTAATATTGTTGATTTAGGCCCACCTAAAGATAAGGCCTTGCCGACCTGCGATAAAACTGGCATGATTAAATATTTCTCCCATCCCCAATATTTCTGCAGTTATTCAGGCTTTTGTGTGCCACAAGCTCAATAATTGTGTATGCATCAGAAAACAGGCTGGGTCATAAATAGCCGTCATTAACTGAAGCTGCTTTCACACTTAGTTTGCCATTTCTCATCTCCATAATTTAGACAATGTGTACTCTGTACAACCAGATGTGAAATTTTATTACACTTCATGGGATTACTTAGTATTGAGCTTTACTTTTAAATATATTATAGTGCTCTCTGGACTAACACTTGTCTAGCCATCTTTGAGCTGCATATTAAAATATTTTCATCTGCAGGTGAGATTAGTGTATTCCAATATTAGTGTATTTTGGAACCTGTCCAATTAATCATATCCCTTAGAGACTGAGATGGTTTTGACCGGTTATTTGTTGGAATGTTGGCCCAATTTGAACAATGAGGTAAGGAGTGTCATCATGCATATTTTTCTTCCCCACATGTAGTCAGAGCTGAGTTATTGGTCCTCAACAAAAGGGACCATCATGGTGCTGTAGAAGAGTAGAAATTGGGAGAAGTTATGCGATCAGTGTTTAATTCTCAGCTTGATTTCCTCACGGCCCCTTTATGTATGATTCATAAGCTATTCACACCTCCCATTAGTTTCCCAAACTCCTCAGGCCATTATGTTTTTGCTTTTCTGCTTCCTCTGTTAAGAATAGCTGATTAACATAACATAAAAAAAAAAGAAACACACACACAAAATAAAATGAAACATTACGATTTTTCCTATAAAAAAAAAAAAAAGAATAGCTGTCTCCATATCCTCTTCTAACTAAGTGAGTCATAAAGTTGCAAAACTCAGATCCAGCAATACTCCTTCCAGAACGCTCTTCCCAGAGCTCCTTATGAGTTCCCATGTCCATGTTCTAATAGAAAGCTCAGTAGACAGCACCCACCAGGAATATATGTGTCTGTTCTCCCCACTATAATGCTAGACCTTAGACAAGAGGTCCCTTGAATTATTCAACTCTTTACAGCCAGCTCCTGGCCATGGTATGGACTTAATAAATATTTATTGAATGAGTGAATGTTTATTGAATTAATGGCTGAATATCATAGAATCCTGACTTTATTTAAATACTATTTTTATAGGAAAAAATAATCACCATCACATATGGAATATCTGCTATATGCTAGTCACTGTTCTTTGCAGTTTATTTGTTGTAACTCGTTTAAGGTGTGTAAAATTCCTACGGAATAGACACTGTCACTGCCCCATTTCACAGATGAGGAAACTAAAGGACAGAAAGAAGAAATAACTTGCCTAATATCACACAGCCAGGAAGTTGCAGAGCCAGCACTCACATCCAGTCTAGCTCCAGAGCTAGTAAACAAAACCACCATAGGTTCCCCCTCACAGTATACATTTCTTTCCTTCTAATTTTATTTTATTATGTTATGTTAATCACCATACATTACATCATTAGTTTTTGATGTAGTGTTCCATGATTCATTGTTTGCGTATAACACCCAGTGTTCCATTCAATACATGTCCTCTTTAATACCCATCACCAGGCTAACCCATCCCCCCACACCCCTCCCCTCTAGAACCCTCAGTTGGTTTCTCAGAGTCCATAGTCTTTCATGGTTCGTCTCCCCCTCCGATCTCCCCACCTTCATTTTTCCCTTCCTACTATATTTTTCTTTTTTTTGACATATAATGTAATATTTGTTTCAGAGGTACAGGTCTGTGATTCATCAGTCTTACACAATTCACAGCGCTCACCATAGCCCACACCCTCCCCAGTGTCCATCACCCAGCCACCCCATCCTTCCCACCCCCCACCACTCCAGCAACCCTCAGTTTGTTTCCTGAGATGAAGAATTCCTCATATCAGTGAGATCACAGTGTACATCTCTAATGGTCAGTGAAAAAACGAACTGAAAACAAAGTTCCTCCTTCCTGTACTTGCTTATTCCTAATGGCTGCTCTTTTTAGCTCATGTAGAAAATAAAGCAGTAACGTGTTTCTGTATTTATTGTAGCTTTAGTAATTTCAGCTTGTAAATTTGCTTTGGAAGCCCTAGTGTTTAAGTATTAATCAAAACTATGGAACCTTCCAAGCAAGTGCTGTCAGAGAAAGATCAACATTAGTTAGAATTTTACTTGCTGACCAGTTAAAAATAAGCTTATAGTAGCTTTCCAACCTCCTGGAAATATGTTGGCTTCTAAAACCACTGTGGGATTCAAAAGGAAATTTTGGCATTCAACTTTAAAAAAGATATATAAAAATCACAGTTGTTTTCAAATACAAGCAATTTGCCCCATGTTTAGATAAATGTATTTAATGGAGAAAATTCAGTTTACCTCTGTAGTGATTTTCCTTGAAATGTCCTTTTATCTTCTTTTTTTGAGACTCCCAATACATTATAAAATTTATGACCAAAAAGCTTTCTTTAATTGTGGAAAGTTTAAATTTTTCACATGTGTTAAAGAAATGACTTTAAAAGTACAAATGCACAGTGATACACCTGTGCTTTTCCCCCAGATAATAACAGGATTTATAAATAAACTATTCTGTAGCTCACTTTACTATTTACAATATTCTGAGTATGTTATTCGACTTTGGATCAGTTACTTATACTGTCTTTTACTCCTTTTCTTATCTGTAAAACAGGTAATAATATGAATTACTCTATGAAATGAAAATGTGTAAAACAGCACCTATCAAGAAAAAAAGTTCAATAGATTCTGCTGTTATTATTGGCTTCAGGCAAGGTGGTTTTATAAATGGGTAAGCATTGGAAGAATGACAAACATCTTCTTTTAATATGTCAGATTAACCTTTGTGATTATAGGTATGCATTAGTCTGCCTGGGATGCCATAACAGAATACTACAAGGGGCCTTAAACAACAGAAATTTATTTTCTCACAGTTCTGGAGCCTGGAAGTCCAAGATCAAGATGCCATCAGGGTTGGTTTCTGGTATGACCTCCTTCCTGATTGGCAACCTTTTTGCTGTGTCCTCACATGGTCTTTCCTGTATGGGCACATACTCCTGCTGTCCGTTTTCTTCTAAAGACATCAGATCCCGGGGATTAGGATCCCATCCTTATGACCTAACTTAACTTTAATTACCTCCCTAGAGGCCCTATCTCTAAATACAATCACATTAAAGGCTTAGAACGTCAACATATGAATTTTTGGGGAGATACAGTTCAATTCATAACAAGGTAAACCATCATTTGGAAATAATAATAAAAGTCTAAGTTTGAAGCCCTTTGTACGAGGCCTCGGCCAAATTACCCTCTGCCCACCCCACCGGAGCTTTTTAAGAGGTCATCTCATTGCCATTTTAAATAAATGACTTCAGCTCCCGTTCAGAGTGCTACTCATTAATATGTCTTTCTGCCTTCAGCACTGTATCAATAGAAACTTCCATGGTATTTTCTGTGGATTTTGCTGTATTTTATCTTATTTTATTTCATTTTCTGCAGGGTGATCGGGGCCTCAATTAGTACTTAACACCAGAAACTGAAGGGAATAGGGAACAGGGTAACATTTGTCTGGGCATGCCGTCAGCTTCCAGCACGTCAAGAATGTTGTTGGAATGGCCCTGCCATAACTGGAATGGTTGTAGGGCCACATATCAGTCCTTCATTTGGGTAAGTGTGACATTCCCAAGGTTTTAAAAATAACAGAATGATGTAATAGGCTCTCATTCTAACAAGCTTAATCTCACCCACAATTATAATAAATACGATCTGTGTAATGAAGACATTTAAAATTGAGACTGAAGAGTCTCTGATCAGAAAGCAGGAATGACAAACTTCACATTGTGCAGAATAATCCATTTGTCAGTAAAAAACTCAACTCCCATGCTTAGACTCCCATCGTTCTTTTTATGATAACTGCCCAGAGACTCTGTTTAGTTATGATGCCAATTTGTTATTTCACGTAACATTAACAACTCATCGCATAAAACGAACAGTGAACTACTTTTCTGAAAGTCTGCAAGTAAATATTGAATTATGGTTAACAACTTATAGTAATTCACTTTCAAAAATTTCCATTTCCCTTCGCAAGTCTGCCAATATTCAAAATAACTTCCATTATCTCCGTGTATTTGTGTAAACCTTACATGAAACTATTATTTTATCTTCTTTAATATGGCTAGAGATTCTATTTTTCTTACCTACTGTTATGGTCTTGATAAACTAAGTAATTTATTGGCCTTAATAGTATCTTACCACTAGTTCTGCAGGTAAATTAGACAAAACATTAATTTTTTGCTATTTATAGAAAGTCCCTGGTGGGCCACATTTTCGTAAATACTGAAAAAGAACTTCATTGAAATAATACTTTTTGGTCAATATTATAAAAACAAAGTAAAGATAGACAAAGTGAAACTATAGTTAATAATGGACAAGTGTTACAGCATAGAAATCTAATTAATGTTAACACAGTACTTGAGCATTATCATTAGTTGCTGGTTTTTCACAGAGCTTACAGCCTGGCTTTTCACAACATCGTCCTCTGTTCTTCTTTCCTTTCCCTGATTTGACAGACCCAAGTAAGTAGCAGAGAAGTCGTTCCAGAAAGATCATCAGCCAGCACATTTCTGGCAGCTGGATTGTCTGACTGAAGCCTGGGGAAATTGAACCTACCTTTGTCTCCAAGAAAAGATGAGTAGGGCCATGGGGGAGGGAAGTGTGTGAGAAAATTCAAGCAAGTGCTAGCATGAATCTGGCCAAGTGTAGTTTGGTCTCTCACTGTGGAGTCCTTTTGTTGTTCTTTTTCACTCAGGACAACAAACCCAGCAGTCAGGGTGAACTTCTTTGATTATTGGTAGTGTGCTTCCTGGTCTCCTGTGCCTTTTAGCACCTCTACCCATAATTAGGTCTTTGTTCCAGTCTCTGCCTTACAGTTTTCGCTTCCAAGAAATCACTCACCTTCCCAGCTTTTGGAATCACTGTTTTATGACACAATAGATGGAAAATAATGCATCTGCTTTATGATCCTTGGGGAAAAAAAAAAAAAAAGAAGAAGAAGAAGAATGACCACTGAGGGGGATTGTCTGGCTTTGAGAAGTCATCGCCAGTTGGCAATTGTTAGAGAATGACTCAGCTGTCTGGCTCTACCTTTCAGACAGGTTTAGGTAAACTGGAGACGGATCAACACTAAGGCTTATTCACATATAGGCATGCCTGGATAAGCCAAATAACATCAGCACACAGGAAGGGCAAGTATCTATGGTTGAGTCAGGCAAATTCTCCTTTTTCCCATTTTAAATGCCATGAATTTAAACTTCCCATGGAAACCAAAGACTGTCCAATTATTTTCAAGATTATAAGGTTAAATAACTAAAATGAGCTTTGTTTAACTGTGTATTCCTTTACACATTCATTATGTGTTTGTTTGCTTGTTTATTTACTTATTTATTCAATATCTGAAACGTGACAGATGCAGAGTGAGGCATTTAAGGATGATTTAAGAACATTTATACTCATTTTGGAGATGAGCGAGTAGAATTCTAGAAGGTTAAATGGCTTTCTCCAAGTCATACTGCTATTTTATGCTACAGATGATACTAATCTTCATTACTTAGCCTTTGTTCCTTCATTTTGACTGTAGATTATTTAGTGATATTCAAAAACATTGGTCACCGTGCGTGTTTTAGGAGCCGCTGGTACATCTCTGGTGCCTGAGACTGAGAATAACACATGCTATGAATGACAGGGAAGAGGAACAGAAGCTGGTTGGGTCTTTGGGAACAGCACTGAACCTTGAACCGATCCTGACAAAACTGACTTCCAGTCTCCCTGTCATGCACGACAAATACATGTCCTTATTGTTTACTGAAATCAGCAGCTTGGCATTCTCTTATTTGTAACAAAAAGTTCCTAACCGCTAGACTAAAAGAGGAAAGATAGCATAATGATAAGAGAAGACAAAATGAAAGTTTAAAAAAGACTTCCAAAAATAAACCCATGCATGCTGAACAGATTCCAATCAGTAGGACCCCGGTATGAGGAGGCTCTGTTTTGGATTTATACAATAAATGTAAACAATTTATACCAGAAATGCTATGGGACTCATTATAAAATTGTTTACTTTATAGCCTGATGTCCAGGGGAGGCACTGTAAAACCGTGTGATCAAGGCTCCTGGTGGAGGTGTTACACACTGTGCATTCTGTCAGTGAGAATATGTAACTCCAGTCGTACCTAGGAGGACATCCTATGACGTGACTGCCTTGAGTTTCTAATTTCCCACTCTCAAAGAAGTGGTGCAAGACTAAATCCCATTGCATTTTCTGTATCAGGAAGAGTTTGTAGACATCTGTTTCCAAGGACACCGGCATTGACTCATAAATATTAGACTTACCCCGTAAAGAATTTCCATATAATGCAAAATAAGATGTGACACTGTATGTAAACCCATCTATTACCACTAACAAAAGCTAAAATTTGTTAAGCACTTACTATTTGCCAAACACTGTGCTAAGTACTTTCCATGTATTATGCTATTAAAGCCTCACACCCTGGTGAGACAGGACTCTTATTATATACACATATGGGTGTGTGTGTGTGTGACTTGAAGTGGTGAACCTGTGACTTGGAGCAGTGAAAACACTGGCCCAACATCACTGAACTAGTAAGTAGAATTCAGCCAGGATTTGAGCATGGCTGGAGTGAGACTTAATTCTCTGCTCTCTCGTCAATTATGACTATTGTACCACTTATAAGCATTTTTACATTACTTGCACATCAAACCAATAGTTTCTGTGATTTGGTTGTTATATATTTTCATATGGTATTGCTAGAACTTGAAGACTCGGGCTATCTTGTAATTGAAAGAAGATAGAGAACACCTTAATCATGACTGATATGGGAGACAAAATAGAATTAGACGTAGGGACATGGCATGGGAAAAGTGAGGTTTTCTCTGTTCTCTTCCTCATATGCTACCATGAGTACCTGTGCAAGGTTGGGTGAAAGGGAAAGGGAATTAAGAAGAGAAACCAAACTGGTTCTTCTTCGTGGCATCTGGCATGTCATCCATGAAGATTTGGTCATGTGGGAGGTAGGACAAATTAAATGTTTAGAATTCAATAAAGCAAAGTTTAAATTGCATTCTACCATCTTATAGCTCTTTGCTTCCTTATCTACAAAACCATTTCATAGTGTCATCAAGGGGAGTTATATAAGTTTGTGTTTGTGTATTTATCAAACAAAATTCTTGGCACAGAGATGAGACAGTGAACACTAGTTATAGCTAATATATATTCATACATAATATATATATAAATATATATATTATATATCATTATATATCTAAGTAACACATATGTAATAATAATAATACAATGGCTTCCTATTAGATATTAGTAGTTATTATTACCTTACTAACTACTAGTTTATTGCCTCATTTTGACTTTCCAATCTCAGACTTGTATGCTCCAGCTCTTAATGACCGCTCTAGGAGTTCAATGATTTTTCTTCCTTCATTTTCAGCTAAGAGAATTTATCAACTGTATTGTCATTATTTGAATTGAAAAATAAATATATTTTAATCAAAGTGCTTCTAAGGTCAACCAATTCATGTTGCTAACATGCAGCTAGTTCCCCTTAAATATTACTAATTTTTTTCCTCAAGTTATGGCTAAGAGAAAAGGCTATGTTGTTTATATAAAGCTGTGGTTTATAGTTCTGGTAAAGGAATCCTTCAACCCCTCTAATTTTCCTAATTGCTACAGGTGAGAGAAACACTGGTTAGCTACGTTTGGTTTTAAGATAATGTGCTTATACTACTGGGTATTTACCCAAAGAATATAAAAACAGTAATTCGAAGAGAATCATGCACCTTATGTTTATTGCAGCATTATTTACAATAACCAAAAAATAGAAACAGCCCAAGTGTCCAACAGTAAACGAATTGACAAAGATGACATGATAGATATATACAATGGAATATTATTCAGCCATAAAAAAGAATGAACTTTTGTCATTTACAACAACATGGATGGAACTAGAGAATATAATGCTAAAAGAAATAAGTCAAAGAAAGACAGATACCATATGATTTAATTCTTATGTGGAATTTAAGAAACAAAACAAAGGAAAAAAGAGAGAGAGAGAGAGACAAACCAAGAAACAGACTCTAATTACAGAAAACAAACTGATGGTAACCAGAGAGGAGTTGGGTGGCGGATGGGTGACTTAGGTGAAGGAGATTAAGAATACACTTATCCTGATGAACACTGAGTAATATATAGAATTGCTGAATCACAGTATTGTGCACCTGAAACTAATATAGCACTATATATTAACTATCCTGGATTCAAAACAAATTTTTTTTCAAAATGAATTTTTTTTTAAAGTATATGCAGGGGTGCCTGGGTGGGTCAGTCAGTTGAGCGTCCGACTGTTCGTTTTGGCTTAGGTCACAATCCTGGGTCCTGAGATGGAGCCCTGCACTGGGCTCCCTGCTCAGTGGAGAGTCTGCTTGAGATTCTCTCTCCCTCTCCTTCTACCCCTCCCCCTACTTCTGTGCTCTCTCTCTAAAATAAATAAATAAATAAATAAATAAATAAATAAATAAATAAATATATTTTTTAAAAAGTATGCAAAGCCCTGATCTAGAGTAACCAATAAACTCAACTCTTTCTTCTACAGGAAAAAAAAAAAAAAAAGATGATATGCATATAGAGAAAGGGCTGGACCAAATGATGGCTTACTGGGACTTCTATCTTGAAATCCACATTTTTATTCAGTTTAGATAACTGTTTATGGTTCATGATGATCACTCTCTCATTTGATGTCTGGACAATTAAATAAGACAACACATGTGTGGCATTTAGCATAGAACCTAGTATACAGTAGGTGCTATTATATGCTGGCAATTACTAATATTGTTTTCTGTATTCTAGAACCAAGAATATAGCTTTGTAAACTCAAATGATATGTTATGGACACATTAATACAAGCTGTCTTCCTTATGTAGCAGTTAAGAAGCTACTGTCTTTCTTTTTTTTTTTTTTTAAAGATTTTATTTATTTATTTGACAGAGAGAGACACAGCGAGAGAGGGAACACAAGCAGGGGGAGTGGGAGAGGGAGAAGCAGGCTTCCCGCCGAGCAGGGAGCCGGATGCAGGGCTCGATCCCAGGACCCTGGGATCATGACCTGAGCCGAAGGCAGACGCTTAACGACTGAGCCACCCAGGTGCCCCAAGAAGCTACTGTCTTTCTAAGTTTCAAATCAATCCCTCTATATTTTGCTTTGTGATTTTGGGGACACTTCTCCTTTGCCAGCTGGCTTCTGTTAGGCTTTGCCAACAAAGCCCAAGAGGGAGACTGGAAAGCAGGAGGAGGAAAAAGGGACATGCCCATAATCTGTTGTTTTTATGAGGGTCACCCTTGAAATCCCTCTTTCCATTGGCATTGACAGTAGGTCCCCAAAGCTGCAATTGTTCCTATTTTGCAGTTTTTGCACATCCTAGACACAATTTCTTAGTGCATTCTCAGCTATATCAGAACTAGCTAATCTAGGTCCTGACTTCAGGTGGTCCTTCCTCCTAATTTCTGATGTACCAGCACCACGCAGCCAGGGTCCCCCTGCAGAGCTCTGGGTCCAAACTCCACAGGCCCTTCCTCTAAGCTTCTAGATTTTAATAATAACATCCTCTTCCATTTGTTCCCTGAACCCTGGAAGTGATAGTTTCTCCCCCCAGTAATTGCTTTTATAAATCCACAGTGCCTCTCTTTTGTCTCTCATGGCTGTAATACCTGGTTGATAATTATTTATATCGAATCTTTGTGTTAAAATAACTAGTGATTGCTTTTTTTTTTTTTTTTTTTTTTTTTAATTTTTTATTTTTTGTCCTCTTGACAGGGCCCTGACTGATAAACTATCCCATGTCCTGCCCAGGGCATCATGCCCTGAAAGAAAACATTGTGTTGGCTGGTAAAGTCTTTTACTATATGAAAGCCAATTCTAAGTAATGTTCTCTAAGTTTACAGAATGTCAGAGTATTTTAACATTAGATCTGTTTTTCTCATAATGGTGAAGTTCTCAACTTAAGACCTTATAATTCTCTACCACCTAGAACCTTGCAATATAGAAGAAAGTTCTTTTGGGTTTATATTACCCAAGAATACTCTTTGGGTAGGGGAAAGCTATGTGATCTAACTTAACATTTGTCAAGAAAATAAAACTGACGTGATTTTTTCTAAAAAAAATTCACCTAAATTTTAATATGTAATTTCTCAATGAATTTGTGGACTGTTAGTGACTTGGGGTAATTTCTGTTATTTTTGCACATTGTTTGGAACTTTTCTTTCTCTCCACTCCACCACCTCTCTCCCCATTTAATCTGTAGTCACAATTTTTTTCTTCTTCTTAAACACATACCTGCTATGGGTCCTTGTGTTGTTAGAAACTAAGACTGAATACTAATTGGGCAACTATAACAAAAGTAATGAATTCAGCATTACAATAAAAGCATAGCAAATGTTGGAAAACATTAGGGAAGAGAAAATGAGCCAAAATCTACCATGTTGAGAATGACTGGTCTCAACACAATCAAATAGGCTTCTCTTCTCATAAAATTCAAATAAAACCTTAAAACATAAGGTTTTAAGATTACCCTATGCAGTGCACTAGTTAGTTCATATTTGAAGAGCTGATGTACAGAATTAGTCAGAAAAAAACAAATAAATCTCTCAGGCTGAGCCAACTATAAGATGGAAATGGACTCTTCATGTGTCATGGATAAAAATAAATTAGGGATAGGCTGGAGACTTCCACTTAACTTGAACAGTTTGAGATGTGAATCTAATGTGATAAATATTTGAAAAATATTTAAAACTAAATCTAGTGGAAAATACCAATGTTTTTTTAAAGGGAAATGAGAGCTGTAATATCAATTACTTTGTTTAAAAAAATAAAACATATTTGCACTTAGGTGGAAACCAACTAAAGTACACTTGTAATGGGAAACAGAAATTCTTTCTCATGTGATATCCCAGTTTTAATTTAAAGTAGAGTCAAACAAAATTAATTACAACTACTTGGCATAGTATGCAAAGTCACATTCTGTACTCTCTATAGATACTATAAAGAATTATTGTTCCTTGGGTCCTTTCTGAGTACCTTCATGGAGTGCTTGAGTTTGCTAGTTGGTTTAATGATTTGGCCTTCAAAACAATTTAGCCATTTACTAAACTGATTACTATACTTGTATGTTTCCTTGTATAGATTAGGACATTTACCGTGGTTCTCATAATTACCCTATTTTTATTGATTAGATTTTGTAAGAAAAATAGCAAAGTCTAGTAAAAGTACAGAGTTTTTGGATTACAATTTGGGTTCGAGTCATGTTTCCCTCAAGAGAAAGTACAGAATTACTGGGGGTCTCAAATGGGATGATTCTTTAGAATGTAATCTCCACGAGCACAAAGATCTTCGCCCACATTCTATCACAAGAGCCTAGAACAATGCTTGGCACACAGCAGGTGTTTGACAAATAGTTACTGAATGAATAAATAATGGTTGTAAAACTACATTGTAAATTCGAAAAAATCTATACAAATATTAGCATCTCTTAATATGCTACAATATTGAGAATCCATTATTGAGTGCTACCGAAGCAAGATGGAGAATTCCTACCCTTTCTTATAAAATAAATCCTACCTTGGTTTTGAAATCTGCTAGGGTGTATGAACATTGCGATCCAAGAAAGAATGTTAAGGTGTAAGCAGTGCTTTCCCAAACTAAATCGCAATAAAGTACAAAACGTAACCTTGCATATGTTTGTCCATGTCTCCGTGTGTGGGCACCTGTGCTTGTGAGTGTTTATAAGTATGTGTTGCTTACTCTTTTTTTTTTTTTTTTAAAAGATTTTATTTATTTATTTGAGAGAAAGAGAATGAGAGAGAGCACATGAGAGGGGATAGGGTCAGAGGGCAAAGCAGACTCCCTGCCGAGCAGGGAGCCCGATGCAGGACTCGATCCAGGGACTCCAGGATCATGACCTGAGCCGAAGGCAGTCGCTTAACCAACTGAGCCACCCAGGCGCCCCGTGTTGCTTACTCTTTTGGTCTTACGTCTCTCAGACAAATGTGAGGCACTAGCTTCTGAGACTGTTTTAGAACTATAGGACTAGCCAGATATATAGGACTTGACTTTGCTAAGTCTTAATTCAGCACTTTCTGAGACCACCTATCATGGAAAGTTTAAAACAGAGGGGGAAAAAAAGGAAGGGAACAAAACTAAAAAAAGATTTGTGCAATAGGTAGAACTGCTTTCTATAAATCCTGATATAATAAAGCAAATTACAAAATGAATTCACTTTGCCTTCTGTTTTTATGGCTTTGCCTTAACTGGGTCTTCTATCTTCTCAAGTTCTTACATGAGGCACTGTATTTTGGGAACACCAAACAGCTCCTCAGTCTATGAATCCTCCTTTGTACACTTTGCAAAAGACTATATATTTTGTAAGTCTATGAGTGGGAGGTACTTCTTTCTTTATTTGATCTCTCATAACTCTGTCTAGAAGCTTAATATGCTACTTTTCATTCAAGTAGGCAGGCGGCTATGAAGGATGGCCTCTTCAGAGTCAGGCAGAACCTTCTGAAGACAGATTTAACTCTTTCCTCTCAGCAGGTCTTATTTTAGAAGAATGAATCAGCAATCAGCTGGAAAGACTTGGGATTTGAGTGTGTCTGAGGCTAGAGACCTAAGATGTGACCTAACCAGCAACTTATATGACCCTACACATCATTCTTAGATCCAGCCACCAGACTCAGGGGAGCTTTTTGGTTGGAGTTTAAAAGTTTACCTTAGTCCTAATTCATTTCCAGCTTTCATATTATGACCAGCCCTGCTACCCTGAAGCAAAACAGTCATGGAAGCCCAATGTTTATATCACATTACCAATTCAATACTGCATTTGTCCTGTTCTCAAGAGTGCCCAGCAGCCTCTGAAAGAGTCTAATATACCCCAGGAAAGGTGTTCCATTTCTGAGAATGTGAGGCTAATTAGAAAATGTACCAAAGCTCTAACTGATGGTAGAGGGAAAGGCAGTAAGATAATACAATTTTTGTGGGAACCTGACAGAAAAGAGTGTGGCTCAGGACATTGCTACTTTGACATCCCAGGTTTTGATAATTTGTTAATCAATTGGCTATGTCCTTACCCATGCAGCTCTAAAGGTAGAATATTTTATACGAGAAATTCAACACAAAGCCTAGCTAATTAAAAAATCACCACCACCACCACCACAATGAACCCTCATCTTTTCCATCTCATCCACACTTATACTCTGTCTTTTAATTTCTGGATGTCTAAGGGCACGCAGAGGTAGATGGTATTCAGAAGTGGGGAACCATGGTTAAAGTTTTGGGAACATGGCACTCTAAATGTTACAGATCAAATTAGAGCTTTTTTATCTTTAATATGTATTTAGAAAACCACTTGCTTTTGTATTAGTCTGTTTGGGCTGCTATAACAAAATACCAAAGACTGGATAGCTTATAAACAGCAGATATCTCTTTCTCATATTCAAGTCCAAGATCAAGTCGTCAGCGTGGTCACATTTTTAGGCAACTGAAGCACCTTCAAATGCCCCATCTCCTAATACCACCATCTTTGGGGAGTGGGATTTCAACATGTGGATTTTGGAGGAACACAAACATTCAGATCATCTGGTAGTAGGTATCATTTGGTGTTTTGACTAATAATTCAGATGCCTGGCCCACAATATATATTGGTAGAATCTGAATTTGGGGGAGTCGGACTTTGTAACCTCCATTTTAGCAAGCATTCTAGTAATATGTTCAATAACATTTGGGGACCACTACTGAACTATTTATTGCCCTTAAGGCCATTATAGTAAATGGGGAAAGATCACTTGCTTCCTCAGCTCCCAGATCTTCCGCCACTGTGGAGGTAACAGCTGTATGTCATCTTTCCCCTTTTACCTTTGTACCATCTCCCCCCATGATTTGAATCAGCACCCTTAGTCATGCTCTTCTAACAAGCTCATGGTATCATGTGGTCAGTTTTTATACCAGGCTCAAAGATCATTTAAAGATGAGAAAGTTAGCTACTCACCTCAAATAAAGAAAAAGGGTCTGTAAACTGACTAGGATAACTCCCCACAGCTGTTGTTGTCAGGGTTCATTTGGTTACAGGGAAAAGAAACACATTCAAATGAGCTCAGGTCCAGAAAACAGAGCTTGTAGAAAGAAAATGGGAGAATTACGGAATGCAAGAGCAGGAAGTGTAGCCAGGTGTCTGAGTCCAGAGAATGACAAAGCAAGAAATTTACCTCTTGCTCTTCTCCTTCTAGTCCCTCCTCCCTTTCCTTTTACACTCCTTTCCTCCTTTCTTCTTCCTTTGTTTCCTTCTTTCCTGCAATATAATTGTTAAAATCCTTACCACTGCCCTAGGAACTGAGGATACACTAGTGAACAAAACACAAAACTTACCTCTCATGGAATCTAAATATTGTGTGTGTGTGTGTGTGTGTGTGTGTGTGTATAAATAGACAGCAAATAAATAAATATGTATAATAAAAAGTATGGTGGTCACCTAGATTCAAAGGAGAAAAAATAAGACAAGGAAGGGAGCTAGAGAGCTCAGAGATGCAGTTGTGAATAGGTATCAGTCTGTCATCTCTACATTTGTGTCATAATTTCTTTGACTCTTAGCATTTGTTTTCCCTTGCTCTATGTCTTTGTTTCTCTCTCCATAACCCCTCTTCTTAACTCCAACCCTGTCCATGTGTCCTTCTATAAGCAAAACTTGTGTCCATTTGGCCCATATAAACTTTTAACTCAAGTGTCTATCAATAACTACAGATTACCTTTGGTGTCTCTTAGTACATATCCCTGAGAAGCTCTGACGGCCTCAGTTGGACTCCATCTGGACAAAGGCCTTTCTACATTGGTATTGGTCCATAGGAGGCTGTTCAGCCAATGGATAGATTCTCTTGGCTACATATTTTTACTTCATCATGAAGATTTATCTATAGAGTCTTGGAGGACCTTAATATAGAGTCTTGTACTTTGGACATATACTCATTTTTTTTTTTTTTTTTTTTTTTTAAATATTTATTTGTCAGAGAGAGTACAAGCAGGGGGAGCGGCAGGCAGAGGGAGAAGCAGACTCCACGCTGAGCAGGGAGCCCGATGCGGGACTCGATCCCAGGACCCTGGGATCATGACCTGAGCTGAAGGCAGACGCTTAACCGACTGAGCCACCCAGGCGTCCCAGACATATACTCATTTTTGCTATGTGTGGAATTTATTGTTTTGGAGAAATGGATTAAAGGTAAAAACCTTTCTTAGAGGAGAGCAGGACAAGTAAGTAAGAATCACATTTTTTTGGTAGGCAAAGATTTGTAGGGGGAAAGAAACATAGAATTAATAGTATTTTGAAATACTAATATATGATATTTCTTTGAAATTTCATGATATATTTTCATTTACAGTATATATGTTTAGCAGAAAAACCAAAAGAACAAAGAAGATCAAAACTCATTTTTTATCGTCAAAATTGACTTTATTGTAGAGATAATAGGGAAGATAATTTTTGTTTTTGTTTGCAAGTTTCAAGCTTTTTAATATTAAAAAACCATGAGCACAACTGACTTGGGTTTTAAGCAATTACATTGGAGGCAAATGTTTTCTCTCTGTTTTTATGATCACAGAAGAGACAAAATCTGTGTGAGTTGGGAAAGGAAAAAAAGTTAGTGAGGAAAAGTAGTAAAATGAGTTTGTTGTGTGGATTTCTGAGGAAGGGCTCTGAATCTGTCTACATCCTCCCTGTCTGGACCACATCCCAGAGAGCTGGTGAGGACCTAGAGCCAACAGATCATCTACAGACCAGTGCCTTCCTTTCCTGGGTGGAATGTGGGAGGCAGAAGCTGGTTAGACATCACTTCCCCTAACTCCTGCCATCCCAGAGTTATGGGGCACCAATAAGATAGAAAATGCAGCCTGCTCAATCTAGGCAGAGTTCTGTAATGGCCCCCAAGTTGCCATTTACCAGATGGAGCAGGAGAGAATCTAGAGGTTTCTTGTGATCTCCCACTATGCTGACAAATATCAAAGTGGCTGAGAAATGGCTGAAGGTGCTAAAGATCCTTTATGGTAGTGATGCCAGTGATACAAAATAGTTTCTGAAATGACAACCAGTAATACCATGGGAAATCAGATGCCTTGCAACAGATGAGAGGAACTCAGGCTGGAAACTGTACGGAGTGATGTGTGCCCTAGCAGATACTGGGTTTTGTAGGTAGGACTGGGAAAAGGACCTGGATGCTGAGTGAAATCCAAGAAATTTGGATCAACACAGAGAAGTCAGAGCAAAGGCAAACTTTGGACTGAACTGGGTTTACCAAGAACTGCCTTAAGGTTGGGATTTTTGATAACAGGAGAAGTGAAGCTTGCAGACAAAAATTAATTGTAACAAATTTAAACAGTTTTGTTCTTGGCACACCTGAAATTGTGGCTTGGGAGGTTCAAGCCCAACACACATGTCTAATTCTAAACCAGCTTCACTTTAAAAAGAAGGCATTTGTTATCTTTTATCAAGGGTGATTCATCACATTTCTTTGACAAATGGTACATGTTTGATAATCTCCTACACATGGTCCCACCATAACTAAAACCATAGTAACCAGAGAGAACCTACATTTCTTTTCAGCCTGATTATTTTCAGAGGATCATACTTTTTATAAACTAATTCTGATTACACAAGTTATTGTAAACAGCTGTTTTAATATCTTAGCCTCTGAGCCTTCAGTGCCGATTCCCACATTACCTTTGATCTACATGTCTACAATTTAGTCTGAGGGGATTCTCTGTGATTAAAAAAAGTGCTTGTCCTTTCTTTCTTCTCTGGCCATCTCTTCGCAGTCTGATTTGGTTTTAGTTACCACTAGAATACACCTGCCCAGTCGGGTTCATGAGCTAGCTACCTCACATCAAAATTTTAAAACGCTTCGTCAACGTTGAAACTCTGTAATAAGCCCGTAAACATTTCACCCTCACCCCATCCCACCAAATTCACAAAAGCGGAGAGAGAGAAAGCCACACCCTTTTCTCAGTAATTATGTCCAGACGAGACCTTGCATGGCCAGCAGGATACGATGAGAACAGAAAACAAATGGATTCCAAATTTCTAAATCATAGTGTACAAAGCATGGAGAGGGAAAGAAAGCGTGTGCTCCATCCCCATCCTTTCCCCCTTTTAGCCCCGCCAGACATTCCCTTTGTTCTATTTTCTATCTCACTGAGATTAAAGTGCTGATCTCCCCTTTTTGAAAATGATGTCACTTTTTTTTCTTGCCTTGGCAGAGAGCAAGTTCATTACAAATCTGCTGTGTGACTGATGGCTTTGAAGAGATAAGGCAGAGGGGGGAAACACATTTGGGAAAGGTATGAAACTCAAGAGACAGGTTGACAATTAAACTGGCAGTAAGAGAGATGATGAAGGATAAGGAGAAACAGAGGCTGGGTGTAAATATCTCTTCCATATTCTCATTTACAGCAACTGAAATACAGTTTTTATTTCCTTCACAGGTTTATCTCAAAGCAATACCAGGGACTAAAATTCATTTTGTGCTGTTCCTGCTGAGATGAATACACTTTTAATGACATTATTTCAGGCAGTCCCTTATGGATGTATTTGATGTTCAGGGTGGGGAAGACATTTCCTTCTGCCATCAAAAAAGGGAAAATATTTGGTACTGAATCTGATTTGCTATAGTTGCTGATCCTTGGACTACGTGGGAGTTTATATAAGAAGCATTTCAGATGTAAAGCCAGGTTGAAAGCATAATACACATTCTAATGCCATTTATGTTGTTTAAAAATTATTAGTGACAGATGCAGAGCTTGAGAATGTAAAGATCTTTCATCCCTCCAGTCCAATCATAGTGGAAGCAATGGACATACATGTGGTTGTGAAGGCCAAATTATTGAAGTGTTTGACATCTAGTAATTAAATACACACACACACGCACACACACTGCCCCTAACTCTACAGTGTCTTGTGAAAACAACACTGTCATCTTTATACCTCTATACGTTTATATTGGATTTCAGCTTTAAAAATGTCCTCATCTTTCCTATGGATGGTTATTCCTGTACTGATCAAAAGAATTTTTTAAATGTATTTCTGGGTTAGGGATGGAGGTGGGAAGTAAGAGAAGTCAGTGGTGGCTGAAGAGCTGGCGAAGGGACAAGGGAGACAAACGTTGGCCAAACCAGAGGACATGTGAAAAAGCATTCTTTCTTTCTCTTCCTCTGTGGAACTTCTGTTCCCTGCTGTCACCCTCACTCACCTCCAGCCTTCACTTCTAAGTAATAATAGAAATATGTGTGCTTGAACTTTGCATATTTATGAAGGATGGAAAGTATGTGGCAGATGTGCTTTCTATTCTCCACCCCTCATGACTGTACCACATTATGTATCAATCGCACATCAAAATATATATATATATATTTAAATTGCCCCTCGGTCTTGAAGAAACCCTTCTCAAAAATAGATGCGGGGTGCCTGGGTGGCCCAGCTGGTTGAATGTCCCACTATTGATTTCAGCTCAGGTCATGATCTCAGGGTCGTGAGATGGAGCCCCATGTTGGACTCTATGCTCTGCCAGGAGTGTGCTTGGGATTCTTTCTCTCCCTCTCCCTCTGCCCCTCCCCCTGCTGGCGCTCTCTCTCTCACTCTCTCTCTTTCTCTCTCTCACTATCAAATAAATAAATAAATCCTTTTTTTTTTAAAAGTAGATGCTATATTGACTCCTTCCCCAGTATCTTCCCTAGCTCTCCTTTGACTATAAGATAAAATCCCAGATACTTAGGCTTCTACCTCCTGGTTTCTTCCAATACAAACATTTCCATTCAATGTTCAATTGATTCCTAATGAATATCTGGTTCCTGAATGCGCTTGGTTGTTTCATCCCTTTGTTCGTACTTTTTCCTCTGACTGGGATGGCCTCTTGGCTCTTCCACATCTAATGAATATTTCCATTTGCTTCCAGTCTGAGCACAAGTATGACTTCTTCTGTGAAGTGTACCATTATTCAGGAAGAATTGATCACTCTTTCCTTCTGGCCACATTTACTATCTTCTTATACTTTGAACTGAGCATCATTACTGCATTTAAACAATTTTACAGGTCATAATCCAGGCAGTAGGGCATACCAGAAAATATAAACATGACTAGTCAAAAGTTAGGGCTCACTTTATGAATGTTCGATGAACAAATGGATATATACAACCTGGTGTTTGAAGGCAGGCAAAAGGACCTCAGGGTTATGTATCTGCTTCCTTAGTTTCTTAGTTAAGGTTGTATCCTTTTCCTTAGAAAGTAAAATCCCAACAAAGCTTGGAATTAATAAATATTAATACAAGATAAATAAAAACTCTTTTAGAAGGACCCATATAGGAAGGTATTGTGGAATACAATGACTTGTGATAACAGCAATCATTTTCTGTGTCAATAATTTCTCTTTTTGTTCACTGTTCATGAATATTATTATACATGATGTGTGAGGAAAGGGCCCTTCAGAACATTTTACCCTGTTTTCTGATTCTGTTAATAAGCATAAATAAAATATGTTAAAGAAAAATAAAAGTGGTAATTAAAAAGTCTTCAATGTAACTGAACACATGCATCACTCCCAATTTGGAAAAGATTACCTTATTTGATATTTTAGAAAACCCCTTCCAACTTTGGAGTCTCTTGTTGTCATAGTTGTTTGATATTTTTTGCTTGTTTTTGTTGGTTTCTTTTGGTTTGTTTTTTGGGTTTTTTTTTTTTCGGTAGTTGATGAACGGCTGTGGCAGGTTTGAGCCTCAGGCTGATTGTAGTTGAAATTGAGTGTCTCCATGAAGCTGGTGTCTTACATTCGGCAGCTGCATCCTTATCTCCTCTAGGATGAGGTGAATGCCGGCAGGATGCACGCTGTAGAATAAGTTAGCATACATATATTTTTATATTTCACGTTTTTTCTCATTCACTCAAGCACTTTGCCTACCCACATGTTTTAGGACTTTCTGACTCTCTGAGCTCATCTTGTATTAGTACCAGAATCAGCATGTCAATGAGTAGAGTCACATGTGGAATTCCAGAAATCAAGGGATCCCTAAAGTCTTGGAAAATTAAAGAAATAATGGAAATCCTCAGAATGTTGCTTGAGCAATGACAATTATTTGGTGATCCAAGTGCCAGAATAACTTAAGGATTTAATATAGGTCATATATTTTAATAGATAGCATGTCTTTTGAGTGGTAGAAGGTATCAAAATTCTCATCTGAGACCTATGAAATGGTTTCCAAGTATAGAAGTAAGGTGGAAAAATATTTAGGGATAGGGAGCACAGACTCTAATTTAAACAATGATGCTAGTTCCATGTTATTCTATAGTGTCAAACGACCTTTAATCGATGGCTGTCAGAAAATTTAATCAAGGTTAATATTGGTGAAGATCTTTCTTTATCAAAATAGCAAAGCATTAGCTAACAGCAAGATGGTTGACTGGATTTCGGTACCTTATAAGTGTCTTGGCAGAATTCATTCTAGTCTCCCCAGTTTCTCCCCTCTCATTATTATTGCAGAGATGTGCATATCTGATTTAAGGAAACTGGTTAGATACTCAAGCACCTCTTCCATTTTATTATGTTAGAGACACAAAAAGTACATTTCAAGAAATTTTAAAAAAGCAAACAAACAGGTATTATTGGTAGATAAAAGAGGGACACCATGTACTCATAGCTCTCAGAAAATATTTTGGGAAATCTGATATCCGGTCTCACCAAGTTGCAAAACGGATCCAGAAAACAAGAATTCAAATGCAAGTTGTTTATTTGGGATGTGGTCCTGGAAATGGTGAATACTGAAGTGAGGAAGTAGAATGGGCAAGGTCATGGAAAGCCAAGAAAACATGTGTTACAAAGCCAGTTCTCAATGAGATGAGTTGCAATTTAGTCCTGACAGGATTCTCTGGGAGCCAGTGCATCACGTGGGGCTCTGAGTCATCCCAATTGAGGAGTGAGGCAGCCAGAACATTTTACGCCAACTCCTGTCAGTCCGTGGACGAGAGCTGTTCCAGGGACTTTTCCTCTTCTGGTGCTGCTGCCACAGGCAGAGGGGGCCAGACAAGGGCAAAGACTGGCAGTTGGAAACTGGTTCTGCAGGTGCTGACCTGGTAAGACCCAAAGACATGTGGGTCTTTGACAGCCTTGGTTCCATCTGCTGTAGAGAAGGCACATTGCATGTCCCCAACAGGGCTTCCAGCAACATCGATAGCAACGTCATCGTCATCACCTCTTAAACAATTCATGGGTGGTTCAAGAATTATAGTAACAAGTCTGCGGTAAAATACTGTGGAAGGCATCTAATCATGGCCAACGCCCAGCAAGCAAAGCAGCATTTGCATAGCATTCTTCAAAATTCATCAACGATAATGGAGTTTTTGTAAGTCTTATGATTCATGTTGATGAAAAATACCAGCTGTTGAAAAATACATATTTGTGGAATTAGTTATTATTGTTGTTGTTTACTATTATTATGACCTTTTTTGCAGAATCACACTATACAACTTTTATTCTAGAGAGCCTGAATATGCTTCCTAGGCTGAGCTGGGGTTGCTTTATCTGAATTTTATCTGGAAATTTATCAGGAAGTATATATTTGGACTCTGTGATACTGGTAAGGATATTTATAGGTGGGTTATAAGCAGCACTTATGTCTCAATGGGCTCTTTCGAGATTTCTGTGATGCTGTGATGAAGTTTCCTGGCCAGAGCCTTTTTCTAAGGTCATTTTCTATGTCAAATTGTAGTCAGTCTGGAGGTGCTATTTAAGACTGTTAGGAATGTCACAGAGCAAACAAGACAATGCATTCGCCCAGAAATTTTGTGAAAATCAGTATGAAGAGATGGTCCCGGAGCATCAGAATGAGCAGGAACTTCCCCGTGAAGTTGATGATTTTACTGGAAAATTTTAATCTAACCGCTAACAGACGAAATTGGTGTTAGATGCTTACCCATACATTCCACTTCAGTTTCCCTTGGTCTTGTTTTTCATCTCTTTCATATTTACACTGTTAAATATGCATTTTTCATAAGCCATGCCAGATCACTGTTTAAAAAGAAATAGTTGATCCAAGAGCTTATTATGGTGAACTTAGGTTTCCAAAGATGCTCATGAGAACACAAGGCTCGTCGTCTGTGAACTATATTTTCTTACCTTTTAAAGATGAATACCGGGCGAATAAATTCAAAAAACGAATTACACTTTTTAGCATGAACAAAAGTGGTTGTTCTAACCACCCGGCCCATTTATTTTTAAAACACAGGCTGTGCATACGGTTTGGGACTAGTTTTTAAGCAGAATTTCACTTTCTGTTCTTTTATAGATTTGTTACAAAATGATGATAATTTCATCATCCAATGAGAAATTGTTGTTTCTGCTTGATTTTTTTTGTAGCAGGAGAGTAAAGGAAAAGATGAAATATGGTTCCCTCGATGTTTTGTTTTGTTGTTGTTGCTCTGAAACTCCTCTGGTGCCCGTGGTCATGAAAGGAACAGAAATGTTTGATATGCGTCTATGATCCTAGCAGGGCAACTAGGTTCCCCAAGGGGGTCGTACATTTAATTGGTCCATTTCTATCTCCTAAAGGCAAAGAAAAATGAGAGAAATGACTTGAATGAGGGCCCAGTCCTCAGTTCTCAACTCTTTTAAGTCTCTACCAAAAACAAACAAGCAAGTGAACAAACAAACAAATATGGGTAACATTTTGAATTATCCAGATTGGATAGAAACCAAATTGATAGTACTTTCATGAAATCATCACCTGACACATTCAGCTTTCTGATTCGGAATTTTTACTGAATTAAAGAGAGAAATGCTTCCATTGTCTACTCTACCCATGACCTGGATGCCAAATGAAACTTTAAAAACAGACAAAAAACGTTTGTTTATTTATCCATTCATTCTTTGTATAAACTGATAGATTGGGGCATTCAGATTTTTGAGCATTAATTTAAGAAGCTCCATCTGTAAAATCATGTATTTCAGAGAGAAGGCTTCATTTCTCTTCAATTCATATTTTTGAAATTTCTCACATATGGAAAGTTTCATTTTTCAGTGGAATTCTTATTTATTATCAAGGACAGCTTTTCTGAGGAAAGCGACACTTTTTTTTAGACAAACCCCATTTGTTTGCATATAAAATATAATGTGAAAATTAATATTGTACTGTGTTTGCAACACTGTGAAAATACTGGAATTTTATTTTGACTAATTATACATCTTAACTTACATATAATGAAACATTTAGCTGAGACATATTCTTGCTGTGCACTTTCTTTTAAAGTAGAGGTGTGAGGTTTTCTATCTTGGCTGTGGTCCAATTTGTGCAATAAAATTATATTTTCTTTTAAAAAGTCTTCGGCTTTGAAACTTTCATTTTCTTCTTTAGAGTTCATATTTACTGCAGAGATGGTTGCAGATCATAATAAGATGACATGGGCCACAATGGGCTGTAAAATTCTTTGAAATTAAAAAAAAATGGTTTTTATATATATTTTAAAAGTTACAAACTACAGCCCCATGAGCTATTATGCCTTGAGGACTCTTTCTGATAGACCTCAAGCTAAGACTAGATTCTACAGTTTTAGGTGATTGACAAAAGACAAATAATATTTCATGACACATAAAAATTCCATGAAATTCAATTTTCAGGGTCCGTAAATAACATTTTATTGGAACACAGTTGTGCTCATTTATGTACATATTGTTTACAACTTTGGTGCTACCACACAAAACAGTTGAGTAATTACAACAGAGGCCATATGGCCAGTAAAACCTAAAATGTGAACTACCTGGCCCTTCTCAGAAAAGGTAGGTCAACCCTGATATCTCACTTTCTCCTATACATACATAGATACAAATAGATCATATGTGTGTAGATCTATCATAGATTTATCTATACTTATCTATGATCAGTCATAGAGCTATGAACTATCCTAGATTATCTAAATCTATAATCTCTCTATCAATAATCTGTCCTAATAACTGTGATCTGTGTATTTATGTTCTAACCATCACAGATCTAGCTATCTACACCTATACGTCCATGATCTATCTATGATTCATTTATATCTCTATTTATGATGTGTCTTTTGATATCTATGTCTTTATATCTATAGGAGAAAAAGAGAAAAGAGAGAAAGGGATTGACCGTTTAATAGAAAAAATTTTGAAACTGCCATTTAATCTAAAATGTGTTTGGACATATTTATATGAGTATGGAGAACGAAACTTAGAGCAATTGCTATTGTTGTCCTAATTCACACTTCAAGTAAAAGTGCCATATGTATTAGCAGACAGGAGACTCCATTGTGTTGCCTCATGAACACATTCCTAGCCCATCTTTGTTCAGGTAGACCTACTGCTTCCAGGCAAAGATGTGGTTTGCACCTTTAGCCAGACTCTGAAGTTTAAATAAACTTTTTTCAGCATGCCATTTTTTTCTAGCTATCACACAGGCTCACGCAGGCTCATAAAAAGCTTTAAATTTACTACATTTCTAAAAGGATAGAGTTTGTGCAGCAGGTAACTGTCACATTCCATATAAACATTGGTGAAATACATTCACAAAGCAAATCAGCTATTCCTCTCCTTTGCCCAGAGATGGAAAATCATTTGATCGCCTAAAAACCTTCCGATTTTATTTTATATTTTTATAGCTGAAAATATAAAGTGGCCTGGAGACCCGGGTATTTGTTTCTTTTAAAATGTTCTTCCACTAATTCTAATAGCAAAATAGCAAATATTTATGCATAGAGGACCACTCTTGTTTGTTTCATGGTTGTAATTACTTTCTGAACTAGGAAAATCACACAGAATGGATGTGTTGGGTTCTTGCTGTATGTGCCTAGTAAGTGCTATTTGGGGAATAATCTATTAGAAACATATTTCCTAATTTAATTTATGTGTAGTATGGACTGATATTAAATTGTAAAGAGATAAGAATTTTGGTTGTTATTTTTTCTAAATTAATGGCACTTAAGACTTGTACTTATAGGGGTGCCTGGGTGGCTCAGTCGGTTAAGCGGCTGCCTTCGGCTCAGGTCATGATCCCGGGGTCCTGGGATGGAGCCCCGCATCAGGTTCCCCGCTCGGCGGGAAGCCTGCTTCTCCCTCCCCCACTCCCCCTGCTTGTGTTCTTTCTCTGTCAAATAAATAAATAAAATATTAAAAAAAAAAAAAAGACTTGTACTTATAAATAACTTGATGTAAGTGGATGGTACTTTAAAACTATAATTAATAAGCAAACTTACATAGTTCTCACAAACAACTGTCTTACTAGATAATTCAGGCTAATATCAAGATAATCTGGTTAGTGAAGTCAGTATCACTTAATGATTTTATTTTTATTTTTTAATTTTTTTCATAAGATTTTTATTTATTTGACAGAGAGAGAAAGAGCACACAAGCAGGGGAAGCGGCAGGCAGAGGGAGAGGGAGAAGCAGGCTCCCCCAGGAGCAGGGAGCCTGATGCGGGGCTCGATCCCAGGACCCAGGGATCATGACCTGAGCTGAAGGCAGCCACTTAACCGACTGAGCCACCCAGGCACCCCACTTAATGATTTTAAATACAACGGTGTTACAGACTTTAAAAGGCATGTTAAATTCTGCTAAAAAAAATACCTTTCATTTCTTATTCTGAGATCACCTTGCAGGTAGGCTTATATGATAATAAGGATTCTGAAATCACTATTTGCTCTGTGTGCTATTAATAATCATTTTTCTGTGTTGAGTGAATTGAAGATAAAGATCAACTCTTTAGGTCTGAAAGTTAAGTGTAATCTTTCAGGAATGTTGGGAGGCATAAAAGGAAATGGGGGGATTTACATTTCAGAACATTGCCCAATCCCAGGGAGACAGAAGCCAAAGCAAAGGAAGGAAGGCACTGGGAAGTGGGCCGCCATCCTAAGTTAGAACCGTCCCCCGCTCCAGACTGTCTGTTCAGCTAATCCCATTTGGGGGCCAAGTCTTTCCTCTCTGTACCCACAAACACTTCAGAACAATGTTTATTTGAATATGGTGAAACTGACGCTTGTCTGCAAGCTGCCAGGTCCTCACTGGTGAAGGATTCTGTCCAAAGTTGGACAGGCGCACTTAATTCATTTTATCATAGGATATCAAAATAGCTGGAATGCGCTCAGAAGAGATATAATCTGGCATATGAAACAATCCATTTGGACATTATTCTTGAACTGAAAACAGGTCACATATTTAAAAAAAATAGGATGAATCTTACAAAAAGTATGTTTTTAGGAGAAAGAATATTATTTGATTTCTCACAGTATTTGATATCTTAAATGTCCTAATTATTAAACCTAAAAGGTATTCCTTTATTTTTTTTCAAAAGCAATTAATTAAAAAAAGAGAAAGTGCAAACAGGTAAAAATGTTGATTTTAAACATATAGGAAAAAAACTGCCTCTTTTAACTACTTGGATGCATATAAATGTGAATAGAGCATTTGTTTTTCTTCCCAAATCCTGTTGAAGTTGATTTAAAAAAAAATAGCCCCTAAACATTATCTTTATTAAGTTTTAGCTATATGTAAATTATATCTATATTTTCTGTCTTAAACTATGAGAATTCATCTGTCCTGTGACCATAAACACAACAGCTACATTCTTGTTCAAAATGCTTTGGGATTAAAAGGCAGTCTTCAATTCCAACTTGTGTTTGACTAACAAAATCTTTGGGTTGGTTAGGGCTAAAAGCAACATAGACTTTTAAGATAAATTAGTTTCATTTTTATTTTTATTACTGTATTGCCAGCTTCTCTTCCAAATTGCGTTTTTAATAAACTTGATCTATAGCCATTTTGAAGGGTGAAAGCCCATAAACACATCTTTCTGCTTTAATTGCCTTTATAAAGCATTTACTCAAAAGGGCAGTTTTTCTTCCCAATTGTGCCACCAGTTTTTATAAGTGAATTTGCCAGCCTCTCAGGATTAACTGAAGTTCACTGCTGAAAGTGACTCATGTACTGTAGGGCATTAAGATAGCCACACTTAAATTTGTATTGGGAAAAAAAAAAAATCACTGCCTTTTCAGGGAGGTTGTGTGTTAACTACAGCTAACATTAATATTCTAATTGCTTTACAGTAACGTATATGTTACATTCTACAAATCATGGCCCCGTTGTCAGATCATAGTTGTCTGTAACGTTCAGGTAAAGAATCACATATTTTGTCATAGCACAAAGGCTTGAGTGAGTTTTCTACTTGTATTTATGTGTACACTCCTCCCTGATGATCTCATCCAGAGTCGTGCTGATGTGACTCCCTCGTGTGGCTCTCCACCCTGATCTGCCTCCCGCACACAGAGCCCCCTGCCTCTTCTTGCCTGTCTAATTGGCACCTCAAATTCATCATGTCCAAAGTGATACTCCCGACTCCACTGGTATCCTGTCTTTCCCATCTCAGTCCACAGACACAGCATTTAATACTCAGTCCTCAAATCTTGGAGGGATCTTTGACTCCTTTTTATCTCCTCCTAATTCCTCATTTAATCTATTAATGACTCTGATGGACACCATTTTCACAGTACAAACATGTACACAAGGAATCTGACCATGTCAGAACATCTACTCTGCTAACACCTGGACTAAGCCACAGACTTCTCTCACAGACTGAAATATGCTACTGACAGATTTCCATACCTCCAGTTAGTTCCCCAAATACCAGTGAGAGTGACATATGATAATATAAATTAGATAAATTCACTCTCTTACTCAAAATTTGCCAATGGTCTCCATCACACTCAAAATGAAATCTAAGCACTGTGTGCTATCAACGCCTACATGAGCAAATTGTTGTCTTTTTCTTGTTGCTCACCTCCTTCCTTCCTCCATCATATTACATTGTTATATGCACACTGACCTTCATGCTTTCTGAAAGTAAACCAACCCCATTGCTGCCTTGGGCTGGCTGGGTGCAGTTTAGGGTTTCCCAGGAAGTCCAACAAGGCACAGGTGGAAGCCACAGCATTTTGGCATTGGGTGGGTGGGGGGAAGTAAGTGCGGATCCAGATGGAGGGGAAGGAAGAGGATGGACTGGGATGCCTGGGGCATTAGGAAAAGCTCAGAGGATGACTGTATCCTCTCCTGTCTGGACCACTCTTCTCAAAGGAAGCCAGGTCTCTCGGGATCTCAGAACTTCTGCTGAACTGGCCAGGGAGTCTTGGGATGCGAAACACTAAATGTCCCAGGTACAAGAGGCTCCTCATCCCAGGAGTCTGGCTCATGCCACCTATCAAGCAAACCCCGATGTTATGGATGCCCCCCTCCCTCCCAGTTTCTGCTTTTGCTGTCTGAATCACTCTTCCCAAGATTTGCAGATGATGTACTTTCCTACCTCATATTTCAGCTCAAATATCAATTCCCTGGGGAAGACTTTTGTTCTCTAATCTAGCATTCTTACCTCACTTTGGTTTTTATAATCTTACCCTTCTAAATTTTTTCTACATAGTTCCTATCACTCTCTGATCTTTTATTATATTCATTTATTTTCCCATTTGTTTATTTCTTTATTTTTGCCTGTATCAATAGAATGTTGGCTCCACGAAAGATGGGAGGTAGTCTCTTTTCTTCCCACTCTACTCTTTGATCCTTTGAAAGAACAAATTAATCCTCTTCGTGTGAGAATATTTGATTCCACTGTCATAGAGATGGCCACTGGACATTGGGCGTGGCAATATAAATTAAACCCAAACACTTCAGTACAAGGTCTAAGATGGCAAATGTACTTCCTGCCTTGGTCACAATTCCCTCAGGAATTGCAAGGATGCAGAGGGGAGACTAGGAAAAAGTAGGAAAAGAAATGTTAATGCATTGGAATTCTGGGGGAGATACTGAGAATATGTGGAGTCAAAAAACAAAAATCAGACATAAACCTCTCCCTTCCAGGGGCACATAGGAAGGCAACTGGTTTAAACTGGAAAACGAAGATCTGGAATCCATTGTCTTTTTATTTGTGATTTGCCATACAAACTCAGGAGTTACTATGGACTAAATGTTTGTGTCCCCCTGAAATTCTTATGCTGAAATCCTAACCCCCAATGTGATTTATATGAGGAGATGGAGGCTTTGGGAGATAATTAGGTCCTGTGGGTGGAGTCCTCATATGGGATTTGTGCCCTTCTAAAAGGTCAGAGAGGTAGCTCTCTTTGCCACTGGGTGTGCCTCGAAGAAGTTAGCGGCCTGCAACCTAGAAGGGGGTCCTCACCAGGTCTCTACCAGGCTGGCCCCTTGATCTCGAACTTCTAGCCTCCAGAACTGTGAGAAGTAAATTTCTGTTGCTGATAAGCCACTCGTTTATGGTATGTAGTCATAGCAACCTGATCTAAGACAAGGGCCATATCTTTGTAGTTGTCAAAATCCCTGAGAAACATTTTAACAATGCACACTTTTCACTCCACCTCTGGAATTTAGGTTCTTCAACTCCAGAGAACGCTGATCAGGTGAATATATTTTGTAGTATGGTGACTGGGAGCAATGAGCTCTCTATTGTATTTCAATAGTGAGAGGAGAAATAATCATTTTCTTTAGATGCACAACAACCGAAAAATTATTTTCAACATCATCAGGATTAGTGATTCATGAACAATAAGGCTTAGGAAACATCAGTCTTGTCTGATTTATTCAATGTGCTCATAAGGCATTGCTTTTATGAACTTACTGTTAATTTACATGGATGTTATCAAAACACTTAGCATTGCCTAAGCCTCTTGGAGAAAATTGGACAATTATAGCATCTACATCGCATAATACTCAAAAAGTTAAGTGATATAATACACTTTATATAAAAAAGTTAGTAAATATTAGTGATTACTATTATTGATAATTAATATAGTTATAAGTATTAATATGATCATAATATATTAATAAGATGAATACTTTATATAACTTTTAAAGTTTTGTTCATGTAACTGTTTACATTCTTAATTTTTTTACAATAGTCTTTTTCTTGAGGTATTAACTGTTGTCTAAATTTCCATAAATCCTGGATTGATTACTTACAAAAACTTTCTATATTATAAAAATCACTCAAAGTCAACTTCAATTAGTCTAATTTCTATCTGTAAGAGTGACTTGAAATTAGTATTTATTTTTGAATCCAAGCTGTTAAATTAATATAAATTTATTAACATATATTAATAAATATTTACATATATTTATATATTTCATGCATTTTCACCATAGAAAAATAAAAAACTATAAAAAGAAAAAATATTTCCTATAATATCATCATGCAACTCCTTAATATGTTCCATACAAAAATTTCATTTTACTGTATGCATGAAAATTTTACAAAAGTGGAACTGTACAAAAGTAGCACCATGCCTATATTATTTGTTAATTTCTTTCTACTAAAATATATTGTAAAATTCATTCTACCTGAGTTTTATTTTGTCATCATTACCGCTCAATTACATCATATGAAAGTTAAAAGAATAGTAGGCCTTTACATTCAAAGCATAGGCACAATTTTCTCAGGGGGAAAAGAAAAGGATGGTGCCATACGGTAAATCCTCTAATGTGACCTTCCAGGACCCCTCAAGGAATGAAAACGTTGCAGGTATACCATTCTCAGAGTGACTGTGTCAGGACAGTGAGTAGGTCTGAGAGCTGCCCAATGTCACAGTTTAAGGACAACTTCTTTAATTCAACAGATTGGCAGTGATATATTTGAATAGCAGCAAAAGAGAAGTCAGGTAACACTTAATCTAATTTAATTATGTATTACTCAGAAATAATTATTTCCCGAACAAGAACTCTGGCTCCGAATTGCAGACCCATGCTTTTAGCATAGGTGTCTGTCACCCAGCTCAGCTCAGACACACCTCTGCGGGATATTGTGTAGGATTTCTCTTTTAAGTGCTGCGTGGAAATCATGACAACATTTTTTACTTTTCCTTTTTTTTTTTATTTGTTGCAGCCTCCTGCTCTACAGACAATACACCCATCCTTCAACTATACAGCTTCCATGTAATTGTAGTTCCCTTTATTTCTCACTTTTATGTCTTTGTTTTGAAAGGCAATGGTGTGTAGATAAAAGCTGAGGAGTAAGATCGACAGTGAATTGAATTTCAGCTCTACATTTGCTTGCTGTGTGACCTTGGACGAGTTATTTAACCTACCTAATTCTCGAGTTTCTAACGCAAAATATGGAGATGATGATACTTTTTATAACTTAGTTGTGAAATTTGAATTAATAGAAGGCACAGAGATCATCTGTCACCCCATGCAGCCTTGATAAAACTTTCTTTTCTCTCCTTTTATTGTGCTGTACTTTCTCCAGATTTTGTTGTGAACTTGTCATATATTTTAAATTTTCTTATCTCTTTTGCTTTCATTATTTTCAGAATGATCTCAGCTGCATAACATATGACGAGGCCCATCCAGCTTAGCATTGCCTTTTCTTCATCTTTACATTTATTTTCTCTCAAATCTAACATGTTTTCTCTTTGGAAAAATTCTGAAGATTTCACGTAGAAGTGCATAAAACACAGCTTCACTTCAGTCCCTCATCCATTTAATTTCTATTCCACTTTTCCATGATGATAGAGACCTGATAAAGAATGTATTCCTCTGCATTCCCAATTTAACTGACACATCACCTTCCTGCAAGCTTTCCTTGACCTACATTGTGTAAAATCACGTTAGCGATGCTCGCCTTTGTCGTGATACCAGAATACAATCCACCAAATACCTTATGACCCAGGACTGCGTGGGCTTCATGACACCTTTTGTTACACTAGCATCTTTTCCAGCAAAACCACTGTAATCAGCACAGCGATGGTTGCCAATCCTAGTTTCTGATATCTTCTCAAACGTCCTTTAAAAATATCATCAGAAGACTCTTCTTTTCGTGTGTTAGCTGTTTCATTTTTACTCAAAGCATTTTTTAACTGAACTAAGGGGTCCAGGTTAAGATCAGACCACTGAGCCTGGGGACTCCTCTCTTTTCCAGCTCACTGAGTTCTCAGTCTCCAGGTTGTGAGATCTCACATTGAATCAATGAGTTCATCATGTTTGACTTTCCCGGTGGGAATCCACATACATTTTTGTAAACATCTCTCTTTAAATTGGAAGCAGCTTGATTATCCAATTTCTTCTTCTACATCTTTTTTTGCCCTCCACTTCAATCTCTGAACCCAGCACCCTCTCTTTATGAACACGGTAAGGTGTGTGTGTAAGTGTAATAAGTCTGTATTTTAGACTTGACCTTCTTTCCTTCTTTCTTTCTCTTTTAACCTATCAATACAAAATGACCTTCATTTTGCTTTTGGATTTGTGCTCTCATCTCATCTTTGTTTTCTCCCTGCTGCTCTCATTAAATGGGTTTGAAACTGGAAATGTCTTAGCTACTATCAATCCTTTGAGCTTCACTCCTTCTTGAGCACTTTCTCCACACCATTCTTTAACACTCCACTAGACTCTGATGTCCTGACAAAGGATGGGATTTTTTCTCACCGTGATATTTCCTCTGGTATTTGAACCATCTTCCTGTTCTGCAGGAATGCCTTCATCTTTCAAGTACCTTTTCTAGTTTATCCAGCTTTTAGGGAAGCTATTGGAGTAATGATTTGAAAAGGCAAACTTTTCTATTTTTCTTATACATAAACCTAACCATCGTTGACTCACACTTTATAAGTATTTTTCCAGGCTTTATGCACGTAAGTACATACAAACATTTTAAATTCTGTATCCATTTCAGACTAATTTGATATATTTTCATCCTTTCTTTAGTTTTAGTTATTTCTCGTCCTGTTTTTGTTTTGTTTTGTTTTGTTTTGTTTTACTTAATGAATCTTATATTCCCTCCAAGTGAAAACCTTTTTCTTCTTTAAGAAAAGGAGACATATCTTTAAGTAATCTATTCATTTGTATTCCTTGGTACCATGGGCAGGGGGCAAGCAGGCAGCAGCTGCATATGCTATGAAGTTGACTCTCTCTTTACCCACAACTTACATCCACAATCACCTGAGACAGAATTCTTGTACCTCTCACAGGTCTTCATGCCCTGTCTAGCTAATGGCATGGCTCCAAATATTGTTACTCTTCTGTTTTATTGTCACTTTATTGTTGCATCTATTTCCTAATTCTTAGAGTCAACAGAAAAACAAGTTTATTTACGTTGGGCTCCAAAGTTTTTATTCAGGCTCCTCTTTCAGATACTTGCTCTTGTGGTCTTCTTTTTTGCTGATAAGCTCATGTGTCCTACTTGTCCTTCAGGATTTTATACCAAACCTCTTCTCCCCTTTCCATGAATCCTCAGAAACAACAGACTCCTCACATTCATGAAGCATAACATTTCTCCATAATTTCCCCCTTTTTTCTTTTTTCAGACTTGCGTTTCACTTATTATGGACTTTTTTGGCGTCTTTGGTCATCCTTCCTTTTATTTATTTAGCCATAAATTTGTTCTCTCTCTTATTCCCTTTCTTTCCTTTCTCAGTAAACTTCCACACCTTTAAGTGTTTAATGTGTGCATTCTCCTTCCCTCTATGGAAGCGCTCCCCTTTCGTTCTGTACCTCTTCATCATCACTAGATATTTCATCTGCTTTTCTTTTTCTTTCTTCTTTCACTACTACAACTTGAAATTAGTCTTTTTTTAATATTCCCTTCCTCTTGCTGAAGCTAATTTTTTACTGTCTTCTCTCTCAAATTGCCCCTGAATAATTTTCCATATCCAATAAGTTCTGGACTTAGAATATTTTAGTTGTGTACAGCTCCATCTTATTATGATGTGCTTTTAGGAATTTGCATAGACATGCGCCTTTTCATCACAAAGATTATAAAGGGCACAATAACAGCAGAGCTGATATTTATTGAGGGCTTGCCAATATTTATTGAGAGCTTACGATATGCCAGTCCTTCTGCTAAGCATTTTACCTGGCAGAATTCTCTGGCACGTACTATTAACCCTTCATCTTACAGATGAGAAAAGTGAGTTTTGCAGGTGAAATTTTGCAAGTTAGGGTATAGATTGCCTAAGGTCACATGGTGAGCAAGAGGCTGACATAGGATTCCAGCCAGCCAATCTGACCTCAGAGCCCCGCAAGAGTGATTTGTTTAAGCAGCACTATGATGCGGGGCAAGACATGAAATTAAAGGCTGACAGAGATCATTCAGATAATGTGATAGAGATAGGGAGAGACTGTGGCAGCGTGGAAAGCACACATCAAAATGGGGCAGAGGCCCTCCTGGTCCAGCCGAGAGCCTCCGTATGCTTGTGGAGAGAGGCTTGGTATTTGCCAGAGTTTCTGATTCCTCAAGACAGCGAGAAATCCAAATATTTTGTGTGTCAGTTTTCCCATTAAAAAAGTTGCTTCTAGGGGCGCCTGGGTGGCTCAGTTGGTTAAGCGACTGCCTTCGGCTCAGGTCATGATCCTGGAGTCCCTGGATCGAGTCCCGCATCGGGCTCCCTGCTCGGCAGGGAGCCTGCCTCTCCCTCTGACCCTCCCCCCTCTCATGTGCTCGCTCTCTCTCATTCTCTCTCTCTCAAATAAATAAAATCTTAAAAAAAAAAAAAAAAAAGAAAAGAAAAGTTGCTTCTAGGGGCACCTGGGTGGCTCAGTCGTTAAGCGTCTGCCTTAGGCTCAGGTCATGATTCAGGGGTCCTGGGATCGAGGCCCAAGTCAGGCTGCCTGTCAGCAGGAAGCCTGCTTCTCCCTCTCCCACTCCCCCTGCTTGTGTTCCTTCTCTAGCTATCTCTCTCTCTGTCGGATAAATAAATAAAGTCTTAAAAAAAAAAAAAGTTGCTTCTAATTAAAAATGAAAACAAAAAAACCAACAAACAAAAAACATTATGCAAGGAATCAAAGATATCTGCATGCATGATGTGATCCATAGGATTTTAACTGGAAGCTTTTCACGTAAAAGGAGTGCGGCCTGGCCACCACACTTAGAGTGCACATCCACGTGTTCCTACATTGCTCCCGCTTTTGATTACATCACAAACATATTTGATGAAAGTAATCCAATTCTTCAAAGATACATGAAGTGAAAAGTAGCACTTCTCTTTCCACCTGTTCACCTGTTCCCCTCTCTACTGTTCTTTCCCCGTTTAGATTGCTTCTTTCCTGACCTTTTGTTAAATTGCTTCTACTATGCGATATATATAAAATAACATAGGCAATGTATAGGTAAGACATGAAGTAGAGTAATTAAATACACAATGACAAACTCGCATCCTAATTCAAGTGATAGAATTTCACAGAAAACATTTAAGCTAGCATGCAGCATGTAGCATGCTTTCATTTCATGCTTCCCCAGGATCCACCAATTATACTGTATACCACGTATTGAATTCCATATTTCTTACTTCTTAGTTATGTAAAACCAGTTTTATTATCTTTTTATGCCTCAAACACAATAATCTGTCTATTTTTATTAGTATTTATGCTTTATAAAAGTTTTATTCTTCATGCAGACTTCTGTATTGTTTATTTTGCTTTATGCGATGTTTCTGAAGTACATTGATGTTGTTATCAGCATAACATTAATTTTCACCTCTGAATATTATTCCACTGTGTGAATATACCAAAAAGTTTATTAGTCTATTATTTTGGTGATTGACATTTATTTTATTTCCACATTTTATTTGTACCATGTTGCTAGGAATATTTGCATACCTGTTTCCTGGTGTCCACATGCAAGAGTTTTACTCAGGTATGTTCTTAACTGTGAAAATGCTGAATCTTAAGATTATTCAGTGCTTGGGGCACCTGGGTGGCTCAGTTGTTAAGTGTCTGCCTTTGGCTCAGGTCATGATCCCGGGGTCCTGGGATTGAGCCCCGCATCGGGCTCCCTGCTCTGCAGGAAGCCTGCTTCTCCCTCTCCCACTCCCCCGCTTGTGTTCTCTCTCTCGCTGTGTCTCTCTGTGTCAAATAAATAAATAAAATCTTAAAAAAAAAAAAGATTACTCAGTGCACTTGTCAGTAACTTAAGGTTACTCAGAGAATGGTTCACAGATCAACAATATCCTTATCACCTGGGTACTTGTATAAATGTGAGTTCCATCCCAGATCTCCTGTGTCAGAATCTACTTTTTAACCAGATCCAGGATGTCAGGATAGGATAGGTTTCCTAAGACAATCTTATTATGTTATAAAATATTTCTATTATAGATATATATAAATATAAAGTAATTATTATGTTATGTTATGTTATGTTATGTTATGTTATGTTATGTTATATTATTTATACAACATAATAGTTCCAGGAGGAACATTATCTACAAAAGCCTTTTTACTGAGAAAATTCACCCTGATTACTTTGTATATTTTGCCATCAAGATGTAAAAGAGGTCATCTGCATTTTTGCTGTTATTGAGTCTTTTAACTGACACCTCTGGATACTATTAAATAAATGTAAAACATTTTTCCAAATTGACCATTATATTTAGATGATATCTTGATCCATGTTTCCAGCAAAGCCTGGTCTGTCCCTCATATTAACCCAAATGAAAAACATATAAAGGAGACTAACTTCATTTTCCTTTTGACATATTTTTGTGTTTTTCCCAGCATATATCTCTTGGTCATCAATAAAGCTAATTTTCTTTAAAAAAAAAAAAAAAAAAACAACTTTGAGGAAGTTAGATTGCTATCAATTTTAACTTGCACATGGGAAAACTGAGACATGGGAATGTTTATATTGATCCAGGGTCACAAAAGTACGTACTGACTGGTCAGAAGTGAGAACTTAAATCTTATTACTTATAGTCTATTCTCTTACCAAGATACCATGTTTTTCATTTGTTAGATCATGTTTATACTTACTATATGATAATAATTATTACAATATAAGGTATGAATGGATTTGAGATAGTTCTCCACATATTAAACACTAAATAATCAGACGTGGTGGGATGAATCTGAAACTAATATAACCTACTAGTTTGTGAACTACAACACATTTGTAGTGATGTATTTGCATTGTAGATATTGAGACAAATAAAAAAATGCTCTCAGAAAATTAAACTCTAAGGGCGCCTGGGTGGCTCAGTCGTTAAGCTTCTGCCTTTGGCTCAGGTCATGATCCGAGGGTCCTGGGATCCAGCCCCGCATGGGACTCCCTGCTGGGTGGGAAGCCTGCTTCTCCCTCTCCCACTCCCCCTGTTTGTGTTCCCTCTCTCACTGTCTCTCTCTTTTTGTCAAAAAATTTAAAAAAAAACTTTAAAAAAATAAAAAATAAAATAAAAAGAAAATTAAACTCTATCTGCTAATATAAAACTATATATTTGGTAGCAAAAGAGAAGAAAACTGATCTTTTATTATTGAATATTTCTGTCATTTCTCTTATCAAAGTTATTAATTATAAGGAATAGAACATGTATATTCATATACGAACATATTAACCTGACATATTGAACTACCATGATTTTTGAGGTTTGATCAAAATGTAATTGTATATTTGTTTCACTCTGTGTCATTAAAATATATTTCAATACTAGGACACCTGGGTGGCTCAGTCGGTTAAGCATCTGACTCTTGGTTTCAGCTCAGGTCATGATCTCAGGGTCATGAGATGGAGCCCTGAGCTGGGGGCGGGGGGGGTCCCTGCTCAGCAGGGAGTCTGTTTGAAGATTCTCTCCCTCTCCCTCTGTCCCTCCCTCCTCTGTCTCTCTCTTAAATAAATAAATAAATAAATCCTTAAAAAATACATATTTCAATACAATTTACTTATTGATATCCATAGAACAAAAATCAGGAGATGAGATTACTCTTCTGATATTCACTCTTGGAAATAAATAGCTGTATGGTTACTTTAACGTAAAAACGAAAACAAAACCAAAATGAAACAAAATCACCAAACTAAAAGTTACGTACTTTCAAATGTACAATTGTAGATATGAATAATTCCTTTAGTTTTCATCTTAAAGGAAATCATCTTCCCTTCTCCCACCAGTTGCTGCTGCCTTGGCTTTTCTATGACTCTCTCCCATACTCTCAGGCTCAGAGGGAGGGGAGAGGAGAGTAAGAAGGGAAAAAAGAATGTTTTGCTTTCAAATGAGGTCTTATTATGACTTTCTGTGCCTTGCCTTATGAGATATGTTAAAATCGACAGTCCTTTGTCTTTTGTGAAGTTCTTCCAACACTCAGTTCATGGATATTTGTGATTTCTCACTTTAGCCAGTGATTTCCTAGAGCTCTATTTCATACGGACCTCTCCCTGTTGGAGACCCTTCAATCTCTGAAGATTCTTCTAGGGCAGAAATAAAAACAGGTCCGTGAAGCTCTCTCTCCCACATCTGGTTCAAGGGCGGTACTCATGCATCCATTACTTTGACAAACTCTTGAAGTATAGGTTCATCCCTGTTTCCTGAAGCCACTTCCCCTTTGCCTGACTTCTTTGTCTCCTTGATTTCTAGGATGGGGGCCAGACCACTGTCCACTGTATCCCCCACTCTAAGAGATCTGCAATTCTCCAAGGGATGTGTTAGACTCCCCTCTCCCTAGGATGAACAGAAGAAGGAAGAACCCCTCCAGGGAGACAAGTAAACTTTCAATAAAGCAGCATCTCTCTTTCTTCAAAAAACAAACAAACAAATAAACAAACAAATAAATAAAGTCCTCTGCTTGTCCAAACTCTTCCCCTTTTTTATCCTCCTTGGGTGTGAGGATCTCAAGAGATCTGAGGGAAGTTATTAGGAGGATATTTTGAAAATCTGAATCTTGCTCTTGCATTTTATTTTGGTGACCAATATCTGTCATACTGAGGTTGGCATGCTAAGTTGTCAGAGACACCAACTCTTCAATTCCACATCCTTACCCTATACATACAATCTCCATTTTGTGAGCTTTCTCAACTTTGTAAAAATACATTTTAACCTTTGGAAGGAGAAATGAGAGAAGAGATCAAAGGGATAGAGAAATTAGCACTGACTGAACACTTGCCATGTCTCGGGTATTAAGTATGTTCCCATTTCTTACATATCTTCTTCATCTGTTCCAACCACCCAGAGAAGGAGACTTTATCACCCCCCCATTGTCTTTCCCTAATGAGTAAACCAAGACTCAGAATATGTTATTTGAGCAGAGTGACACTGCTAATGAGTAGGAAAGCAAAAACAGGACACCTCCATCTAAGTGGCTACTAAGTCTGAGATAAATGATATCTTCTTTGTATCATTTTTTTTAGAATAAGATAATTTAAAATAATTTAAACTATGTTTTCCATCACCACTCCCCTCCCACCCCAAGGATGTGCTCTGGAACCAATTAACTGGGCTCAAATCCAAGCTTTTACACATGACCTTGGGTGAGTTACTTAGCTTCTCTGTGCCTGAGTTCCTCATTTGTAAAAACAATAATAATAATAATAATAATAATAATAATAATAATAATAATGATACTGGCATCACAGTATCATTAAAATTAAAAATAATTTTCACCAGCTTCACTGGAGAGCAGGTCAGTGGAGCTATCCTCATGCAATCACGATGGAATTTGATCCTATCACAGAGTTTTTGTAAGGCTTAAATAGGTTGATATTTATATATTTAATAAAATAGTCAAAGAAAAGATTAAGAAAAGATCACTAGACTTTGAGTCAAGATCCATGATATCTGAATTGAAGTCCTTTATTCACTAACTGTGTGACCTTGGGAGAATCACCTAAATGACCCTTGTGTTCTTATCTATAAAAAATATTTATTACCCTAATGGGAGCAAAACATCCCATTTCCCCATTTTATTAGGCCAATGTCAACTCCTGAATATGTGCTCTACAGAGTAAGCATCTTGTGTGCAGCCAAAGGCAAGATCAAGTTCTAGGACCCCACCCTACTGCTGACACTTCCTTGCATCCCGGTGCTGTACTGTCTTTTTAGTTCATGTCTTCCCAGATAGGGTCTCAGTAAAAAAACAAAAAGTCACTAAGGACATGAGCTCCAGGAGAGCCTTCATACACACTGAGTTCTATAAATGATATGGCTATAAAAGAAGACTAAAGTAGTAATCTCTGAATATTAATTTAGTTTGGCCATATATAGCGCAGTTTAAAATATAAGAAGGAAAGGCATCCTATTGTCATCTATGAGTGTTAGAACTCTCTTGCATCAATTAGGAGACACATGGTAGGTTTAAAGGACAAGCTTTAGCAGACTGCTCCTGAAATTAAAAATCCAGAAAAAATAAACATTTCAACACATTTACCTTAGAGAATGGTGACACTGTTCCATAGGATAGTCCTTGATATTGTTTCAAAATTAATTTTAGAACAACTTCTTCTAGTTTTATTGATCAGAAGCTAGAGTTGTTTCTTTAACTGTGTTAAAGTTTGGAGATTCAGAGAAATCTTATGGATTTAAGTTCACCAAGACACCAAGGAATATTCTTAGCAGAGCAGAAAGATGGTGGAGAACCACACTTTATTAGCAAGACCTTCATTTGTCATTCACCAACTTTAGAATTTTGGGAGTCCTTTTTCCCTTTTGGCATTTTTTTTGCTTCATATTATAATTAGCGATGTATCTGTCATCAGACTGTGATTGCTTCTAGCCAAAATCTGTTTTCCCTCTGAGTTTCTCAGCACTAGCAAATACTATGTCTTTCATGTGGGATAAATATAAATGTTTACCGAATAAATAAAAGTACATTATCTTTCTACATATGTATCAATATCTATATCTATATATATTCATTCTAAGATATTACCTACTTATTTTCCACTGACCCTAATATATGTTTTAGTTCATATCATTCCAGGTTTTTTACAGAATAGATTGAGCTCTATTTAAAACACACACACACACACATACACACTCTCTCTCTCTCTCTCTTACACACGGCTTTATCCCCAAGGAATTAATTAACCAAATCAAATAAATCAAAGCCCATGGAGACCAGAAAAAACTAAAAATTTATTCAGTTTTAGTCTCTAATTAATATTCATAAATCTATTATTATATTTGATTACAAAGTCTTTTAAAATCTATTAATTGTAACAAGTAAAGCTTTATGCTCAGTAGCATTGACGGGCTAAATGTACATTATGATCATTAAATAACACAAATTCCCAGAAACTTGATTGTGTACCTATTAGGAAAAGTAATGCTGAACTAAAACCAAGGTTTCCAAGTTGATTTTTTTAAACAAAATTGTCCATATGTAGCACCATTTCCCTCCAATAGATTTGCTGCCCGTGATGGTAGAACCTACATGCAAGAGACTAGAATAAAAACGTACAGGAAAGTAACAATGAGCAAATTCTTTTAAAAGAATCCTGTTTACAATTCTGTGGTTACTAATTCTTGCTGATAATTGATTTTGTGCTGAAATCTCACAAGAATGAACAGTTTTTAGCAATTCTTGAAATTCTTAGTGTTTCCAAGGAAGCGATTGTGATCAGTGGATGGGAGCCAACTGAATCTGAGGAATGATTATTCTTTTCAATAGGAGAGCCGAGAGGAGCTTGATACTATTTGAATGCTTCCTAAACCTTATTTGAACACTTCTCAAATTGAACTCACTATTCTCCTCCAGAAATGTGCTCTTCCTTTAATGTTTCTTGTCTACATCAATACATTACTTTCCCTCTAATCACTAAAGTTTGACGGTCCTGAATTAGCGCTGATTCCTTCTTTCTCGTCACCAGCCACACGTAATGGATCAATTATACTCCGAAAACTCTTCCACGTCTTGCTATTCTCACAGCCACCCCCCCTCCCCCCAGGCCTTTGTCATCTTTCTCTTCTTGCAATAATCTTCTAACTGGCCATCCCCTCTCAACTCCTGTTTTCTATATTACCACCGGATTTATCTTTCTAAAACGTTAATGTGCTTACATTGCTTTCCAGATTAAAACAAACAAAAAAATTAATGGACTTTTTGAAAGCACAGGTGTCTCACGATGGCAATCTGTCTACCAGTGGGTGCATCTGGCCAATAGGCATGTTATTTTTGGTCCGTGGTGTTAAAAAACAAAACAAAAACAAATGCCATAGGCCAACATTTAATAATTTGGAGAGTGAACATCTGGTATTCACTGCTTTTCCTGAAAAAGAGAAACTGGCAGCATTGGGTTGACATTCTCTTGCCGGGCTGATTTGCTGTCCCTGCACCACCCTCCAAATGTGAGGCTTCTCCATTTCCCTGTAGTCCTCACTACTTCATATTGTCTCACATCTCCGTAGCAACGAGAGAGCGTCCTTCAGGCATCACTTGGCAGGACAGTTTTACTGTGGTTCTATAGGCAACCCACTTCCTCCACTGTATTCTAATGCCCATCTTCTTTAGCATAGCATTCAAGGCCCATATAAGCTGGGTTCATTTTCCTATTCTCATGTCATATCAAGCTGCTCCCTGCTCCTAGGACAGGTCCAAGCCAGAGATCTAGAATGCAGGGTAGACTCAGAAAGTCTGGGGCCAAATTTATTTCTTACTTTTATTAGTTCTTTTATTTCCGACAGAACTTTCTGTGCCTTGGGTTTTTCATTTATAAACTAAAGATCGTAGTACCTTCCTCAAATGATTACAGTGAGGATTTAGAGAGTTAATACATGTGAATACATATTTTAACACCTGATAAGTGTTCAGCAAATGTTTGTGATTGTTGATTTTCCACCAAAATTTTTACTCATTCTTTATTTTACCACCCGAATATCTAGCTGAGTGCTGCACAAATATTCACTCTTCAGAGAAAGTTTGTGACTTAAACAAAAATGAAATTCATAGGTTTTTCTTTGTTGACCCAAGTAATTATGAGCTAAATTAATCTTAAAAAGCATCATGTGCAACCTGTTTACTAGAAAAGTTAAAAAAAAAAAAAACTAATGTGGAAATGAAATAATTTTTCTAAGAACAATTAATGTGGCAGAACAAGGACCAGACTGCCAACACAGCGACCCTGAGCTTGTGCTTCCTGTTTCCTTTGATATATCCATGGGGGGACATCTACATTCAAATGCAGTGGGGTCAAAGAGGCAGGGCTCCTAAGGTAAGTATCTGTGGGGATTATACTGTGATCACATAGCCACTACCCCTAAACCACACATAAGAGTGAAGATGGCAGCAGCTGCCATATGACTGGGGACTAGAATTTATAAAATTCAACACCTCTTTTGTGTGGAACATTCAGTAAGTCATCCTTCTTATATTATCTCATATCACCCCCTTATCACTATCTCATCCCAGAGCACTGCCATGGAGTATGCACACAACAAAAATGTGCGGAATGAACAATTAAGTACAAGTCATATGCCTGAAGCCATATAGCCATGTGGAACCACTATTTCAATCTAGAACCTTTTGAGATTCCTTCTCGGCATCCTTCACTTCAACACACCTCATGATGGATGGCTCCTCATTACTAATCCATGCAGGTGTTCTCCAATTCTACTGAACCACTGACATTTCATTCAGCATCTCTTACAATTCTGACCTTACATCTCTTCCTTCATACCTGGAAGTATTTTCTCTGATTTCTATTCATTTTTTTTAAATAGAACTAAAGTGTCTCATCCCCTTCTGCTCCCTCTTTTGGGTTGAGTGCCTTAAGTCTTTTGTCCCAGAGCCAGCCCCATCTGCATACCTTTCATATGTCACCCCTTATACTCTGCTTGTATCTCCACGCACAGAACATGGGCTCCTCGGTGGCAAGGAAGCTGTTGGACTGTATTTTGTGGCCCCAGTACCTAGCAGAGTTATCAGTAAATTATCAATACACAGTGGATATTTGTGTCATGAATGTGTGGAATGAAAGACACACAAGTTCCAAGGAGTAGAACTTGGACCTACAGAGATGATCATAAGAGAGAGTCAAAAATTTCCAGACTCATGTAACAACTCATTGTCCAGGGCCCACGGTTGCTGGCTCCTAACACTCACCCTCTTGTCTATACTCCATGCTGGCCCCAACAGACAGAAATGATGTATTCCCAGTAGATTTGTTTTACCTGTGTTCTAGGCTACTTCTTCTACTTTCTATTATATATTTAGTTTGCCACTACTCCCAATTTTCTTTTTTCCAGCTCTGGGCATTGTTTCAAGACCAAAAACTTTCAATTTAAGTAGACATGTGTAGTTTTTCCCCAAATTAAGAGCCAGCATATGACAACAAGAGGAGGTATTTCAACAGCAGTTGGTCGTGAAATAGATGTAATCTTGAGACCACATCAGTATTGTCAGGCGCTCTTGTAGGCATGGGTTGAAAAATGCATCTGTGTGGGAGGTATGGATTCAGAAGCCTAGAAGTTACAAGTTTAGAGGATCTGTGAGAAATGAAAAATTTAAAAGAAATTGGAACATCAGGTTTGAGTACAAAACCTATTTCTTCTGAGAAGGGAGGGGGGTATGCTTTTTTATTTCCAGCCTCAGACTATCTCATAAGAAAGCAAACCCAAGACTAGGTGAGAATTGTGTGGCTTCCTTCTGTCAAAACATATTGCTACTTATAGGCTTAGGGATGCTGCCAATAAAACATTTCTTCAACCCTCGAGGTTCTACAAGAATAGACTCTTGGATAAGATTATTGTTAACAGCACAAGTGTTGATATAGCCACAAGTTAATAGCTACTGGCAAACAGCAGCCTTTTTTGTTCTGTATGAATAGTTCTTCCTCCACTGGTCTGCCAAACCAAGCACATTTGGTGTGTTTTCAAAGTGGCACAGAGGAGGTCAATTCATTAATCATTCTCAAATAGTGGGAAACAGAGACTCCTGTCTTGGAAACCACTGGAAATGTAGTCCTTTCTGTTTTCAGTTTTAAGCTAATAGGTGATTTTTCCCCCCTAAAAATTCCTTCCTTCATTTTCTTGCTTCCTTGAGGGCTTGTACATGGCTCACTTCTTTATGTTAGAGTTCAAATAACTGCATCACCTTTAAGTAAATTGAGTGAGATTGGGAGAAAAGAGAGCATTTTTTAAAAATTATAATTTACTCTATTCACGTATAGTATATGAAATACTTGATTAAAATATATCTTTCCAAATTATTCCCCATTAAGAAAGCCACTTCTCAAGTAAGAAAGAAAGAAAGAAAGAAAGAAGAAAAAGAAAGAAAGAAAGAAGAAAGAAAGAAGAAAGAAAGAAAGAAAGAAAAAAGAAAGGAAGAAAGAAAAAAGAAAGAAAGAAAGAAAGAAAGAAAGAAAGAAAGAAAGAAAGAAAGAAAGAAAGAAAGAAAGAAAAAGAAAGAAAGAAACCCCTTGTCTGGGTGCACTGGTATACTCAATGCTTGGTAGCCACTTACCCATCTTAGGGGGTTGGGAAATAAATGAACATAGCTTAAAACTGCCCCCTGGTCAGGACACTCGGGTGGCTCAGTCGGTTGGGCATCTGCCTTCGGCTCAGGTCATGATCCCAGCATCCTGGTATCGAGTCCTGCATCAGGCTCCTTGCTCAGCGGGAAGCTTGCTTCTCCCTCTGCCTGCCGCTCCCCCTACTTGTGTTCCCTCTAGCTCTTTCTCTCTCTGGCAAACAAATAAATAAAATCTTAAAAAAAAAAAACTACCCCCTGGTCTTTGAGCTTATCTTGCAAGCATAGGCTTTGGTAGCAGATTAACTTGGGTGGGAGGTCTGGCTCTAACTCTTGGTATGAGATGATGGGCAACTTCCACAAATTCTTGAAGCCTTGCCTTCTTCTTCTCTAAAATGCATATAATTGTAGAACCTACCTCCTGGGCAGTTGTGAAGCTAATTATTTTTATTTTACATTTTTTAAAAATTTTGTTATGTTATGTTAGTCACCATACATTACATCATTAGTTTTTGATGTAGTGTTCCATGATTCATTGTTTGCATGTAACACCCAGTGCTCCATTCAGTACATGCCCTTTTTTTTAAAAAAAAATTTATTGTTATGTTAATCACCATACATTACATCATTAGTTTTTGATGTAGTGTTCCATGATTCATTGTTTGTGTATAACACCCAGTGCTCCATTCAATACATGCCCTCTTTAATACCCATCACCAGGCTAACCCATCCCCCCACCCCCTCCCCTCTAGAACCCTCAGTTTGTTTCTCAGAGTCCATAGTCTCTCATGGTTCGTCTCCCCCTCCGATTCCCCCCCCTTCATTTTACTCTTCCTACTATCTGCTTTTTTTTTAACATATAATATATTATTTGTTTCAAAAGTACAGGTCTGTGATTCAACAGTCTTACACAGTTCACAGAACTCACCATAGCACATACCCTTCCCAATGTCTATCACCCAGCCACCCCATTCCTCCCACACCCCACCACTCCAGCAACACTCAGTTTGTTTCCTGAGATTAAGAATTCCTCATATAAGTGAGATCATATGATACATGTCTTTCTTTGATTGACTTATTTCGCTCAGCATAATACCCTCTAGTTCTATCCATGTTGTTGCAAATGGCAAGATTTCATTCCTTTTGATGGCTGCATAATATTCCATTGTATATATATATACCACCTCTTCTTTATCCATTCATCTGTCAATGGACATCTTGGCTCTTTCCATAGTTTGGCTATTGTGGATATTGCTGCTATAAACATCGGGGTGCCCGTATCCCTTTGGATAACTACATTGGTATCTTTGGGGTAAATACCCAGTAGTGCAATTGCTTGGTCATAAGGCAGCTCTATTTTCAACTTTTTGAGGAACCTCCATACTGTTTTCCAGAGTGGCTGCACCAGCTTGCATTCCCACCAACAGTATAGGAGGGTTCCCCTTTCTCTGCATCCCTGCCAACATCTGTTGTTTCCTGACTTGTTAATTTTAGCCATTCTGACTGGTGTGAGGTGGTATCTCATTGAGGTTTTGATTTGGATTTCCCTGATGCCGAGCGATGTTGAGCACCTTTTCAGGTGTCTGTTGGCCACTTGGATGTCTTCTTTGGAAAAGTGCGTGCTCATGTCTTCTGCCCATTTCTTGACTGGATCATTTGTTCTTTGGGTGTTGAGTTTGATAAGTTCTTTTTAGATTTTGGATACTAGCCCTTTATCTGATATTTGAAGCTAAATTTGATAATATATATGAAATATCTTAGCACAGAAAGGAAATCTCTTCATAATCTTCTCTGTTTTCTCCACCCCCAGTCCTCTTCCTTCCCTCATTATTCTTTTTCTTCCTCTTCCTTCTCTTCTTCCTCTTCTTCTCACCCCCTCTACTACTGTTCTCAATCCCCACACCTGAAACTTGTCCCTTGACTCTACTTACTTATATGAATTTCACTAGGAAATGATACATATTTTAATTTACTGGGGGCTCTAAACAATGGAAGGCAAGGGGCTTTTTCTTCTAACCTGAATACTATTTTCACTGAAAATAAACAATGTTTTTTTAATGATTTTCCTGAGGCTTCTAACAGGAAAGGTCTCTGATTTTGGATGACACTAATGCAGCTGGCTCTTTTTTTGATACAGGGGATCATACAGCTGAGTGTCTAGCATAATATCAAATGAAACACAAGAGGTTTTCCCGCCTCCCAGATCTCTGTAAATGTCCTGTTTGTTTTGAAGGTCAGAGAGAGTTGTGGGCAGTAATTGAATGCAGAGCATATACTGCTTGCCCACTTAGATTTGAGCCTTCCAAAGCTGGTCAGCCAACAGAACTCTGGTATTTTCTTTGTTTTCATGTGAAAATAAAACTCAAACTTTTAAGTGATTTTGAGCCTCCACAATATATGTGGTCTTATCTTCCTTTATAAGCCTCTCCCTCTTCAACCCTATCTTTGCTCTGAGTGTCCAGTTTTCCTGCTGTCTTCGTCATCCCTTTACCTGAGCCCACATGGGCCCTATCTAATTCTAAACACAGTCATTGTTTCAAACAAAAAAAACAAAACAAAATAAAACCATTTGAGGAAAACAATTTTCTTTCATTTAAGTCTATCCCATTCCAGTGCTCCATCCTACAAATATCTGCTTTTTCAAATTTCCTTGATTCCTCTCATCTTATATATTTGATGCATGGACACATTTCTCAAAGTGTAATTCTGACTTCTTGTATTTATTTATTTTTATTTTTCTTTTTTTTAAAGATTTTATTTATTTATTTGACAGAGAGAGACACAGCGAGAGAGGAAACACAAGCAGGGGGAGTGGGATAGGGAGAAGCAGGTTTCCCGCTGAGCAGGGAGCCTGATGCTCGATCCCAGGACCCTGGGATCATGACCTGAGCCGAAGGCAGACGCTTAATGTCTGAGCCACCCAAGCACCCCTGGCTTCTTTTAATAGCCTTTTTTTTCCCCCCCAAGAAGAAACTGATATTTTTTCTTGGTTATGTTAGACCTAGTTACTTGACTAAATGACCCAAGTCTAGCCTGGCCCAGGTACTAAGGATAAGGATATCACTATTCCTCTTTCTCCATGCGACCATTTTACATACTAGGTGTGGCCTATCTTCTAAGCAGAAACTGGGCACCACACTAAACACTTGTCCCCACAGAGACCTGGCAGGTCCATATGAGACCCCAATGTCCTTTCTCACTCTTCAGCTGACTTTAGATTTCTCCAAACATTTCTTATATTTGCAATTAGTTATTTTTCAGACATAATGACTGTCTTTCTTTTCTCACCATTGTTTTCTAATGCTCTTGTCTTAACAAATCTATCACTTTCTTTTTTATTTCTTATGAATATTTATGCCTTATATTTCTCATAAAGTTAGGTAATAAGAAAACCACTTAAGATCCATAAAAAAATAAGCACAAAAAGAGTGGCAAGCAATGAGTACAGCTCAGTCTAGAAATGAAAAAAGGACTCTTTGGGTGGCTCAATCGATTAAGCGTCTGATTCTTGATTTCAGCTCAGGTCATGATCTCAGGATGGTGAAATCGAACCCCATGTTGGGTTCTGCACTCAGTGGGGAGTCTACTTGAGATCTCTCTGCTCTCCCCATGTGTGCGCTCTCTCTCTCAAATAAATAAATAAATCTTAAAAATTAAATTAAATTAAAAAAAGAAAAAGGATTATTTGATGACACCACACACACTTGGAGCTGGTCTCTAGTCAAATATCCATCTCTCTCCCTAATCCTTACCACAGTGCCAGGCACACAGTGAGAGCTTTGTATCTGAGCAGTGGATGAATAGATGGACTCCTTTCCTTTTCTTAAAATCAGACCCAGACACAAACACAGAAGGATGTTTGGCATGCCTGTGATGATTTCATATTGGAGCAAGACTGGTTGACTTGGGCCAAATATGTTAAGGATGCTTCTATACTTATGCACTGAATTATACACAACTTTCTATATAATAGTATTCAGATATTTTCATACATTAAGAGTAACACTTTAATGAATAGGTAAAAAAAAAAAAAAAAAAAAAAATTGTGTCCACACAAGGTTGAGGAATTTCCAAAAGTAGTTTCCGTGAGAACTGTCAGGTGAAGCAACATGTCCAGCACTGGAAGCTTCATCCCATAGATGCTGATTCTTTTTTAATGCAATGATGCTGGTTCAGATACCCTGGATTTTTGGGTCTCACACTTACTAGCTGCAGGAACTTGAGTAAGATCTTTAACCACTTAGGGCCTTAGTTTAGCCTTCCATACCATGGTAAGTATGGAAAACTACCTAAACTAGATGATTTATTTGAAAAGTCCTTTGTATACTAATGATTGATTTATTGAGCTATGGGTTAGCATATGTAAAGCACTTAGAACAAGGCCTGGTAAATAGTAAACTCCTATCAGCCTTTGTCATTATTAGTAGTAGTTTTATTAACATTACTGAGTCAGCTCTATGTGTGTGTTGTCCACACAAGCAAGGGTATGCTTTGTAAATAGTTGTTGATCAATAATTAAGAAGAGTACCTATTCAGGAAATAAGCACATGACTTTATTCTTCTGGGTCATAGTAATTACATAATGCTTTTGCAGGAGATTGTGTTTTTCATTTCCTATTTTTGTCATTACTTGTTGAGATCAACATAGCCCACATTTATTCCCCAACACATTCTTCCAAAGAATAGACAATAGCTCCTAAAACTTGCTGTACTCTAGAAAATGCACAGAGACTATATTTTACATAAGAAATATATTTTCTGGACTCTTCACATGTTTTCTAATAACTGTCTCAAAAATAACTGCCAGACTTAAGGACATTCTTGAAGTGGGTGCAGTAGGGGATGAAGCTGGAATGAAAATCTCCAAGTGTTGTTGTTTGTGTGTGGTCCTTCCTCTCCCTGGGGCCCCACCCTTCTCCTCTACAAGATATGCCAACTGCATTTTACCAAGGATAAATAATCTCCAGGGTGGCATTTTTCTCCCCAAAATGTGAGAAAAAGCATGCCTTTGAGAGAAGAGTTTCAGGACTGTTACAGTGGGTGAAGGGAATGATGGTACTTTTTGTCTTCTTACGGTAAATTTTGCAGAAGCATCTTTCCATTCTGGTATTTAGCCAAAGTGGTGTGGTAGTGCTAAGAAAGGGTATGCATTCATTCAACCATTCATCATTTACTGAGAATTCATTATGGAGTAGGCAATATAGTACAGCACTGTGAGGGTTGGGGAGGGGAAGAATGCTACACAGTCCCTTCCCTTAAAGGTAGTGGGGAAAAGCAGAGCTATATAACTGAAGCACAATGGGTATTTTTTTTAAATTTATGATATGAGGGGAATGCAGAAGAGTAGTTCCCCTGGTAAGGCAAGGATTATGTGCAAAAGAGGCAAAGTACTTTTAGGCAAAAGAACAACAAATGCCAAGATGAAAAGACTGAAGTAACATAGTTCTTAGGGAGCAAATAGTAGAAGCTAAAGGAGGCTGCACACAGGTGTGGCTCAGGAGACAGGCCTGAATTGACAGGCAAGAGCCCACTGTGAAGGAGTTCACCTACCATGCTAAAGTGTTTGGAAGTTATTAATATTGTACAATGGGAAACAATTCAAGACTTAAATAAGAAAAACAGTTAATTGATTTTGCATCTTAGAAACATGAGTCTAGCAACAGTTTTAAATCTGGGTTTCCTGTGTGTGTGTTTGTATGTGTTGGGGGAGGGGGCTGGGTAAGTTGAGATGGGTTCACCAAGGGTATAATAGTAATTCTACTGAGAAATGATACAGCCCTGAATTATGATAAGACACAGAGGATGCAAAGAATAAGATGGTATGAAGTACAAAAAGAGAGTTAAGAATGAACACCTGACAAATTCCTAGAAACACAAAACCTACCAGGACTAAAAAGAAAATCTGAATATAACTATAATAAGGAGATTGAATCAGTAGTAAAAAAAATCTCTGAACAAAGAATATCCTGGACCTGATGGCTTCACTGATGAATTCTACTGAACATTTAAAGAACTACTATCAATGCTTCTCAAACTTCCCCGAACTCCTTCTATGAAGCCAGCATTACCCTAACATCAAACCAGACAGACACTACAAGAAAAGAAAACTACACACCAATATTCCTTATGGGCATTGATACAAAAAACCTCAACAAAATACTAGCAGATGGAATATAGCAACATATTAAAAGGATGATATGCCATGGCCAAGTGAGATTTATTCCTGAATGCAAGGATGGTTCAATGACTGAAAATTGATCAATGTAACACACCACATTAACCGAATGAAGGGGAAAACAAATAAATATATGATCATCTCCATTAGTGCAGAAAAAGCATTTGGAGAAATTTAACATCCTTTTATGATAAAAGTACTCCACAAATTAGGAATTGAAGGAGGCTATCTCAGTGTAATAAAAGTCATATGTGAAAAACCCACATCAAACAACATACTCAATTGTAAAAGTCTGAAAGCTTTTCCTCTAAGATCAGGAACAAAACAAAGATGCTCACTTTCACCACTTCTATTGAACATAGTACTGGAAGTCCCAGTCAGAGCAATTACACAAGAAAAAGAAATAAAGCATACCCAAATTGGAAAGGAAGAGGCAAAACTGTCTTGATTCACAGATGATATAATATTACATGTAGAAATCCCTGAAGATACCACACACACACACACACACACACAACGAAAAAACCCGTGGGAATTAATAAATGAATTTAACAAAACAACAGGATTCAATGTCAACTCACAAAAATCAGTTGCATTTCTATACACTAATAATGAACAACCTGAAAAGGAGACTAAGGAAACAATTTTGTTTACAATAGCACCAATGAGAGGAAGATACTTAGGAACTAATTAACAGAGGAGGTGAAAGACTTGTACAATGAAAACTACAAAACATTGCTGGAAGAAATTAATGAGTTTTTCCCCCAAAGATTCTATCTATCTATCTATCTATCATCTATCTATCTATCATCTATCTATCTATCTATCTATCTATCTATCTATCTATCTATCTATCATCTATCTATCTATCATCTATCTATCTATCTATCTATCTATCTATCTATCTATCTATCATCATCTGTCTATTATCTATCTACCTATCCATCTATCATCTATCTATCTATCTATTTTAGGGAGAGAGCATGTGTATGAAGGGGGAAAGGACAGATGGGGAGGGAGAGAGACAAGCCGACTTTGGACTGAGTGTGGAGCCTGTCCTGGGGTTTGATCTCACGAACCTAAGATCATGACCTGATCCAAAATCAAGATGGATGCTTAACCGACTGAGCCACCCAAGTGCCCCAATTGTAATGACTTTTTAAAAATTTTTATTTATTGTATTTATTTTTTAAAGATTTTATTTATTTATTTATTTGACAGATAAATAGAGAACACAAGAAGGCAGAGCAGCAGTCAGAGGGTGAGGAAGAAGCAGGGTCTCCACTGAGCAGGGAGCCCAATGTGGAGTTCGATCCCAGGATGCTGGGATTATGACCTGAGCCAAAGGCAGATGCATACCTGACTGAGCCACACAGGTGTCCCTATAATGACTTTACTTTAAACAGAAATAGAAAAACCTATCCCAAAATTTATATGGAATCTCAAGGGACCCAAAGTTGTCAAGATAATCTTGAAAAAGAATAATAAATCTGGAGGCCTCACACTTCCTAATTTCAAAATTTACTACAAAGCTAGAATAGTCAAAACAGAAATCATAAATATCAGCAAAGTAAAAAGAAGGCTCACAAAATGGGAGGAAGTATTTGCAAATCATATGTCTTTTAAAGGATTAATATCCAAAATGTATAGGGAGCTCCTAAAATTCAACAGGGCAACAAACAATCTGATTAAAAAATGCCCAAGGATTGAATACATGTCTCCAAAGAAGATATGCAAATGGCCAGTAAATACATGAAAAGATTCTCAACATCACTGATTATTAGGGAAATGCAAATCAAATCTAGGTGCGATACCACTTCATACCCATTAGGATGGCTATTATAAAACAACAATCACAACAACCACAACAGAAAATAAGTATTGAATAGAATGGGGAGAAATTGGAGTACTTGTACACCATTGATGGGAATGTAGCATAGCAAAGCCATTAGAGAAAACAGTATCGCTCTTCCTCAAACAATTAAAAATACTATGCAGCTATCAAAAAAACTGAAATCTTGCCATTTGCAATGACATGGATGGAACTAGAGCATATTATGCTAAGCGAAATAAGTCAATTAGAGAAAGACAAGTATCATATGATCTCACTGATGAGGAATTCTTAATCTCAGGAAACAAACTGAGGGTTGCTGGAGTGATGGGGGATAGGGGGGATGGGGTGGCTGGGTGATGGACATTGGGGAGGGTATGTGCTATGGTGAGCGCTGTGAATTGTGTAAGACTGATGAATCACAGACCTGTACCTCTGAAACAAGATAGTAGGAAGGGAAAAATAAAGGGGGGGAATCGGAGGGGGAGACGAACCATGAGAGACTATGGACTCTGAGAAACAAACTGAGGATTTTAGAGGGGCAGGGGGTGGGGGGATGGGTTAGCACCATGAAGAGTATTAAGGAGGGCACATACTGAATGGAGCACTGGGTGTTATATGCAAACAATGAATCATGGAACACAACATCAAAAACTAATTATGTAATATATGGTGACTAACATAACATAATAAAATAAAATAAAAAAAATAGAATTACCATATGATCCAACAGTTCTACTGCTAGGTATATACCAAAAAAAATTGAAAGCAAGATCTCAAAGAAATATTTGTACACCCATGTTTGTAACAGCATTGTTCACAATAGGTAAGATGTGGAAGCAACCCATGTGCCCATCAACAGATAAATAGATAAGCAAAATTTGTACAAACCTTATACAGCCTTAAAAGGGAGAGAATTCTGCCCACGCTCCAACATGGATGAAACTTGAGGACATTATGCTGAGTGAAATAAGCCAGTCATAAGAAGATAAATACTGTATGATTCCACTTATATAAGATACTTAGAGGAGTCCAAATTATAGAGACAGAAAATAGAATCATGGTTGCCAGATGCTGGGAGGGGAGCTTAAATGGGGAGTTACTGTTTAGTGGGTATAGAGTTCCAGTTTTACAAGCTGAAAAGAGCTATGATGATGGTTGGTAGTAATATTTGCACAAGATTATGAACGTATTTAATATGATTGAGCTATACATTTAAAAACACATAAGATGATAAATGTAATGTTATGTGTATTTTACCACAATAAAAAAATACTGGAAAAATAAAGAATGATGACCTGGATTCTGACCTTCACTGGAACTTTCATGCAGGCAGTCAGCAGACTGGAGTTCATAGGAAGGGTTTTTTTTTTTTTTTTTTTTTTTTTTAATATTGCGTTATCTGAATGGACATAAATGAGCCAATCTATGTGTTCAGAATATTGCCACAGTGAGAAGGATTGAGGGATAAATGAAGTTATAATGTAGGCAGTGCAGTACAAAGGGGAAAAAATAGACCCTCGTGCTATACTGTTTGATTTCAATTTCCATCTCCATAATTTATCAGCTATTTAACCTTGAGAAAATTATTTAACCTCTCTGAGTCTCTGCATTTGCATCTGTAAAATGGCTCACTAGCTGTATCTACCTTATAGCATTATTATATAATTTGAATAAATTAATAACTGTAAATTACTTAGACCACTGGGTGACAAAGTGTTAGTATTATTAGAGATTATGATAATGAATGAGAGACACCAGGAAATGTTTGCAGTGGGAGAAAACAAGAACACTAAGAAGAGAATCCTGGAGAGCCTCAGCATCTAAAAGTAGAATGAGCTGACAAAAAAGTATAAAAGAAAGAGACAGAGAGGAAGAACAAAGAGACTCAGAGTTAACTGTGTTACAGAAGCCAATGGAGCAAACATTCTTTGGTAGTGTTCAACATGGGCTGATGCTGATACATAGTTCACGTATGATTAAAACTCAGGAGTGCCCCTGGATTTGTCAACATTGATATTTTCAGATTTTCAGTAAGATGGCCAAGATCAGAGGACTGGGGATGAATAATGAACAAGGATGTGAAAATACTTGTTACGTGGTGCTCTCTCAAGAAGTTTGACAATATGAGGAAGGGGAAAGTATAGTTGGAGGGACACACAATGCTGAGAGGGTATTTTTGTTATTATTATTGATGATCTTTGTTTTTTTTAAAATGGGAGAGTCATAATATGCTTATAAAGCAAGCAGAAAGTAAGCTTGAAAATACACGGAAGAAAATAAATATTATCATACAAGTTCCTGATAAGAAAGAAATGAGAACTTTTTTTGCTCTCAGTGACACCAGAAAAAATGCCTGAGATATCTGCTTTCCCTGAACTATCCAACCTGACTTCCTGTGAGGTCCTAACAGTCTATAGTTTGAGATTTATGTTCTCTTATGAGCAGACATCGAACCGAGGGGAATCTATACATTCTGCCTGTCCGTCGTTCTATGGTGTTAGTCCATGATGTCTAATACAGTAGCCATGTGCCATCTGTGGTCATTTCAGTTAAATTTTAAATTAAATTAAAAATTCAATTTCTCAGGTGCACTAACCCCATTTCAAGACCATGTGTGTCCTGTGGCTCCTGTGTTAGGAAGCATAGATACAGAACACTTCCCTTATCACAGAAAATTCTTTTGGACGGTGCTGTTCTAGGAGATGAAATAAACCCCATTTCTCTCTGGCGATCTTGATGCATTGTCCTGTTGACCTTGAACCCTGTGAGCCTGGTCCTCAATAGCTTGCTCCTCACTGTGCTCAATGTCTTTTATTAGTTCTCTCTGTGGAATCACTTTGTCTTTTAACCTCTAACAGCAACCCAGGGTACAACTGGTCCTTTTAAAATCCTCTTCATTTGCCACAAGTCCCTCCCTTGAAGACTTTGGTAAACAGTCTCAGCCATTGACTGTGGAAACACTACGCCAATCTGTCCTCTTCTTCTTTGAGCCTTATACTGTACTCCAGCATGCATCCACCCCTCCTGCACAATCTAGCCCTGTGTTCCTTCCATTTTGAGTCAAACTCATGGTGGCAAAGCAGTTCAGCATGCGGACTTTGGATTCCAATGGACCAGCTGCCGCAACATCCCACCTGTATAACAGACAATATTGATCACCTCACAGATAGTCACTAGCTCACCAGTGAATGGGGATGAAAACAATGCCTACTTCAGTGGGTTTCATGAGGATTGCATGACCCAAATTTGTCACATTCTTAGTGCAATACATGCCAAATTTCACATTGCCATTCCTGCCTTCCTCCTTCCCTCCCCCCCTTTCTTCTCTCCCTTTCTCTCTCTCTCTCTCTCCTTTCTCTCTCTTTCCTGCCAGGACTATGTCAGAGGTTATATTTGATTACAAATCCAGAACCCCTAAGTAAGCAACAGCTTAAGCACACACTGCTTTGTTATTTTCTGTACAACACAGAAGCTAGTGGGAGACAGAGGCTGGCCATGGCCCACTAGCTGAATGACATGGCTTCTATGATTTCTTGGCCTTTCCCTCCTGCTGGCATGAATCCTGCTGTCATTAAGCCTGTGATTCACACTGAAGAAAGAAGAAGACCTAGTGCTTGTCTAAGCAGGAAAAAGTTTCCCCCAGAAATCCCTGAGGAATGTGGAATGTTGGCTTTTAGCTGGCCTGCCTTCGTTGTAGAGAAAGGCAGTCAACATGGGTGAGAGTGGAGTGGCGGGAGACCACATGTAGATTCCTCCGCAGGTAGGAGATAAGCTCCTGTGTGTCCAGTTTTTTCCCCATGGCTCCGCTGTGACTTCATTTAATAGAAATTCTTACTATTCTTTTAGACGTGTCTAAATGGCCACAGAAATTCAAGAATCCCTTCTCCCAATTGCTTTGCGACCCTCGCTCTACCGCCTTGTATTTTGTCCATTCACCATGTGGGCGCAATGATACAGATCGGACAACTGGATTTTAGGTATGTTTCCATCTGAATACAATCTTTATTAAAGTCTCTGGACTTAACAGTTCTTCATGTCTTCTTAAAAAATGCAGTCAATAGCCATGTGGTTAGTTTCCCTCCATAGTTCTGACTTTGTATACTCGAGTCCGCAGAATTTACGTGTTGGAGTCAGAATATGCTTTTTAACATAGAGCATGATATAGCGACATATAAAGCTCTTGTCATACACAGAGGATCCATACATTCCATTTTGTAATATTTGTCCACTTTAAATCTTTTCCCGTTTTTTATATCTGTGGTGTCCATTTTCAGACTAAGACCTGTTTATGGCTGTTTTTAGTATTTACTTGAACATATATAGGCACATTAGTTGACGTGTGTGTATCATATCTTGGAGATGGTGAATATTCCTGACTATTTTTAACCTTTTCACATTTTATGGTTTTACTTATTCCCACAATTCCTTTGGCATTTAAAAAGAAAAAAATGTTAAGGAAAAAAAAATGTGTAGCTCTGAGAGTGTTTGATACATTAAATGCTTTCTAGCTTGGAGATCCTGGAGTAATGTCAAAACTTACAGTCCGTAAATAGTTTCATTGTAATGTTGAACATAAATATTGCCCATAAAGTCAAGACTCATGAGTAAGGCACTCTGAAAAATGTTCAAAGACCCACCATACTTTTAGCTAAGCAGTACCAATGCTAAAGTTACAAACATCTGCTTAGAACAGTTTTCTATTAAGGACTGTTTTTTACAGGGAAAAATTTGAAGAAAATGTCACATGCTTACTATTACATCATGCTGTAGACTTTCTACACCTCTGTAAAGCCCAAGGTTATATGAGCTCAAACCCCCCCCAATAAACTGCCACTGAAAGGCTGCCCCATTTCACACAGTGGACATTCCTGGGGGCGGTGTTCAAAGAAGGACATCTCAGTCAGACTCATGCAATGGAAATTTTTTTTTTTTAATACAGTTTTGAAACAAAAGCTATATTTTGTAGGTCTCCACTAAGCAATCTGTTGGGGGCAAGGGAAGATGAAGCAATCAAATCCAAATAAAGCAAAGACACTTCCAAGACAAATATGATTCACAAAGCAAGTGGGAAGGGGAATGATTCTCAGAACCACAAGTCACATATGTTGGGGTTTGTGTTTATTCTTTGCGAGGTTCCAAAAGGAGAATTACTCTAGAGCAAAATATTATGCACCCAACAAAACCATGTACTGGACATGAGGGCAGTGTCCCTTTCAGTGGAGTATTGGCTTTTTGAGAGAAGAGCCATCTAATCAGTGCTATAGGCAAAGTAGAGAATGGGAAAGTTTAGGAGAAAAAAACCCAGATTTGGAGTTCTGATTCTGGCACTCTTCATTATGTGACCATTGGCATCACTTAAGCTGTCTAAAATCTGTTTCTTTAATTTAAAAAATCCACTGTGATATGTCAGTCATGGGATTATTCCATTCTGGCAGACACTTACAGAAGTGCTTTGCAAAATGTAAACACTGAAATGATTGTTAATAAATTAATGATGTTAATAAATGAATAAACGTTAAATATATATTTTTTAAAGATTTCATTTATTTATTTGACAGAGAGATAGAGAGAGGCAGAGAGGCAGGCAGAGGGAGAGGGGGAAGCAGGCTCTCCACTGAGCAGGGAGCTCGACGTGGGGCTCAATGCCAGGACCCTGGGATCATGACCGGAGCCGAAGGCAGCTACTTAACCAACTGAGCCACTCAGGCTCCCCAAAAACATTAAATATCTTAAACAGATAGAAATATTAACTAAAATATTAAGATAATTACCACAAGATTTCAAATACTAGTAGTTTCCCAATGACTAAAAAGTCATCTACATTTTCAATATCCCCTTGTATGGCCTGTTACAACTCAAAATAATTTTCCTTTTTTTGTTTGTTTCATACGGTCTCTAAAACTGGGCCCACCCATGTTACAGATTTCCAGCTTCTACTCTACAAAATTCCCATACTTCCACTTCATCCACTATTATTTGATAACCTATGGATAGAAAGTACTCGAGAGACTGGGGTGGGAACTCAGCCCATTGGCTTCCCATCATGAGCCTTTCATCTGGAATACTCCTTTTTAATACAAGAGAAAAGTACTTCAAAGAAACTAAATTAAAGATATAAATAAAAAGTCACCACTTTCCATGTTAAGACTCTATCACCTCTAACTGGATTTCTTTCCAAAAGCTCTGCTGTCATGAGGTTACATATATTTTTATTCCAAAAAAGGATGACTCTCTTAATTTACCACATTTATTTTATTTTATTTATTTTTTTAAAGATTTTATTTATTGATTTGACAGAGAGAGACACAGCGAGAGAAGGAAAACAAGCAGGGGGAGTGGGAGAGGGAGAAGCAGGCTTCCCGCGGAGCAGGGAGCCCGATGCGGGGCTCGATCCCAGGACCCTGGGATCATGACCTGAGCTGAAGGCAGATGCTTAAGGACTGAGCCACCCAGGCGTCCCTACCACATTTATTTCAATGCAGTAGTCCTGTGAGTTATATCTGGCTTGATGCTTTTCTATAATCAAGTGTGTGCTGTCCCATACTCTAGCCGACAGGCACATACGGCTCTTTAAATTAAATTTTAAATTAATTAAAATTAAGTAAATTTTAAAACTCACTTCTTCAGTCACACTATCAGTATTTCATGTGTTCAGCAGCCATTCATATGTGCCTGGAGGGCTGCCATATTTGTTGCTGTTACAGAATATTTTCTTCAGTACAGAAAGTTATATTGGGCAGTGCTTGACCAGCTTTTTTCCACTTGGTCCATGATGACTTTATCTTAAAAATGAATAAAGGAAATAGCTATGAAAAGAAATCATTCATAGTAACATAAAATTCAGATCTGGGAAGAACAGGAAAAACTATGGTTTTGGCCTGGATTTCTGCCTTCCTCTGGAGGAGATCATGTTATTCTTAGCTCCAAGGTAAAACAACATGGGCCCAGAAATACAGGTGACTGGTTCAAATTCACAGGGAAGGGTGTCAGACAGGGGATTTGAACTTGGGTCCCCTTTTCTTACTGCGATCTTTCTTTTATAATTCCACACTTACCCTTCTCCATTTATCATGCACCCTCAAAAGACAATCCAACAGGCTTCAATTTTATTGACTTTGATGATAATTTGTAAAATTTAAAGCCAGTAAGAACATGCCTATGAAAACACATTCACAATAAAGACATAAACAAAAATACCACCTCACTATCATATATGATCCGTGAAAAAGTAATTGTTAAAATTAGCATGCATTTATATTCTACACACAGCAACACATATCTTAAGCAGATCATTTCACTAACATACATTTCAGTAACATATGTGACATAAATTAGCATTATGATGCCAATTTCATAGATGAAGAAATGGAAACTTAAAGAGGTCAGGTAGCATCATGCCTAAGACCCCAGTGCTAGAAAGAAGCAGACATCCTAAAATTTAAATCCAGGTGTGTTTGACTGTAAAAACCCATTTCCCCAGTCAGAGCCCTCCATAGATAATCCCCTGTGAAAATAAGCTGTGAAAATATTTTCTAAGTTTTTATCATCTCTAACACTGCATAAGCTTTTGTGTGTATGTGCCCATGTGTGTGTGTGTATGTGCATCTGTGTGTGTGTGTGAGAGAGAGAGAGAGAGAGACAGAACGACATTTTTTTATACTTGATATTGTATTTCTGCTCAAATTTCCATTCTGACTGACTTATTCCAGGGGACTTAATTCATATGATAAATATAATCAAAGAGGAGGTTAAGGTAAAGATGTAAAAGAACAAGAATTTTTCAGTTCATTAAGCATAGATTTATCAAATATAAAAAGCAAACAGTTCCTCCCTGCTGTCCCTCCTCCAACTTGTTCTCTCTTTCTGTTTTTCTCCATCTCTCTTGCTCATACTCATTCTGAGAAAGTTCAGTTTAAAAATGTGGGTCATATTTACATCCAGCAGGAGAGATTTGTCTTATGAATGGGAGTGTGGATGCGATACTCATTTTTTTCAGTCCAAAACAAAACAATGGAAACAAATTTATTGAGTGTTTCTTATGTTATAGAAATCGTGCCAGGGTTTAGCTATACAAGAGATAAATTCAGCAGCATCTGTGGACTAAGGGGCATATTGAGCTTAGAAGATAAATGATGAATTTAAACAATCCCAAACCAAATGATAACACGGTGAAAACCCTCGAAATAAGAGGCTTTCTGGGACAAGTGTCTGTTGAGAGATTACGATTGCAACATAGATCATCATGCTGTTTATTAAAATAAATATTCATTCTATTGAAAGGGTTGCTGGTAGTAACAGGAATAAAATAAGGGTTCATTTCTAATATTTGTCTCATTCTATCCTGCTGCATCCTGGGTAAATGGAGGAGAATATGCATAGAATGTCAGTGCTTTTTCACTTTGCCATCTCTTTCTTACCTACTAACTAATGATAAGTTTCCTTTTAGAACATGAATGATCCAACTCTTACCTCATCTTATCTTGAAACCTATAATGAAATAGATACATATGTTAACAAGTGTCCGAACATACCATTATTCACAGTATGAAAATGTTAACATAGCATTATGGAAATATGAAGAACTTTGCATATTAATGAAATCCTTTTATATTAAATGTTCACAGGCTGAAAAGTTGTCTCCAGCTTCATTGATTCAAGCAATAAATGGGGCATATGATCTGGAAAAATGTGCCCATCAATATCCTTCTTTCTAGACCAACTGTAAGATGAGCATGTCTATATTGTGTTCCAGATGACCACCAAAAGAACTCATTCCTTTGAGCTATTTTTCATACTGCTGTATATTTGAATTGATCAAATGCCGAGAGACTTGACGCTTTCAAACCATGTGGGAGCCATACATTGGCAGGGAGAGACAGAAACCTTCTTTTAGCAGCTGATCAGCAGCCCTTGTTATAGCCTCGCACAGTTCGTGCTCAGAGAAAAAGTCAAGAGCTAACATCACTGCCAGACACTTTATTTCTGCATTTTACCTATTAGCTTTTCATAAGCCTGTATTACAACCAAATTTTAACACCAAGTACACAATATTAAACATTAATTTAAAAGAACTTGAGAGAAATCATATTACACCTCCTAGTACATTTAATTTAAAATGCTAAAAGCAAATCTTTTTCCTATATACTGTGTTTGCCTTTTTGGAAACAGGAACATGCATACTGATTTTCATTTTTATTAAGTGGCTACCTATAATTGGGGGAGTCTCAGAGAGTCAGAAAATAAAACTCACATACCATGGGAAATGGACAAGTTCTTATTACTCAATAATTTATTTTTCCAAGGCTTGCTAATCATTTCACCCAACAAACAATTGAATCTTTTTAAATATAATCTTCCATTGCAATATTTCATGGATTAAAAAAAATAGTTCTCAATAATTTCTAAGAAAGAAGAAGCAGCATTGAAAATCAGTTAAAGTCATAGCCACATTTTTCAAAAATGGGGGGGCACTATGAGAAAGCACTGTCATTCCATTTTATTATTTATTTGTTTTTATTTATTTCCTCAGCACTTTGGTTTGATGATATGCTTTATTGTTTTTTTCCAGAATCCTTGGGAGATGCAACTGTATAAATTTTATTTCATACTTTTTTCTTTTTTTTTTTTTTTTTGTAGAAGACTGTTGGAGAAGTGACAATAGTCACTGTTTCAGTTTGGAGAAGGAAGTGATGAAGAGGCTATGCATCAAAATCCATACCCCCAGCAGATCCAAGGGAGGCTTTAATTTGCTGTCTCTGAATAGCCTGGTCACATAGAGTATAATCATTTTAGTCATTTCATTCAAATCCCTCAAACCTTTGGCACACAGACACAGCTTCTTCCTGCTTCAATTGACCGCTCGAAATCCCATCCCACTTCCCTTTCAGTTCTCCAACCGGCCAGTCATGCAGCAACCACCAGTGTGTTCAAATATTATGACCTGGTGAACTAACAGTATCTTTATAGTCATTTGGAATAATCACGCCATTAGGTTAATGATCCTTAGAAGTTTAAATGACCTAGGTTGCCTTAATCTTTGGAATAACTTGGCAATGAAGATCACTCTCTATTAGTTAATGCCTTTATTTGGCCATTGTTAACACATGTTAACACGTGATGACTTTCCAGTGTAGACACTCCCCATCCCCTGATTTTACAATGTTGAAAAGAAAACAGAATTTATGTCAGTCTAAAATGTTGGCAAAGTGATCTATTTGACTTGAAATAACCAAAATGATTTATTCATGTTATTTAACTTCAGCAAATGTTTATTGATCATCTTTATCAGAATATTAAGTTTCTACCAATTAAGTAAATACTGATAAATGAAAATTATAATGATAAATCCATGTAAGGCTAGAGTAACCACAAGAAGCTCCTTGTTGAGTTACTATCTTAGATCATAGTTTGATTTTAAATACAGTCTCCAAACCAAGCTCTGTTATAACCCCTACACTAAATGATATTGATTTTTCTTAAAAGAGAAGATATTCAAATTCGTATGTATGTGTGAATTAAAATCACATTGGAAACATTTTAGTCATTATGAAATTTTAGCTTACAAAAGGATATATGCAACTCTCTACTCACTTTTCCCATTATAGTGGGCTTTGGTTCAAGTTTTCATTGCATTTGCAAAACTCCCCTAACTTCTGTCTTTTAAATTTTTTCCCCTATAAATCCCCTTTTCATTACAACACATTGCAACAGAGTGGGCTACCTAAGCTCAATTTAATTTTATCACCCTGCTTTAAATTCTCTGTTGCCTGTAACAAAGTCCAAGCCCCTTTGCCTGGCCCACAAGACTACTAATAATCTGCTCTTTTCTCTGCCTCAAGTTTTACCATTTGCCAACTCACGTAGCTGAACAGTCACTTTCCTACATACACAAACGTACACACGTACAGGTATGTACGCACATAGCATGTTTACGTGCACACACGCACGCACCTGCACGCACGCACGATAGGCGCAGCCACTCTCTCAGCTGTTACACCACCTAATAGAGCTGCCTATTTCAACAGCAACGATCGGAGCCAGTGCATTGGCAGTAGCCTGCAGGTGGGGAGCAGCTTTCTGGTTTATTTTCCGTGAATTTTTGGTAACCAAAACTGATTTCTTGGCTGATAAAGTTTCCTGGAGGGTTTTTTGGTTTGTTTTTGTTTTTGTTTTAATGCATCATGGAGAATGGACTAGAGGAATCTAAGGATTGGGAAAGGCCAGTCGATAATTAATTTCATGGGAATATTAAAGATGTGTGGCCTTAATTCATACTTCAATCTGGTGAAGCTGTGAGAAGAGATTATTTTTTTCTTTGTTTTTTTGTAAGGCTTTCTCAGCTAAATACAACATGTTAACACGTGATGACTTTCCAGAATCCTCCGGAGAGAGTGAGAAGACCCCTCTTCTCTCATTTATCTCTTCTGCCTCTTTTCGGTGACTTTATAATTAGACATAATTTAATTGAGTAGGGGTTGATTTGGTAAGTATTAATTTATTTATGTACATAGATAATTATTTAAGGATTGTGTAAGGATCAGAATGCTCATTAGTTGATTTATATAAACATATGTGGGGGGATTATAACTGCTTTGCAGAATATAGTCTAAAAAGTCAAATGTTATTGATCTGTTGATATATTCAAATGTTAGCTATGAAGAAAAGACAATTGAAATAAAACAGGCACCATATCTTAGGTTTTAGGCTTAAATTATTCTTAAGTGTGTAAAATAATCAATTCTTTTGTTTTTTTTCTTTTAAAAGTCAACTTATTTCCTTTTGTGCTGGGAAAGCTAACATAAAAGAAGATGCAGTATTTCAAGCAATAGAAATTTCAAAGCGTTCATTCCTAAGATTTTGCTTGATAAAAGAAGCAAGCAAAATCTTAGGAATGAACACCTTGAAATTTATATTTTAGTATCTCTAATTAAGCATTCAGATTTAGCAATGAATTTTCTTGGGTCTTCACTTAAAAATTATTTTAGAGACATTCTCTGGAATTCATCTCTTCATATACTCATCTGAGGGTAGTGACAATATTTCTTTTCATTATTTCTGCATGTATTTATCTTATACCCTAGCTGTTTTCTATTCTTCCTTCAAACTTCTCATTTCATATCCTCCATGGTCCCAGCCATGCAGCAGTGAAATCAGGTTCTTCTTGGACACAAGGAGTAATTTGCAAACTAGCTATTTTTCAATGAAATATAAAGATAGGAAGAATCCACACCAGGACATACTTGCAAAACAACTTCAAAATTAGTAAGTCCTATGAATTTATAATTTTAATACAGGTGACAAAGCTATATATGAGAAATAAATTTTAAAAGAATGACACTCTACTCTAAATTGGTTGACTAACTTTTGGGGCAGTTGTGCAAGTACTAATTCATACCCTTGAAAAGGTTTGGAAAACTCTCCTCTGCAAGAGATGTTCGTCTTACCTGTAGCAGGAGAGGCACCAACTCACATCAGGACAGAAAATATCCATCTGGCCCTGTTCCAAAGCCTGGTTCCAGGATGAGAACTTTATGCAGATTAAGAAAAATGGTCTCAAATTCTTGTTATTCCATAGGGCCATATTGGAGTAGTTTGACTTTGTGTTTAAACCAAAATTCTTCAAAAGGATTGTGGTTGTAGTTTTCCAAGACAATAAGAATCCCCAAAAAGGCAAGAAAGGCATTCATCAGAAGTCTTATAATATTTTCTGCCCTTTTGAAATCACTTTTTTTTTTCCTCTGAAAGAGAAAGGAGATTGATTTTACATTGTGTGTTTGTGTGTGTGTGTGTGTGTGTGTCCATTTTAAGGACAAGATAGTGTTTATGATCCATTTGGATATTGACGTGGATGGGATAAAAGCTGGAAGGTGAGTAGGTTGGTCTAGGAGAGGGAATGAGAATTACAACCACCAAAGAACCATTTCCTATCCATTCCCATTTCCCAAATGATGATGCCAAGCATTTTGAGAGTCAGGAACACCAGATTTGTTTTTTTTTTTTCCTGTGGGAATTCCCATCTGGATTCCAGAAGAGAATTTAGGAATAAGAAAATGCTCATATGCAAGATGTAAGTAACAATGTTTCTATACCACCCAGTCACTTTTGTTGGTGGTATAACAGACATTGCTATTTAAAACCTCTTTTCAGACAGTCCAGTGAAATAACATTTCCAACCAAACTTTCATCAATTATACTAATACCAATCAATAGCATTTGCCATTGCTTGTATAGTATACATTTAAACCTCCAATAAAAATGGATGTGTAAACATTTTTACTTAGGAGAAACCTAGCTGCCTTAATCAAGAGATTAAAAGAATAGTATTTCTGATATATATTTTTTTGCTTCTCCTAAGTATTTCTTTCTTTTTTTATTTTGGAAAGCCAAATTTGTAGTCCCTTATTACTACAAATAACCTTACAACTATTTAAGAAAAGGCTTAAATTTTGTAGGAAATATTAATATGCATTCAACTCTAGAAAACACTTTCTGTATTTATCTTGTTGAAAGATATGGGAAAAATGGAAGACACATTGGGGATTATGTGGGCTCTTAAATTCAGTGAATATTTGTTTAACAAACTTTTTTCTTTTTTTAATATATTTTTAAATTATTTATTTCACCCATCAAGATATAATTTAAATAAAAATTTGGAGGGCGCCTGGGTGGCTCAGTTGTTAAGCGACTGCCTTCGGCTCAGGTCATGATCCTGGAGTCCCGGGATCGAGTCCCGCATCGGGCTCCCTGCTTGGCAGGGAGTCTGCTTCTCCCTCTGACCCTCCCCCCTCTCATGCTCTCTGTCTCTCATTCTCTCTCTCTCTCAAATAAATAAATAAATAAATCTTTAAAAAAAAAAATAAAAAAAATAAATAAATAAAAATTTGGAGTTTAAAAACTACTTTTTAAAAATGTAAAAGATTTTAAAAATTAAAAAAATAACTGGCTTTAGAAGGAAATTTTGTGTTTTTAAGTATCATTGATAATTTGTAGTTTTTGGTTAAAATATTTATTCAGATTCTCAATGTGAATTTTTAAGAGAGAAACTAGAAAAAGAAACAGAAGCAGAATGCTATTTAGACTAGAAAAGCCATGATACTTAAAATATTTTAAATGCCTTTAAAATGTCAAGTGGATTTTCTTTTCAAGAAAAGTAGAAATAAATTGCTGTGACAAAATTATTTTCAGTTTAAGTCTTCCCATCTATCACTAAATTCTATACCTGAAACAAACTTTATTTCTGATAAAAATATAAATTATAGTTATTTTTCACATATGAAACATAGTATCAAGACAAATTCATATATCTTTAAAATATCTAATGCTCCAACAAATTAATATGAATAATAAGTACTTATGGACCTAACCTACAAATATGGAAAAATAAAAGAAAATTATTCAAAAAGGAGAAAATCTGTTATGAAAATATTGCTGAATAAAAAAATGTGTAGTAACAAAAAAATACCGTATTTCATTATCAAACATTCAGCAAATTTTTAAAAAGTTGATAACCTATAATGGCAAAGAAAGGTACTATTGCATACTTCTGGTAGTGATGTAAATTCTCTGGAACTATCTGGAAAGTAATTTGAAGTAATCACTAAAAGCTTAAAAAGAGATTCATATCCTTTAAATCAGTAAGTGTATTTCTAGGAATCTGTATTGAAGAAATGGCTAGAAATGTGAATAAAGATTTATGTAAGAATATATTCTTAATAGAATTATAGTTGTAAAATTTTAGAAACATGATAAATATCCAATGGTGGATAATGACTAATAAATTATCATGCATCCATCTGATGGATGGTTGGTAGTAAAAAGAATTAAAAAAATAATTTAAAAATTAAGCTTGACACTTCTATCTTCACAGTTGAAGGCAGTCTCTGAAAGCAAACTGCCACATATGTAATCTCTCTTAAGTCATGGATAGATGATAGATAGATAGCAACAGAGAAACACACAAGACAGACAGATTCCAGGATGCAATATATAAGGAAGAATATAAAATAATATTTCCTGAGGAAGAATATAAAATAATAGTTACAGTTTGATGAAAGAATATTATTCCCAGAGAGAATTCCTGAAGGGAAGGAACTATTTGCACAAGAGGCCAAAGGGGTTTCTTACAGAAAAGGAATAGAAATCCCAACTTTCCTTCTAGGATTCCAAGATCATGTATTTGCTATCTATTGCTGCATTAAAAAAAAAAAAAAAAAAAAAAAAAGAATCCCAAAATTTAGTGGCAAAAACCCACCACCTTTTAGCTGCTTACAATTCTCTGGTAGCAGTTTGGGCTGGGATGATCTGGATGGGTCTTCTGCTGGTCTCAGTTGGGATTGCTCATGTGGCTGCAGTCAAGTGGGGACCTGGCTACTACTGGATGGTTAGGATATCCTCATACACAAATTTGGAGTTGGGGCTGTCTGTCAGCTGTACCTTTCTCTATATATGGTGTCTCATCACCAAGAATGCAAGCTCAAACTTCTTCACATAATAGATTCAAACAGCTTAGGTCTCAAAATGAAAGATACAAAGCCTCCTGAGGCTTTGCTCAGAAGGCATGAAACATTGCTTCATATTTATTTGACCAAAGCAAGTCATAGGGCCAGCTCACATTTTAAGGGAAGAGAAATAGAGTCCATCTTGATGGAAGAGTCACAAAATCATATTGCAAAGGCCATGCGTGCAGGGACAGAAGGAATTATTGCACCTATCTTGACAATCTGCCATAAAAACTGTAATACCTGTGTTGTTAGACTGGAATGGTATTGATGAAATAACATTGGCTGGAATAAACCTCAGAGAAAAATTCCTCATTGTTTGGGAGAATACCAGACTGGTAATCAAGCCACATCACCATTCATTCTTTTAGGAGGAGTTGTTCGCTCCTGGGTATGGCTAAGATTGAAGGCCCTTTGGATTCAGCACTGTCTAGATCTGGGGGGAAATAATTAAGCATGTTTAATGTCCACTACTATGCCTATCATCTTGGAAAACTGAGTGTTTGGTAGTACACTATTTGGTAGGAATCTGGCCAAACAAGATTACTGTTGCTATGCCAGCAGACCAATATCCACTGTGCAGGATATTCAGCAATGGTGTCATTTGGCAGAGATAAAAAAAAAAAAAGAAGAAGAAGAAGAAAAAGACAGTGAACTAATCAGACTTTCTAGGTCTTTCTCTCTTCACCTGGCTGGATTGAGTAACAACTCCTTCCCTACCACTACTCCAGGTTCTTGGAAATTCAAGCAAGCTAACGATCCTGTGTGAATGATTCTGGACTTCTTGCTAGTAGAGAATGAATAAGAAAGAAAACAAACTGCTAATATTTACTAAGTGTTCACCAAAATCAGGCACTTTTAAAAATTCCTTAGAAATATTATCTCATTTATTCTTTTGAAAACTCCAGTGAGGTAGATATGATATCACTTCTTCTTTATTCATATGTGCATATAATATACACATATTAAATTATAAGTGTTTCTTCCTGCCACATTTCCCATTCCACCATTTTACTGTATTGTACATAGAAACAGGACTAGGTCTCAGTTCAAGAGACTCATCCTTGTCTTATAAACTGCACATTGGGAATATCTTAACTCACTCCTGCGTACCTGACCAGCCCAGGTCCCCATATTACCTGAACACAAAGCATCATAATTATTGCAAAGATGTGCTCATTCTTTCATCACTCAGTCTCATGCCCTTGCCAACTGACAGTACTGGACAAAGCAGAGGCAGAGGAAACACAGGGGGCTCTGATTGACTGGGACTGTCTAAATATCCAGGCCTTTGTGACACCATTAGTTGCCCCATGCATCCTGTAATGCAAGCACCTGCCTCCTGATTTGATCCCACAGTTCAAAGAGTTACTATGTTTTTTTCAAGCTGGCCCCATAAATCTAAGCCAACCAGTGCATTTGGGGGCCAGATTATGCTCTGTAATATGGAAGAAAGTTGGCTATACTCGCACTGAAGATAGAGATGCTGTGCGAACTTGTTTGAGGGAAGACATACTGAAATCACACGGTAAATGCAAAAGTTTATATTTGATTATTGATGTAAGGGATTTAAAAAGCGATTCTAAAATTATACCCCTTTTTGGGGTGGAACCCTCCTGTGAAATATGATGCTCCCATTCTACTCTTATTACCAGTAGGAAAGCTGAGGCAGTGAGGAGTTAGCTCACTTTGCTGAGGTCACATAACTCATGAGGGAGGTGGGAGAATTTGAACACATGTGGAGTCTAAGTCCAGAGCCTGCACTCTCTGAAATATGTTATTTTTGGAGATGAATTTGACAAGGAATGATGATGGATCAAATATTGGCCAGAAGATGAAGGAGAGTGAATTGTCAAGATGAATATGCCATGGCAAATTCTCTAAGATGGAAAGGGACCAGCTTGGGAGGAGAAGGACATGTTGAGTTTGAGATGCCTTTAAGACATTGATGTGGGCATCAGGAACCCAGAATTTGACATCAGTGAAGTTTTCTTACAAAACCACAAATGTTACACATTTGAATGCCAAAGAAAAGTTTGGAGTGACTTAGTAATGTATCTGGGTTAATCAGAGTTGAACATACACTTTTTAAGTGCTTAACTTACTTAGGCTTCAAGTTGAACAATTTGTGGAGTTAAACAAGCTCATTTGTATCATTTGGTCCTTTCTTCAAAGTAGTTTTAGTTAAGGAAGAGGCCGAAACTGCTATTAAGTCCTTTTAGTGTGAGGCCTGTGCTGTAATCTAAGTGCTTTTACTTTAGTGGAATTTCACTGTATCCAGCGTGTCCTATTCCCAACATGCACAATCTTGCCTCCTAACTCTGTCACAACCTCTTTGCAGGCTATCCAGTGTCCCGTGTTGAATCAGCAAGGGATGGGGAATCCCTGTGAAGCTTAGGGACTCTGTGGGGGCTAGTGACTGACGAGAAGCTATCTGAAAAAGAACTGAAAGCATAGAATCCTGCTGACTTTGTAGACAATGTTAGAGAACGAGGAATTGGCCACCACCATGTAAATTAAAATTTTCTATCTTAACCCTTGCACATATCCCAGAGTTGAATTATACTTTGTTCATTACGGGTGCCTTGCGTTGAGAATACCCCTACAACATTTATACTGAAATATTTGAGATACAGAGGTCTAACTTTGGGCTTATGTGGGAAAAAGGAATAGGGAAATAGCTTTGGGGTTTTAAGATTATTTGGGAGGGCCAAGAAAGGATTGCATTAATCATTTTGTCTTCCTCAATATTTTAACTTCTTTCATCAGTACCTTTTCAAGGCTGACTTCAAGTAAAAGAACAAGGTGAAGTGTTTGAAAGGCCTCATTGAAAACAAAACAAAATAAAACACAAACAAAAAAGTGAAAACAAACCCCTCACAAAACTAATATATATATATAATACATATATTACAATATATATTATATGTATTTAATATATTACATGATTATTTATATTACATGTAATATATAAGTATGTAAATATTATATAAATAGATAATATGTTATATATATACTATATTATATATGTATATATTATACCCACTCATATATATATATATATATATTATACCCACTCTTTAATCTTTTCACTAACCGCCCTATACAGGTGCTCATTCCTGATACATTCCTTGTACTCCAAACTCCATCTCAACATCTGCTTCAAAGAAGTCTACCGGTGACAATATCATATAGCGAGGCCTAATATATGATTCCAATCAAATAAAGCTTTGATGCTAAATGCTAAAAAATAAGAAGAAAAGAAAAAAGCTGCTGTGGCTAAATCAGGGTGTGGGGCTTCTGGCCTCCCCAATAAACTATGACAACCAGGTAGCACGTTTGGAAACCCTTTCTCCATTCCAGTCTCCTCCTGACAAGTAGAAGCAGAGGTCTAGAGGGCGTTAGTCACCCACACTTATGTTGAGCATATGGATAGGGGCTGAGCTCATGCTCTTTATTCCATTTTGGTACTTCAGGGCTGCTCGAGGGTCAATCACATGTAATCTCTCAAATTCACTCAAATTTTAAATCAAAATGATATACAATGAATGTTATAAGTAACATTCAAAATTTGCAAGAAATGTTTTGATTCATTCCCTAAATCCACTTCTCACATGTCTACTTCCGTTCCAACGTTAGCCTCCTTAATCAATTTGTGAAGAGAAGTTTTGTAAATTAGATGAAAGCACACTAGCTCTGTCAAAGAACAAGGCTTAGTCTGGTTAAGTAATCTCTCTTGCAACTTAACAAAACCCATTATGAAGGGACTTTTGGTCTCAACGAAAATGAAATTCTCTCAGCGTTTGTGACTGACCAGCAGGTCTTTCAGATGAGCACATATCCTTGATTAAAGGATTTAGGCCATGCTATGGGCTAAGTCCAGGGTCGCTGAGGTTTGCAGCTCAAATGCTGTGGCTCAGAGAGATTTAGGATTTAAAATATTCCAATCCAAAGCAAATTATGTGTGGTCTGCCTAATGCAGCAGTTTTGAACCGAGGGTGATTTTGCACCCAGGAGACATTTGGCAATTTCTGGAGATATTTTGGTTGTCACAACTGGTGGGTGCTAATGGAGTCTAGTGGGTAGAGGCCCGGGATGTTGCTAAACATCCTACCTTGCCGAGAACAGACGCCACAATAAATAGTCATCTGACTGAAATTGTCAATAGCATAGCTGTTGAGAAACAGTTTTAATACCATTGCCCTGCTGACTTTTTTTTTTTTAAGATTTTATTTATTTATTTGACAGAGAGAGACACAGCAAGAGAGGGAACACAAGCAGGGGGAGTGGGGGAGGGAGAAGCAGGCTTCCCGCAGAGCAGGGAGCCCGATGCGGGGCTTGATCCCAGGACCCTGGGACCATGACCTGAGCCGAAGGCAGACGCCCAACGACTGAGCCACCCAGGCGCCCCTGCCCTGCTAACTTAACAGAACTGGCAAATGACACTAGAATGAGGCTTGGACCAGGAACCCCTAATGTGAGGTTTGCTGTCATGTGAGTTCCTCTGACAAAGGTTCTAAAGAGCATTTTGACTTGATAACTAGGCTTGATTGCTTAGATCTTAATGTTTCTAGCCTCACCTTGGCTAATTAGCTAGAACTCCTGCTCATATAAATGGGTTTTCCATGAGCACAATGGAGAGAGAGAGGTTGACACCATGATGAAATGAAGCTTGTCAAATTTGTTGTAATTAAAAACAGCTCAGATGTCTGTCCCCTCTTGAAACCTAAATGCTATTAAAGGAGTACCTACCTGATAAATAAAAACTGCAGCAAATTAACTACTTTATGCTTTTCAGAAAGACTAAAACTAAGTTTTAACTTTTAAAAATTGCCTCTTAGTTTCTTTCAGACCTGGTATGTTTCATTAGCCCCTTTCCATATTGTTCCCCATTTTATTAGCTGGAAAGAACATTCCACTTTGGCAACGTGAGAGGTAACACTTTGACTCCTTTTCTATATTCTTCTTCATATTGGAGATTCAACAACATACAACGTTATTGTTAGAAAATCATTCATACCCAGATCCTTCTATGTTGTGTATCCTCAAAGAGTCTTCTGGAAAATGGACTTGTGTCTTCTAGATACAAAGTATGAATAACTGCTGTGATGTTGAAGGTGAGAAAGGAGGTACGAAATCAGAAAAGACCATCGTAACTCAAAGTGGTAAAAAAAAAAAAAAAAAAAAGCTGCTAAAAGCAGTGATATTTGAGCTGAATTTAGAAAGCTAAATTAATAAGGTAGAACAAGAAAGGGAGGTGGTGTGAGTAAGGAGGAATGGATACAACTCAGCATGTAAGGAAATGCTATAAGATAGACATTTCAACAAAATTTCCAGCTATATTTTTATTTGGGCTGGCGTTCCAACTTGGATTCAAGTAGAAAAATCGTATAGCCTTATTATTGCTCTTGGCTCCTATTAAAAAAAAATTAAATAAAGTCATGTGCTTCCCCCCTTTTGATTCTCCCAGGCAAAAGTTCTGTTAATACTGAAGTATCTTTTGCTTTTCTGCTTACTTTATATATATATAATATATATATCAGGTGAAATGAGTTTGAACAACATTACGGAGGTTTCAAATTAATAGAAACTAAGGTTCATTTCTGAATTAAAGCTAAATATTCTTATCTGTTCACAAAATTTTCAAATACATTTAAATATATTAATCTTTTGAAATGAACTCAATAAAATACTCCATTCACTGAGCTGAAGAACCAGAACCACAGTGTATTCTTACAGAAGACCTCCTTAATATTAAGGAGCCACCTAGGAGCTGTTTATTTGCTTCCCTTACAGCCACCCAGCTGTTACTTCCATTTGTGGTCTAAGTGCTAATTGCATAATGTCCCTAATTTATACCCGCTGGTAGATCTGATCACCACATTACCTGGAGGGTAAGCTTTAATTAGAGAAATTTCTGAACAAATTATCTAAAGAGCTTGTTTAGCATGATTAAATGCAAGAGGGTTCCCCCCTCTTTTATTTTTAAGAATGAACACTTACTTTCTACTAAAACTTTGCAGATAAAAAGCAACATTGGTTCTAATTAAGGCCTATCAAATGAGTAGCAGCATTACCCAAGAAAACAGATTGAATTCTGATGTGTGCAGCTGAAATATATATGACTCAATGCTACATTTATTCAACAGCTTTTGGCATTTCTACTTCGCCTCTGTCAGAACTAACAAGGTGAAACGGCAAACTGATTGAAAAAGGATAAACTGTGAAAAGATGATACACTGATGTGCGATGCTAATTCAGCTGTGGCTTATGAAAAGAGATTAGAATCGCATGCATTCTCACCTGCGCATCTCCCGGCACTCGAACAGGCCAACATTAAATTAAACCTTCCATATTGCTAATAGGTAGCAAGATACCGTATGAATTAATATGAAATCATTTCACATTCAACTGAAGTGCAAATGAGATAAATATCATAATAGGATCAACAAACTTTGAGAATCCGAAAAACAATTAAGGCCAACTTCACTGTTTAGGTGGAATACTTTGGCTAAATGTCAATGCAATAAAATGTATTTGGCTAGGGGAATTTAGAAAGCTCACTCCCTTCTTGATCAGCCTATGTGAAAGTGTATTATTCTTAATCATCAGCCATTTTTTATTGATGCCTCCTCTGCTGGATCTCTGTTAGAAAATGCATTAAGTTTAGAAATTGTATTCACTGTTTGAATACACAAGCAGGACATGGTAAAGTGTGATTGATTATCTGATTATTTTGAGTAAACCTTTGAAAAGGACTTTTTTTTGGTATCCTTATCACCAACTTTCTTAGTGAATATCAGCACTGGCTGCACATTAAAATTACTTTTTAAAAATGCCAATGCCTCACCCTAGACCAACTAAATCTGATTATCTAGAGGTTTGTTGTAGACATAAGAATTTTTGAACGATGTTCTTCATACTTCTGATGTACAATGAGGGTTGTAAAACCATCAAACTATATAATCATTGATTAAATTGAAATTTAGGGGTGCCCGGTGGCTCAGTCGGTTAAGTGTCTAACTTTGGCTCAGGTCATGATCCCAGGGTCCTGAGATCGAACCCCACATCGGCTCCCTGTTCAGTGGGGAGTCTGTTTCTCCCTCTGCCCCTGCTCCTGCTCTCTCACTCGTTCGTGTGTGTTCTCTCTCTCTCTCTAAGAAATAAAATATTTTTTTAATTTTTTTAAATTTTATTTTATTTTATTATGTTAGTCACCATACAATACATGATTAGTTTTTGATGTAGTGTTCCATGATTCATTGTTTTCGTATAACACCCAGTGCTCCATGCAGTACGTGCCCTCCTTAGTACCCATCACCAGGCTAACCCATCCCCCCACCCCCCTCCCCTCTAAAACCTTCAATTTGTTTCTCTGAGTCCATAGTCTCTCATGGTTTGTCTCCCCCTCTGATTCCCCCCTTCATTTTTCCCTTCCTTCTCCTAATGTCCTCCATGTTATTCCTTATGTTCCACAAATAAGTGAAACCATATGATAATTGACTTTCTCTGCTTGACTTATTTCACTTAGCATATTCTCCTCCAGTCCCATCCATGTTGATGTAAAACTTGGGTATTCATCCTTTCTGATGGCTGAGTAATATTCCATTGTATATATGGACAACATCTTCTTTATCCATTCATCTGTTGAAGGGCATCTCGGCTCTTTCCACAGTTTGGATATTGCGGACATTGCTGCTATGAACGTTGGGGTGCATATGGCCCTTCTTTTCACTACATCTGTGTCTTTGGAGTAAATACCCAGTAGGACAATTTCTGGGTCATAGGGTAGCTAAGAAATAAAATCTTTAAAAAAATAAAATAAATTGCAGTTTAAAGAGCAATCTTTATTTTTTTAAAAGATTTATTTATTTATTTTAGAGGGGGAGGGGCAGAGGGAGAGAAAGAATCTTCAAGCAGACTTCCTGCCCAGTGTAGAGCCACTTGGGGCTCAATCTCACGATCCATAAGACCACGACCCAAGCCAAAACCGAGAGTTGGCTGCTCAACTGACTGAGCCACCCAGGTGTCCCTAAATAGCAATCTTTAACTAGAACTCTGGATTAAAAGCTAAAGGACCAAGGTTATCATCCCATCTTGACCACTATTTTATGAGGTGATCTCAAGCAAATCACTTAACTTCTTCTGGATACAATGATGAGGTGATCTCTATGTTTTTATTTAAGCTAAGGAATTAACTTACTTTTATTTTCATCATATGTCTTTTGCCTCTAGTGGACAGTGCCCCAAAGAGTAGAATATACAATTTTCATGCACTCTTGTATCTCTTGTCATTAAGATACAATCTGTTCTGAAGTAAGTGGCAAGTAAAGGGAATCCCGTCTCCTAGGAGCTACCAGGTCAATTACTGTGCCTGAGGAGAAGCTCAGCAGTACTTAATGCAGACTCTGCCTTTACCAATAAATGGCCTCCTGCCTAGTCCATCATGGAAACATCATGGGTATCAGCGATGTTGCAGTTCTGTGCACCTGGGGGTGTAAAAGGACAATTAAATGTAGAATAAACTAGACATGTATGAAAATTAAGTGCATAAATAAATTCTTATTCATAATCTGAGCACTCATTGACTCACTCACAGACTCACTGGTGGTTTGATGAATTCAGTGACTCATTCATTCATTTATGCAAAGCTTAACTCACTCATTCATCAGACAAATTTGTACTTGCCATGTAGCAGGGTAGACAGTAGACCTACAACATCAGAGGTCCCCAGTGGGACTGAGCCCTGGCTGCCCATAGTAGTAACTACTCATTTATATCACATTCCTTTGAACTGGTTTCATTTTTTTTTTTTTTTTTTTTTACTTCTCAGCTTTCCCCAAATGAATGGACATCAATTCTAGACCCTTTGGAGGAATATTGGAAAAAAGAAGCTATCCTTCCTCTGGGGTTGCTCCTAAAATTCATGCTAAGCAGCAAGCAGGCATTATGTCACCAGGAAGAAAGCGCCTCCTGAAATGGAGTCAATAAAGTGGAAAGCCACACAATAGAAAAAGCAAAACTGACTCTATATGATAGAAGTGTACCTGTAGCTACAACTTGTACTTTTCATGTACATGAGCCAATGCATTTCCTTGTTTGGCTTAAATAAGTTGATATATCATTTGCAAATAAAAGAGATGTGATTAATAGTACTTTAATATCTTGTCCCTCAAAAAGTTACATCTTTACCATTCCTTGCTTTTCACTAAAAGTTATTCACTCACTCATTGATTCATTCATTCTAACAAGACATATGTTTAATATAAGATAATGACTTCCTTTAGCACTCATCTGAATAATATAGCAGATCTTAAGACGTTCTATTGGTCAGCTCAGGCTGCCATAACAAAATATTACAGACCAGCTGGCTTAAACAATAGAAATTCATTTCCCAGTTCTGGAGGCTAAGAAGTCCAAAATCAAGGTGCTGGCTCATTCAGTTGATGGTCAGAGCCCTCCTTCTGGGTTGAAGATAGCTGCTTTCTCACCATGTGCTCACATGGCCTTTCCTCGGTGAGTGTGTGTGAAAAGAGATCTCTCTTCCTCTTCTTATATGGCCACCAATCCCATCATGAGTTCCCTACCCACATGACCTCATCTAATTCTAATTACCTCCCAAAGATCTTATCTTCAAATATCATCACATTGGGATTTCAAAACATGAATTTTCAGTGAACACAGCATTTAGTGCATAACAGATATTTAGATAATATCAAACATATGATGAATTTTTAAGCTCAATTTTAAAATTTCTATATCTGGGCATCATGTGATTTATTCTTTTTTTTTTTAAACATGTCTGCCCTCCCCCTATAAGAAGATAATTGGTCAAGAAACTATCTTATTTAAAAGAAATTAGGATATCTGGACTCTTTCTGTATATCTAAAACTGGCTTATCTAATAAATCAGGGTAAATAAATCTTTGGATTTTTTGGATCTTTTATATATTAATAATATAGATGCAATTTCAAGAGGCATGCAATTTTATATTCTTTTTTCATTTTATATCATAAGATTTATGTTTTTAATTTCAAGATCTTGTCTTGGTAGTCATTTTAGAAAATTCAAATTTGGTTGATATACCACTGAACTGATGTGCCAGAGTTTATATCCTTAAGTTATTTTTGAATTTTTTTACAGTTATAACACTTTAGTGTTTAGATTTGTTCATGTTCAAGATTATTTGTCTTATTTTACTAATCAAAATATTGTGAGCTTGTTTGAAGGATACATTTATTCTAAAATGTAAACTGATTGATAGTGCAACCAACAGTTTATGTTGTTTTTTATATCATTATAGCCTTTCCAGCTCTGGGTGTTATTTGTAAGATTTGCTGATTATTAAATAATACATATTCATAGTCAATGATGGAAAGAACATAGAAACATATAAAGAATTAAGTAAAAATTGAGCATAATTTCACTATCTTTATACCTTCTCTTATTGCTTTTTACGAATTTCCTTTTATTAAGTTGGTATCATACTGAATATACAATATTGACTTAATTTTTTTAAATAACAGTATACCAAGAGCTCTTTCTATTAAATCAATTACTTTAAAATCCATCATTAAAATACTATAATTATTAAATTTTGTCATTATGACTGATATCAAAACTAAAAACACTTTTATTGGTTAGAGGCTGTTTCTAATTCTAGCTCTCACAAATGTTTCAATGAGAATTTTTAATGTATATTTTTAGCAACACATTTTGATTATTTATTAATAATAAATTTTTAGGATTGAATTGTTCTATAGTTGAATACTGATTTTTTGATATATCAAATAGAAATTATCATTCAGAAAATCTTTCCTTAGTATTCATCTTTTTTTGGAAAATCACAACCAACTCAAGAGCTAGAAGATGACAGAAAAAAACACTTTAGTCACTGTTAAATAAAACACATATATAAACATATATTAAAATGACTTCCTAAAAAGTCTTACATTAATACTTTTTAAAAAAATTTTGTTATAAGCCCCAACATTACATGAACAGATGGACATAGCAAAATCATGAAAAATAAACAACAGTAGTTATCAAAACAAAGCATGTCATAAGTGCCTAATTATTTACCCAATAATCAAATTTAGTGGTCATATTAGAACAAGCCATGAAATTTTAGATAGAACATTTGGTAGAATTTCACACACAAATTAACATGAAAATATTTCATATGACAAGATGTCAAATCAAATTGTGTTAAAATAGTCTCCCATTAATCAAAACAGAGCCACTTTCATAGCTAAGCCACTAACTAGGTATTTCACTGCATAATGATCTTTTTTTTTTTTTTAATGCATTCTTTGTTAACAGAAACTATATGCAAACAATTCCAGGCCCTATTTAAAAATTCCTTAAAAGACATCCAGGATTAATGGGATAATCAGTTGAGACTTTTTTAGATGCAAGTGACAAACACACCATTCACGTTTCATGTAAGTGAGAACAATAGGAATGTTGCCAAACACAGGTCTTCCTGCCTCCAAAGTTCACTTGATGTCACTGGAACCTCTTGTCTCTTTCTCTCTCTCTCCCCATCCCTCCCTCTCTCTCTCTCTTTCTCTCCTCCTCTCTCTGTGCTCTAATTTCCTTAGTATAAGCTTCATTCTTAAGAGAGTGTTGTTGTTGTTATTGTTTGTTTGTTTTTCCAGCAATAGTGAAAGAGACAGCTATTGGCTATCTTCATGTGGTCCTTGGTACTCACTGTCTCAGTAAGAGAAGACATGGGGGGGCGCCTGGGTGGCTCAAATGGTTAAGCGTCTGCCTTCAGCTCAGGTCATGATCTCAGGGTCCTGGGATCGAGTCCTGCATCGGGCTCCCTGCTCAGTGCAGAGCCTGCTTCTCCCTCTCCCTCTGCCATTCCCTCTGCTTGTGCTCTTCTGTCTATCTCTCTGTCAAATAAATACATAAAAAAATCTTAAAAAAAAAAAGAAAAGAAAAGAAAAGACATAGGGCCTCCTCAGCAATAGCTGTGGCAAGCTGTGACCCAGCTAGAGTGCACCAAACCCTATCTCCACCTCTGTGTATTCTTGTTGAGCACCTCTGAGTCATCCCCTAACATCCCAAAGGAGGTGAGGTAAGGAGAAGAAAGTGGCAAGGCTACCCCTTAACACATAGATAAAAATGATGGTTTCTAAAAGAAAAAAAAACAAAAATTTCTCTTTCCAGAAGTGGGAAGGAATGAAACCAAGAAAGCATGCATCCCTATGCAGATGATTGAATGAGAGCAGAAAGGGTGTTTGGGAGATTTTGGCTGGATCAGTGAACGATCCTCGCAGCCAAAGGGTGAGGTCATATCTATATTATTTTTAAAGTAATTGTTTAAAAAGTATTTGCTTTTACTCCTACAGTATATAATTAGCCATCCATGAATGTGACATCTTAGTCAGAGGAGACTGGGGGGGTGTGCACCTGCTTAAGAAATGTCTAGGAAACTTGCTGAATGTTCTAGGCCCCAAGGGCTAGTTAGCAGAAAACCACATAATTAGCGGGCTCTTCTGGGAGCAAACGACAGGAGCAGTGGTCCCTGAAGAAGTACAAAGGAGACCAAAGCAGTCAGGCTTATGAGATCAACATCAAGTAGATCATCATTGTCTGACTGCTGATTTTAGATCAGTCACTTTTGAGAAAAAAAAAAAAAGGAAAAAAATAAAAGTTGATAATAACTTGCTGAATCCTATTAGCTCTGTTTTTCTGGAGAACACTGACTAATACACTTAACTAGAATTAAGAGGAGTTTCAAGCAAGCCATATATATATTTTACTATTTTCCTGGTAGTGAGAGCCCAAATTTATCTAATGCTAATTACTCAGTAATTCATGAGAAATTACCTAGACGATGAAAGAGAATATAAGAAATTATAAGAAAATATAAGAAATTTAAAAACAGTTTCTCATAATTAGAGAGTAAAACATAAAACAGACAAAACAGAAAGTGTTAGGTATTCAGGGGTGTTGACAGGTGACATTAGCTTTGGGTAGGACAGGCCTGCTAAGCTGGTGGAGGGGCTATTAAAGCAACTTGTCAGGGACCCCTTCAAACACATAGAATCTAAAGTGCCAATCCTTTAAAATACTTAAGATAGTTTCTTCTACAGAAACTACATCTATAACAGGGTCACCTAACTTTCTGTAAAGTTTTAGGCTTTACATGCCCATAGGTCTCTGTCACAACTCTGCTCTTAGAACATGAAATCAGCCATAGAAAATATGGAAATGAATGACAATGGCCGTGTGCCTGTAAAACTTTATTTGCAAAAAACAATCAGCCATCTTCCAGGCCATCAGTTTGCTGACCACTGAATGATGTCAAGACAAAAGTTAGATTAGAAACATCTGCACAGGAGAGCGAGAAAAGAGTCTGATAAGGCAGAGCTGTGATTCAGGCCAAAAGGTGGCACGTCTGTCTGTCCATTTGAGGTACCCACCTTCCCGAGCCTTTTAATGTCTTTAAGGTAATTTGTCATCAATATTTCAAATTATATTTAATTAGCTCAACTTAGTAATTTTTTTTCAGCTTACCAGTATTTAAAGCACAATGTTATATACATTTTTATTTAGAGAGGATTAGCTAGACTTCAACAGTAATAAGAAGTTTCAAGCCCCTCTCTCAAATTTTTCTTTTCTGTCATCCTCCCCCACAGCAAACCTAGAAAATACTTTTCAATAAAAAGTCACTTTTCCCTATGTTACAGATGCCCCAGATTTGCATTATTCAGCTGATGTTTTCATCTCTTTCTTCTTTCTTTCTTTCTTTTTCTTTCTTTCTTTCTTTTCTTTCTTTCTACAGGATGACAAAGAAGGAAAAAATAGAACTTTCTGAGAAAAAAGGTGTAAGAAGGCTGAATGACAAAGAGATCAATGTAGTTTTCCCTAGAGCTTCCCAGGCAAAGCACAGAAAATGCAGATAAGTGGATTTGCTTGTCAGAGAGTGATTCAGGTTGTCTCCACACAATGCTATCACAGCTGGGAACACTGGCTTGATTTTTTTTTCCACATACTCAAATAACTACTTTGACAAATTTTCCCACTCAATTGGCCTTTGTTAGAAGTTGTAAAGATGCAACCTGAAGCACCTTTGAGACCCTTAGTTTTTGATCCATTGCTTTTGTCCAAATGATGGCAAACAATTTAACTAAGTGCTTAATTTATTCTATTTGTCCCCTGTGACTTGTTTTCATGTAGATGTTACAATATGTTCTACAGGATTCCTTCTCTCTCTTCCAACTGCTACTTCCCCCAAATAGTCTCTCTTGAGATTAGTCATGACTCTGTGTTAGCCACATTAATTCTTTTATATCCCACTTTATTTTGTTGTTGATTTGCTATTTTTTTCTAAGTGCAGAACATCTGAATAATTAAACCTACTTTCTAGGACTCGTATTCTATTCAGTTTTCTTAATAGTTTTGGAGGTATTGCCAGATTAAAATGTGTAGGTTATTTGGGATACTAGTGGTTATGCTGAACTTTGCAGATTTAAAAAGTCTATCTCTGAAGTTTTGTTATTTAGGGAAGAATATAGTTTAAACTTTCTAAAGTATTATTGACACATTCCTTAAATTTTCCATAAAAAGGGCTTAATCTTATTCATGAGCAATATTATTTTTTTCAAATGTTAAATTATTATAAATTAATATACTGTAGATATATGGTCAACCAGAGTAGCATTTTCCCCAGCTACTACATATGGAAAAAGAGTTTTCCTAAAATATATATTTGCCTTTTCCATTGGTCCCCTTATTAGCAAGCACATAATCTCCTTCCTTGTAGTACCATTTTGTACATTAATTAAAGAGCTAGCAGCCTTACTCAAGGTCATTATTTTAGAGTGCCTTCTGAATTTCCCTATTCATCTCTTTCCTTTGTGTTCCCTTTGTAACTTAGTTATAATCCATCCTGGCATTTATATTTTAATCATGTGTTTATGGGTTTCTATACTTTTTAAATGGTGAAGTTTTCAAAAGCCAGGGTTACATTCATTAATTTTTGAAAATTGATGCTTAGAACTGTACCTGGCAACAAAGGCATAATTAACTCCCAAATGCATATATGTCTAGTACAATGCATTGGTCAGAGTATTGTATAACATTTCCCAGTCTTTGGGGGCAGGGACTAGAATTTGGTCATTGGGTTACAGTGTAACCTTACCTTTAGACACAGATAGGTAAATGGGAGAAGAGAAGGTATTTCTGTACGGGAAATGTGCTCAGTAGTTGCCATATTGTCATTTGAGATGCTGGGATTGCCCTAGCTTTATTATTTATTATTTATTTATTATTTATTATTTATTATTATTTCTGTGCAGATGAGAAGTTGTTCAAATCTTGATCCACTCCACTGCAGGTTGTCAGTGGTAAGGTACAGGTTGAAGCGTTTCTTAACCAGCCTATCATTGACTTAATTCTTGGATACATATAGTGTGAGCTTAATTATCTTGAGACCTATCAAAGGATGCTCACATTCTGATGGAAAACAGCTACTTCTGTACATAACTGACCTTTGGATTGGGAAGAATGCAATTCATATTAGTACTGCATAATTTGCCAACAGATTTACTTATTTTTTAAGGTTTTATTTTACTTCTAGTGAGTCAACATACAGTGTTATATTAGTTTCAGGTGTACAATATAGTGATTCAACAATTCTATACATCACCCAGTGCTCATCACAACAAGTGCCCTCCTTAATCCTCATCACCTATTACTGGCTACTTAAGTGGGAATATATCTTGGTTGTGAAGAGCATAGGATCAAACAGTCTGAGTTCTGAGTTCAAATCCTAAATCTTACTCTTACCAAGTATGTGCCCACTGGGTGCTGAGTCATCTAAACCAATACCTAGATGATATGGTATTGTCAAGATTCGATGTGATGTAATCACCAAATAGCCATTGAGTACTCCATTGGATTCAAAGGAACACAAAAAGACAGACAAGGTCTTTCTCATCAGGGAGTCTACATCCTACTGACCCTCTAGAGTTAATATATCTAAAGACTGAGGATGGTGCCAGGCACAAAGTAATTATTTTGCTGTGATTAGTGTAAATGATTAAATCACCCTGTCTTCCAGCCATGCGTTACACATCACTCTTATATCACAAGTCCCAGATAGTCGATAGAAATCTGCACTGCTCATGTTTTGTGTTGTTCTCTGAAAGGGATGTGCCAGAGGCTGAAAACATCTAGGATTTTAGGCCCAGGAGGGAGTTAGATTGCCAGAAAATATTAGAAAACTCAACCCCCATCCTTTTAACTTACTGACAAGTTTTTCCCTGGTTATGCTGTCTACTTCCATCTGTACTACCCCTCGGCAGGTCCTCACCAACCATGACTAAGAGGGCACATACCGCTGAGTTTCTGGTGAGGAGCGGGCTCCTCCCATACCACAAGTTGGAGGAAGCGTGTGGGCCAAGGTGTGGTATTGCACTCTCCCAGACCATAGCCTTTCTTTATTTGGCAAAGAGATTCAGTTCGCATTTTCGAGGATGATGGGAAGCAATACTTAACTTCATAAACTTGATTCATATTCTTTCTCTTAATGGTTCTAACAGAACAACTGATATACATACTGCCTGATTGAAAAGAGGCTTTATTTGACCCAGGCATGAAGTAAGATTTCCAATACTCCCCTAGTGTCCAAGTCATAAATAATTAAATGTCTAGAATGTTTCCCTTACAAAAAAAAAAAAAAAAGTAATAGCTTTTTATTGGTAAACAATCAATAGCCTAATAAAAAATAAACTAGAATATCATTTTCTGATTTTTATAGGAGACAAAGTTTTATTTGGACTTTTAGGATTTTCCAGTAGAGTTGGAATAATTATAGAATAAATTTTAGAAGTAATATATTCAGGAATAAAATAATGCAATATGCAATAATTCAACTTGATAAATGGGTTGATTGTAATAATGTTTGGTATATAGATCTTTTTCCACCAAGACTTTTGAAATTTAGAAAAACTCATAATATTTATGTTTGTCACTTAAAGAATTTAAGGGGATTATTAATATTCAGAAACACATAATAATTTCCTTCGATGGGAGATAATTTAATGGCTGTAAAATAAGCATTGGCATTGGAACTAGCCAAACTGAGTTTAAATCTGGCTTGTCCACTTACTTGTTATGTGACTTCAGATAAATGATTTAATCTTGACTTTTCTTATCTGAAAAATAGGGATAATGATACTGAATGCTTTAGTAGTACAATCAAGTGTTCCATGAAAATAATGGAGAACAGAGAAATTAAACTGCATGTAACTGCTGAGAAAATTAAAAAAAAAAATAACAAAATACCTACATCCCCAATACCAGAGATTCTGATGTAATTGGTCTTGGGTGAGGCTGTGACCACAGTGTTTGTTGTTTGTTTGTTTGTTTGTTTGTTTAAATCCATACAGATAGAGTCCCTATACTGTATGGAGTGGGCATCATAGTAGATGATATAGATGATGTAAGTAAAGAATTAAATTGAATATGAGATTTGGAGTCAGACAGACTTGTTATGACTTACACTACCTGGGTGTCCTTGAATAATAATTCGATTTCCCCCAGTCTCAATTTCCACATGTATAAAGAAAGCACTAAAGTGAATGCTTTGAACTGAGTGCAGTGATTTAGGACTGCCAGATAGTAGCTGTCCCCTAAATAATATTCTGTATGATTTAAAAACTGTTATTGCTTCTAGTTTTGCCTTAAAAAGATGCTGTAGCTCTGATTCTCTGGGTCTACAAATACCTAATCACCCAGCTATAATATTTAAAGATGAATAATATAACTCTCAAAGGTTAAGAAAAATCATGTTTCTATCTCATCAGTTTTGGGGGGTAAGTAGTTCTAGCCTTCTTTCCCATACCAACTCACTACTACTATTACTGTCTATACATCTTTCTGTAAAATATACCCATTAGTCATGGAATTTTAGGTGTTTAGACTTAATCTATATTTCAGTATACAAGTGCAGCTAAACAACATCTTTTTGTAATTTTATTTTTAATGTCCATTGTGCATGTTTTAGAGTTTCACCTTTATTTTGTTGTATGTAAGGATGTGTCAGAAATGTTTGGTAAGTTTGGAGAAAAAATGACCCAACAGATGCCTTCATCCACATCAATTTTAATTCAAGTTCTACTTTATTTCAGCCTAACACTTAGAAACCTAGGGGCCACCCTTATAGGCCCCTGGTTCTTAATTAAAATACCACATTGCTTGCAGGAAAAATCTACTTTTCCATATTTTTCTCCTTTTATACAGAGTTCCAGAACATTAAGATTATAGCTCTTGGCCTTAGATTTTAACCTTATAAGTAGAGGGTGATTTTCACCATATCAAATCTGGTATTTATCATTTTTGGCAGGTTCCAATTGCAAGTGAAATTTCCCGGAATATTATGAAAGAAAGACATTGGCGTATAAAATGCTTCTGATTTATAGCACAAGACTTCGGTTTTGAAATAATCTTGGACAATTTGGCTTAATCCTTATTTTTCTCTTGATTTTATACCTTATTGTAGTTAAAATAAACACATTAATTTGAGCAATCAATTAAAAATTAGGGACGTCTACTCTGTATGAAGACAGAATTAGGATACAATTCCTCAGTTCTTTTCCTTTTTCAGCTTCTTTGATTTTGGCCCAAGTCAGAACACAGTTACAAATACTAAAAGAAGCTTCTTTATCATGAAAATATAAGATAGGATTATGGAATATGAAGCCTATTCCCAAAGTTATACATAAAATTCAGAATTGTAATTCACCATCAAGTGAGCTAAGAAACAGTCCTCCACCCTTGTCTCAGAAATCACGTTCTGCTGACCTAAATTTCATAACAGTGGAAGTTGAGATTTACCAGGTAGGGGTTGACTGATCATTTCACCCAGACACCCACTTTTATTTTATTCTCTCCAAGATGAGGGTTTTCCTAAACTGGTTTTGGACTGAGGATTATTCTTCCTTGAATACCATTGACCATGTGACTATGATCCTATTTAACCACATTAAATCTAAAATGAACTCAGTACTCTGGCCATCTAGTCCTAAACCGTTCGCTCAGTCTCAGCTTTTAGCCCACATGATTTTCACTGAGCTAGATGCCTTGAATGTGCTCCATGCATTCCTATTCCCTGCCATTGCATATATACATCCTTCCCCTTGTCTGGAACAGTCCACCTTCTGCTCTCTACCTAAGCAGACCAGTCAAAATGCCAGATCTTCCACATAGCCTTTTCTGATCATGAACTGCTATAAATTGTCTTGTCCTCTTATTTTTTTTAAATTTTTTCTTGTCCTTTTAATTAATCTTTACTGTTTTATTAGTCCAAACTGTTGTATTGTTTCATGTGTCTGCTTTGCTTCTCTTTGGTTACATTGAAAATTCCTTGAGAGTAGATTTAGCAATACCTTTTCTCCTAAACTCACAAAAACACAAAACCTTTCTTTTTAAACTAACCTTTATCAAGCACTTTCAGGTACTTTTCCAGACATTTGGGAAAAATCAGAGAACAAAGTGTGCTCATTTGTAAATATGTAAGAATTGCTGCTTTCTTTTCAGAGTTTGCTAAATTTTAGAAGAATGATGGATTTAGCTAAGTTTTAATAGGCAAGTAATTATGACACACCCAATGAAGTATTCAGTTCATTACTAGTGATTCTTATCAGTTTGGCTTGTTGTTAGAAACCGCTGGAGGGAAGGGGGGAATAAAAGTAATAGTGACAGAACAATACACATTTATGTAGTCCTTTTCATTTAAACACACAATAAATCTTGAAAGATACTTAGCCTCTCAGAGATTGCCTTTTAATAAAGTAAAAAGATAAATGGATCAGAGGGTAGATGGCCTACCAGAAAAATCTTGGTGTGTCTTCCCATATCATTTAAAGTGTTTTCTTATTCAGAGGTAAATGACATCTATGTCTTCTGAAGCCAGTTCTAGTTATCTGGAATATCTGGTATGAGGAAGGGGTTTGGATTCAAGTATCTCTCAAATTACCCTTTTAATCAGTTGACCACATTTTTGGTTGAACATTGGTATATTGTTTTCCAACAATTCTCTCATTCTCTGGTATGTCCTGGGAATCCCACATTTTCATTCAATTCTAACACTATCCAGTTAGAGCAGACTCCAGAGGTTAAAGGAGAATTCAATCCCACAAGACTGCCCTTACTTCAAATGCCAGCCACAGATGGGGTCCCCCGGCTACCTGTACTTCTGCCTGGCTGACTATAAATTCTGAAGTTCCCATGACCCACTCAACTTTTCCAGGTGTGATAATTCACTAGAATGACTCATAGAACCCAGGAAAGCTCTATACTTACAATTACAGTTTTATTAAGATGATGCAACTCAGGAACTGCCAACAAGAAGAAATTTGTAGGGCAAGGCATGTGAATGTGGGCAGGTGTGGGCGCATGCAGAGCTTCTATGCCCTCTCATGACATTCTACCCTCCCAACGAATTAATATATTCACCAACCTAGAAGCCCCTCAGAATTCTTTGTTCAAAAGCTTCTATTGAAGTTTCATGATGTTAGCATGATTGATTGAATCATTAACCATTAGTGACCAAACTCAGAATCCAGAGTTCTCCCCTCCTCAGAGTCAGGGCTGATAGTTCCAACCTTCTAATCAGGTGGTTGGGTTTTCTGGCAACCAACCTCCATTCTAAAAGTTTCTGGGGCCCTGCCAAGGGTCATCTCATTAGCATAAACCCAGGTATGGTCAAAAGGGATTCATTATGAATAAAAAAAGATACTCCTGTCACTCAAGGAATTCCAAGGGTATTGGAAGATCTGTGCCAGGAACTGGGACAAAGACCAAATATATCTATTTTTTTAAATCATACTATAGTTGGAAATACCAAGGAGCTTATAAACCAATGGCTGGACCTCTCTGCTAAAACTTTTGATTTTATTTGTCTGGAGTGAAGCCCCGTCATGGGCATTTTTTAAAAGATCTCCAGGTAATTCTAATGTACACCTAAGGTTGAAAACTATTCTTTAAATAAGGGGTGGAGTAGGAGTATTAAATATTTGATAGATAGTTGATTGTCAAATGTTTTTTAAACTGTGGTCCATATGCTATGCTAGATGCTTAGGAGATAACAGTGAGTAAGCCAGACATGTTCCTTTTCATACAGAACTTATAGTCCAATAAGAAAGTCAGAAATTGCATACATATGGCAAGTATGATGGAGGTGAGAAGGTGAGGTACAGAGTGCTATAAAACCATATAGCAAGAGGCCGTGGCACAATGAGGAAGTGAGGGGTAGGGCCAGGAAGGCTTTCTTAAAGAAAGACACTGATGGGAAATCTGAAAAAAATGAATAAGTTAGTCAAAGAAAAGCAAGATGATTGTTTTTCTTGGCACTCACTTCTCAAAGTGAGGTTCAAGGGAATAGTAGCATCAGCATCACCTAGGAGTTGTTAAAAATACAGAATATCAAACCCACTGAATCAGAATCTACATTGTTCCCAGATGAGCCCTATGCAAAATCAAGTTTGAGAAGTACAGCTTCTGGCAACTCTGCAAAAGGAACTGCTTATAAATTCCTCAATGAGATCCCTAAGGCAGCTTTGCTTCCTGTCCTTAAGAGAACTAATCGTACAAATATTCCTATAATTCCATAAGCTACCCTAGGAACTTTCCAATAAAATCATTTTTGCTTGAACTAGTAAAATTCATATTCTATTGTCTCTAAGAAAAGTACCCTAAGTAATATACAGAGATTCCATTCCCAAATTGCTAGGAAAAAATGACTAAAACACAAATTATGCCTCACATTTTTAACCCAATATTCAATACTATATTTCTAGCATTTCAAACATAATCAGAAATATTGTTCCCTTCCTTCATAATTTAACACATATATATCTTAAAGCCAATTAGGTTTTTACTCTTTTTTTTAAATTTTGTTTTGTTAATCACCGTACATTACATCATTAGTTTTTGATGTAGTGTTCCATGATTCATTGTTTGCGTATAACACCCAGTGCTCCATTCAGTACGTGCCCTCTTTAATACCTATCACCAGGCTACCCCATCCCCTTAACCCCTTCCCCTCTAGAACCCTCAGTTTGTTTCTCAGAGTCCATAGTCTCTCATGGTTCATCTCCCCCTCCGATTTCCCCCCCCTTCATTTTACCCTTCCTACTATCTTCTTCTTTTTTTTTAGCATATAATGTATTATTTGTTTCAGAGGTACAGGTCTGTGATTCAACAGTCTTACACAATTCACAGCGCTCACCATAGCACATACCCTCCCCAATGTCTATCACCCAGCCGCCCCAACCCTCCCATCCCCCACCACTCCAGCAACCCTGTTTGTTTCCTGAGATTAAGAATTCCTCATATCAGTGAGATCATATGATACATGTCTTTCTCTGATTGACTTATTTCACTAATTAGTTTTGACTGATACTCAGAATTTTGTGCTTTTTGTTGGCTAAATGATTTCTAGCTTTTTCTCAAATATTTAGTTTATGAGATTGTCTTAATTACTTGTTGCACAAAACACACCAAAAGTAATAGTTTAAGACAATAATAAACACCTACTATCACCCATGTTTTGTTGGCCAAGATCAGGCATGACTTAATCAGGTCATTTTTGCCCAGGGTATCTCCTGAGATTGCAGTCAAGATATTGACTAGGAAATTGCTGTCATTTGAAGGCTTGCCTGAGGTTGGAGGATCTGACTCCAAGAAGGCTCATACCTATGGCTGACACATCAATGCTGGCTGTTGGTAGGTGGCCTTAGTTACTCACCACATGGACTTCTCCATAGGTGTGCTTGAATATCCTTATGTCATGGGAGCTGGGAAGTGATCCATGTGATCGAGGCAGAAACTACATCTTTCATGAGCTAACCTTGGAAGTCATTCTCTGTCATTTCCACAACATCGTCTTGGTTACCAGGTCAGACCTATTCAATGGGGATGAGGGAGACCCTTAAGGGTATGACTACCAGAGGGGAGAATCACTGGGATAATCTTAGAGGTTAGCTAACCCAAAGTCCATATTTCACACTATTTTACATTTCTGCTTCCAACTATTTTTTTAAATAATCTGAACCAAATGTAATAACGTATCAAACATCTTCCAAAGATAGGGACTTCCTTGAAACTGACAGTTGGCAGCACTGTATGATGGATATTTTAATGTATATAATAATAATGCTAATAATATCATATCTGACACTAACACATAACACTTAATATATGGCATGCAGTGTTCTATCAGGCTTTCTATATGTAAATGAAATTAATCTTCACAACAAATCTATAAGGTTGGTACAATTTTTCTCCCTATTTTGTAGAGGGGAAGTTAAGTTGTAGGGAGATTAAGTAAGCAGTATTGTTACTGTCACTCCTAACTGCCTATATTAACACCCCAAACTACTATGACTAAATACATGGGTGATGGAAACAAAGGGGTAATGAGTGATAATGAGGGTAAGAATATGGACTGAGGATCATTTCTGTTTACTGAGATCCAGGGTTTGAGGACAAGATGTGCAGGACAAGAAATAAAAAGAACATAGTTTTAGCCTCTAGGATACTTGAAATAGAACCAATTAAAGAGGAAAATATTGGAAACATTGCCATTTCATGTCATTTTTTAAATTTTCAACAAATCAGGGATGCCTGGGTGGCTCAGTCGGGTAAGTGGCTGCCTTTGGCCCGGGTCATGATCCCACATCAGGCTCCTTGCTCAGCAGGGAGCCTGCTTCTCCCTCTCTCTCCTTTTGCTTGTGCTCTCTCTGTCAAATAAATAAAATCTTTAAAAAAAAATTAAAAAATAAATGTTCAACAAATCACGCTACATGTTTTTAGATGAGTTTATTCAACAAACATAATTAAACACCTACTGTATGCTAGATACTGTTGAAGAAACTGTGATAAAGCAGTGAACCATTTATATTCTAATGGGAAAGAGAAAAATACTAAGGCAGATAAATTAGTAAACTATATGGTAGATTACATACTGATAAGAGCTAAGGATAAAGAACTAAGCAAAGGAGAGGGATAAGACATGTCAATGTGGGGGAAAGGGAGAAGGAGATCCAGGGAAGATTTTACTGAGCAGGTGACTATGTTTTAAAGGTTTATTTATTTATTTGAGAGAGTGGGGGGGAGGGGCAGAGAGAGAGGGAGATAAATCCTCAAGCTGATTCCCTGCTGAGAAGAGAGCTCAATCCCAGAACACTGAGATCATGACCTGAGCTGAAATCAGGAGTAGGATGCTTAACCGACTGAGCCACCCAGGTGCCCCTGAGCAGGTGACTATTGAGTGAATACCCAGAGAACATAAGAGAGCTAGATCTGGAGGAAAAGCATTTCAGACAGAGGGAACAGTAAGCACAAAGGCTCAGAGGCTTGCACGTGTAGAACAATCTTGAAGAACAACAAAAAAGGGCAGTGGGATTAGAACAGAGCAAATAAAGAGGGAGAACTAAGAAATGGATTTAGAGAGTTAACATGTGGGGGTGTGAGCACAAATCACGTCAGACATTGAGTGTTATCCGAACTTACTATGATCACTCTGGCTGCTGTACAGAGGATATACTGAAGGAAAACAAAGGTATAAGCAGTGAACCCAGCTTACTATTGTAGTAATCCAGGTAAGAGGTGGTTATGCTTGGTCCAGGGTGGGAGCAGGGGGATGTTGGGAAGTGGTACAGTATGTCACATAAGGAATGGGATACCCACTCTAAGATAGCTACCCTTTAAAACAAAAACAAAGACAAAACAAAACAAAAACATGATAATGATATTTAAGGGAGTAAATTCAAGTTATTAGGTCAACAGTAGCATGATGGCGTCCTGATTGGAGAATCAGTATTCATTTAAAAGATTGCTGTTTGATGGTTTTGGAAAGTACCCAAGTCTGCTACCTACAAAAAGAAGCTGATTTTTAAGAAAGGAATTTTTATGTCCTACTGAGTTACTGGCAAGAAGTTCAAAAATATAAAGATTTAAAAAAGAAAAGGGTACTATGAAGGTTTAGAAGAATGTTCTTTAAAAAATATGCTAACTGACTGATGATCAAAGAAAAGCTTGGCAAATTCTCCTGGCAGTCAAATAAAAAGAAAAAAAAAAAAAATCAAAGAATTGATTTGTTAAATAAGGTAAACTTATTCCTAGAATTTCCAACTAGCTATTTACAGACACATATTCAAATGTCAAGCCAAAATTAAAATGGATATCAATATGTTCTCTCTCCAACACAAACAAACACAATTTATGGGACAAAAGAATGTGTATCAATAGCACACAATCCCAGGGTAGAAAGATTCAGTGCTGACTTTGACATCTCCATCATGGTCAAAACAAAACATCTTGGGGCGCCTGGGTGGCTCAGTCGTTAAGCGTCTGCCTTTGGCTCAGGTCATGATCCCAGGGTCCTGGGATCGAGCCCCGCATCGGGCTCCCTGCTCTGCAGGAAGCCTGCTTCTCCCTCTTCTACTCCCCCTGCTTATGTTCCCTCTCTCGCTGTGTCTCTCTCTCTGTCAAATAAATAAATAAAATCTTTAAAAACAAAAAAATCTTACTCGTGGGGGAAATTAGACTCTTCCAAAACGATCACTCCTTCTACAAACATTTGAGTGTCTGCAAACCAAATGCTAATGAATTATTTCAAACACTTTTTAAATGCTTTTCCTTTTACAACATATGCAATCAATAAATCTAAAATGGGATAACATTCTAAAATTTAGTATTCTAGACCTGGAAAGAATCACAGAGATAATTTAATCCATCTTCCTTCACCCCCACCCATTTGACAGATGAGGGGGCATAGAAGTGAAGCAATTTGCTTAATGTCACATGACTAGCTAGTTTCGAGGTGGTATTGAATAGCAGAGAACTCTTTCAGTATTTATGTCTTTATTTCACTCTTTTATAACCACAGCTTTCAAAAATTAATTTGTGGTGTTCTCTTTTCATTAAATCATGGAAGATGCATGTGTTTTCCATTTGGACTCACATCAGCGTCTACCCGTAATTCTGTGGAACAGGTGAAAGGGAAATGTGTAAGGATGTCATTTCCCTCTCCTGCCATGGAAGTGTAAATCCAAGGCCACCCTACCCTTGCGGTATGAGGAAGAAGTTCCTAGAGTCATATACATTCGAGTCTGTTTGCTTCACACTTGCACCCTCAATACCACACAGAACCTGGGGCATACAAGATGCTCAATACAACGTTGCTAAATGAATGAGTAGATTTCTCTTTCCTTGCTGTCACCCAAACCTGGAAACCTAGTGGAGGGCAAATCACAAGGATTAAACAGGAGCTGTAACGTGCAGTGCTTCCTGGATGACAAGTCTACCTTGTGAGGTGGGGTGGAGGCTTTTAGAGACAGAAGACTTCAGTGAGGGTACCTGACCCTACCTTAGCCTAGACTAAGACACAGGTAAAGGGAAAGATAAAGAACATGTGGTGAGAGCCTCCTTAAGATGTAAGAAGAGAGGAAAGTAACATGAGTGCTGATGAGAAGACATAAATGAAACCGTGTGGGAGGAAAACAAACCCAAATTGCTATTTAACACTTCCGGCAATGTGCCTTCCTCCCATTGCTGGTAGGTTAAAAGAGCCTTTTTAGGTCAGTGTCTTTTGAAATTCTGATTCTTATGAAATTCTACCTACTAAACCATGCTTCTAATCCTTCAGTTAGATATAAGACTCTAAATCAACAATTTCAAGACGAGAAAAGAAAGTATTATAAGTGTGGCCCCCTCAGGGGCGCCTGGCTGGCTCAGTCAGTTAAGCGTCTGACTCTTGGTTTTGGCTCAGGTCATGATCTCAGGGTCATGGAAGGGAGCCCCGTGGGGGCTCCGGGCTCAGCATGGAATCTGCTTATCCCTCTCCTCCCCCTCTCCCCCCTCCCCTGGTGCGTGCCTGCATGCACCCTATGCTTTCTCTCTCTCTCTCTTTTTCTCATAAATAAATAAATCAAATCTTAAAAAAACAAAACAAGACAATGTGTCTCCCCTAATGCAGTAAGAACATACACAGACAGGTTACTTTCCAATGTAGGTACAAAGACAATCTCATCTTTCAGTGCAGCTTATTTTTCAAAACCAAATTTGGCAAATGGTGAGTTGTAAGACTGAAATCCCTTCACTATGCAAGAGCATTCACTTTAAAGGTCGGTACAAAGGGACATCAAGCCATAGCTGCATGACCTTTAAGGTATTGCCAGAATGCAGTTGGCCATTAGGATGTTTAGCAATCACGTACATCCTTCTGCCCAGCCATGGATAGGTAATAATTTATGGCCAACTAAATGACTATATCGGAGTCCTTTTTAAAGATGAAATTTTTAAAAGTCAAAGTCGTAGTTTATGTGTTGTCCAAGCTCAGCTCATCTTTGACCAAAAGGTCAACTTCTGTAATCACTAACTTGAATTTCTGGAGCCCACACAAGGATGTATGCACAAATATATACACAAATGTGTCCACACAGTGGCAACTGCTACCCTCAATGCTTACTTCTTCTTTGCCTGCACCCAGCACTAGGATGAGGCACTTGCCTTAAGTGCCAATTTTAAGAGGAGAAAAAACTCATCAATCAAGCTAAGGATCAGTAACATTGCTGTTCTGAGCCATTATAGGAATCTGAAGTAAAAGAAAAAAATCAGTAACCTTGATCCTGTCTTTATTTAAAATGTATGTATTTTCTTTATAATGGATTTTTAGCATGTCATTCGATTTTTAAAATACTGTATTCAAATGTTATTTGATTGTTGATTTTTTAAAATAAAGTATAATTGTCATAAAATATCTTATTAGTTTCAGACAATGGTAACTAGATTTATAGTGGAGATCATTTACAACGTTTAAAAATATCAAATCACTATGATGTACGACTAATTACTGAGTTTTTGATACACCTTAAATTTTGCCCTTGAGGCAAGAGCCTCATTCATCCTCATGCACTTTACCCTGGTATCAACCCCATCTCAATGATTCTTTTTTTTCAAAGACAATGCAAGATGGGGCGCCTGGGTGGCTCAGATGGTTAAGCGTCTGCCTTTGGCTCAGGTCATGATCCCAGGGTCCTGGGATCAAGCCCCACATCAGGCTCCTGGCTCAGCAGGGAGTCTGCTTCTCCCTCTCCCTCTGCCTCTCCCACTGCTCATGCTCTCTCTCTCTCTCTGTATCTCTGTGTCTCAAATGAATAAATAAAATCTTAAAAAAAAAAAAGACAACACAAGAAATATTTAAGGATTTAAGGATTCCATTCTATGGTTTCAGTTCCTCAATGCACATTAAGAATGTTCAACCCCTGAGTGACACTTCCAAAAGTATAGCCGTATGGGATTTTATTCTATTTTTCTTATTTTTTTAAGTTTTTTTTAAGATTTTATTTATTTATTTGGGGGCGGAGAGAAAGAGAGAGAGCACAATCAGGGGAAGCTGCAGAGGGAGAGGGAGAAGCAGGCTCAGTGCTGAGCAGGGAGCCGGAAGTGGGGCTCGATCCTAGGACCCTGGGATCATGACCTGAGCTGAAGGCAGATGCTTAACCGACTGAGCCACCCAGGTGCCCAATCATATGGGATTTTAGAAGGGCAATGGATAAGTTAAGAAAAGTTTGAAATTAACACATTTGCAATATATCAAGATGAACATTTAAGGTTTAGTAAGGGCCTTGAGGGTAAGAGAGTATATCCATGTTCTGAATTTGAGTCTACTTTACCTCGTATACCCAAGAATACATCTGAACATATACAGTGATGGAAAACATGCTACTTCCCAGCACAGGCCATTCTAACTGAAATCTATTAGAATATTCTTCCTTACACTGAGACTTCAACTTCTCCTGTGAGCTCAGTCTTCAAAGCTCAGCAGCAATGGCTCAGTGTAAGGACATTCTTCCTCAAATGTCACATTTTGGTTCACTTTGAGTCCTTTGAGTGATTATTTAAGAAGACTAATCCTAATCTCACTCTACTAGACTCTTAAAATATGAAGGCACATAAAAATGGCCTCCTCTAGGGGCACCTCTCTGCCTACTTGTGCTCTCTCTCTGTCTCTCTGTCAAATAAACAAATAAAATTTTAAAACAATGGCCTCCTCTTGGAGCAAGTAATTTTCCTTTTGGACATTTAACCTAAGGAGATAATTATTACTTTTTTTAATTAAATGTTGTTTTTGGAACTTGAATTCTATGGAAATAACAAGGGACATCCTAGTGGCCATAATCATCATAATTCAGTTTTCAGATTGTTTCCTTAGGGTGTTGATCTTCTCAACCCTGGCTGGTCACCAGAATCTCCTGATGGCAAATTTAAATAATATGAATGTGCAGAACAAACATTTCAGAAATATGCCTCTTTAGATCTAGGGTGGAGCCCAGGCATCCTTGGTCTTTAGAAGCTACGCAGGAGATCCAAATGTTCAGAAAGGGCTGAAAACCATAGCAGTCTTAGCACTCAGATGAACAGGTGCACCCACTCACCCTTGACTTTCTCCAAATCAGGCAAGAAAAACTGCAGGTTAAAATACTTTATTCAAATACTTTCATAAAGTAAGTCCTTTTTTTATATTTACACTTCTCCTGAAATGCAATAATTGCTTTATTGTCAAAAGGAGATTATCTGGGGATTGATTATATTTCCTGCATTGCTGGTGAGGTAGAAAAATGAGTTAAATATGGTGGTCCCCTGAAGCACTGTGTGATAGGTGTTCTAGAAGCCAGAGAAATGTCAATGAATTTTCTGGATTTTAACTCAGAAAAAACATTTAATTATCTTGTGAAACACTATAATTAAAGATAACAATAATAATATTTTACATCAAATTTGTGCTTGTATTGCTAGCTCTTCGAGGCCTCATGAAAACTTCAGGATAAAAGGAAATCAATGTATCAATTTATGTACCTACTAACTCCAGTGACCTGTCCATACTCACAATTCTAGTGTTGCTGATAGAAGACAGGCATCCTAATGCTAATATTATTCATTTAATTTAATAAGAGCTACTGTAATCATCAGTCTTTATGAAGTATGCTGTAAAGTATTTTACTGGTTTAAAAATATATATATTAATTCCAAACAGGAGAGTTAATAAAATACTACAAATTAACCAGATTTACATGATCTAATATTTTTATTGGGCTTTTAATTTGGCTAAAATAAATAAAAGAAATTTTTCTAATTATTATTTTAGAATAAACATTCATTGGCTTAATGAAATTTTACTATACTTGATTAACAGTTGATTTCAGACACAGAAGTTAAGTCCTGCAATAAGAGAGAAAAGCATGTGTGGTCCTGCTGGCTATTTATTTAGGCAGAATCAGAAGCACTTTTAAGTCTGGCTCTATTCCCTATTTTTAAACTATTTTCCATTTATAAGCACATAGTGGCCACAAGGAAATACCTCCAGGTTTTGTATGCTACTCTGAATTGGTTCTTTCAGGAGAGGATACCCCGGATTTGAAATGCATGTCTTTAATTGAGAATAATTCCGATTCTAGGATCTATTACACTTATGAGCAAGGATCATGTGCCAAACATTGTGCTAAGAACTCTAGATTCAGAGATGAATAAGACATAGTATTATTCTCATGTGTCTTCCTTCTAAGTCCCACAGAGATAACAGTTGTATGATGGGGCTCATCAATTTCACATTCAAGATAGCTCCTGACTGCGGCTTGGCTCCTTACACGGATCAGCCACAGATCCTCTAATCATATATAATGAGACTGAAGCCAGAGAACCATAATGTCCCAAGCAGGATATCCTACAGCTTGAGCTCTGATCACTTTAAATGTTTCAAGGCTATGTATATTAGCCTATCTCATGTGGTGGCTTTGCTTTGAGTTCACAAAAATTAATAAAATTAATAGCCATTAAAGAGATATATCTAAATGTTAGAACAAGGAGTATTGCCATCATGCTTTCTAAACAGCAAATTGACTCAATAAACCCCACCATTTGTCAAATAGTGTAAGGAGCTTTATGCATGGGAATTAACCAAAGTAGGATATATTTATATATTTGGAACTGATTTTTTTTTTTTGAAAAATCTCTTTTTGAACTTGCTAGACTCTGTTAAGAAAATTATTGTTGATTTGAACCCTCTGAGTCATAATCGAATTTCATCGTAAAGGTAGGTTTGACCATTCCCCTTGAGCTAGAAAATACACATTGTCGACTCCATCTACAAAATTATCAATAAGGAGAACAAAAAGGAGACATAAAATGTGAAACATTTTCACAGAAACTCACCATGCTATAGTTGTCCGGCATGTCATGTTGGATTCATTTCAACAAAAAACGGCTTTCACAGAATGCCCACCAGACGTGTTCCCACAGGCTGTTTTGCCATCTGCAGTATTAAAGAGTATCCATTATGGGTGCCTTGGGGCTAATCTTTCAGAACTGATTACCAAGTGTTCATGATACATTACCTCACATGGAATCATTGGCTTTAATTAAAACCAACAAACAAAACAAAACAAAACAAAACCCTCCAAACAGTAGCTTTATTAAAGCAGACAAAGAATAGATCTTGTTTTAGACTTTACATCTGGATTGAAAGAATACACACACACATTTGCTTATGATAGATCTCTATTAATATAATTTCTTTGACTAAATAATGATCATAGAAAATTTATGCATAATGAAATCTACTCTAGATACCACTTTCTCCTTGATTTATTTATGCAAAAAGCACATCTCAAAATCCACCAGCATCCAGCTCATAAAAAAGGAATGACGAAGTCTCATCTTTCTTAAGTTTGGCATTTAGATGCAGTTGAAAATACATGGAAAATAGTAAACATGTTCTAAAAACGTGTATTATGAGTATGTTGATTTCATCTAATTTAGGAAACAGAAAGTAAAGACAATAAGGATATTTTAAGTCATTTCCCTAGTTGTAACAGCTCTCCCTCTGATCAGTAGCTATTTAAGCAAATTTTTATTTTTATAAATCGAGGTAATTTTTTATAACCCTTACAAAGCTGAAAATACCAATGCAATTGTACAGCCTGTGTTTGGAATCATAGGTTTAGATATTCACCAGCACAAATAAAACCTTTAAGTGGCTTCCAAAGTAATTATTCCAGTTCTTTACTTTCTCTCTTTTGAAGTCTTTGAACTCCTCTCAAAAGGCACGATTCTGAAAACATATTCTCAGCCTCAAATGACAAATTATGTTCCAATATGTTATCAGGAGAAAATGGAATAACTGTTATGCAAATTGGATGTCTAATTGCTGCCCTCTATTACTCAGAAAAGCTTGTTTGGAACCCATCCCAGAGGTCATTTAGTCACGGAGTGGTCTCCCACCCCAAGAAACCATAACAGATACCCTGCAAGGCTTATCACAAGCCCATACATACGACATATTATGTCCAATTGAACTAAATGTCTCACAGAAGACTGAATGACCCAATGAGTACAATTTTGTCAGGCCCTTCTACTGCGGAGGACATTCCTAAATGCAGGGAAGTTCTTGTTGCGGTGGATGTGTATTGTTCCTCTGACCACCTGATGTCTGCTACCTTTTCCTAATAGAGAATCACTTTTCTCTCCTATTGTTGTCTGCAATCTTGGTGCAAACAGGCTAAAATGCTCCTCATTCCACTCGAGATGTTGCAACAGGAATTCTTCACCAGATGCTTCTTCTCTGGGTGCCAGGTGACAGCCATGTGATAGGACCATAGGGCTCTCCATCCCAGGACTTTAAGTCTTGTCCAGAGTGGAACAAGGATGAGATGGTAAGACCAATAATTAAGGGTTGTAGAGCTGGGCTGGTACGCTAATCAGGTAGTTTCTGCAGCTTTCTGCTGCTGGCCTCCGGAGTTCCTGGCCTCCAGCCTCTTGCTAAGTCAGTCTCCATGCCTCATTTTAGTTTTTGTGGCTCCTGATATTTTTCCAATTGATTTTGTTTGTTTAAGGCCACCAGAGTCTGTCTATATGATCTGCAAGCAAAGAACCCTGTCATCAGAATCCCCAGTAATTTCCCCCTTTGTTCCTAAATTTACTTTCTGGAATTTGTCCATACTCACAATTCCTGCATTTAAGTATAAAACCCCACCTTCTATTTAACTTTTTTATTCTGGTCAAACAAATAGGCTTCCTACAACTGTTGCTTAGATTATTTGAATTCTAGGCCTTAGGCAACTCTGATCACAATTTTTTCTCTGGGGATTTGTCCCATATAGAACTTGCAGTTAAATGAAACCCATAAGACTCCTCCCTAGTTTTTGTTTTTGTTTTTGTTTTTCTTGAGAGAGATGAGCTGGTTTTAGTCCTATAACTTTCATAACCGTGTGACCATGTTTAGTTAATTTTCAAACTGCATTTAAGACTTTGATTTTTGACCATTACATTTTGCTTAATGAATTACATCTATCAATTTAACACCTCCCTGTTATCACTTAGATGAAAAATAATATTATCTCTCCCAAATCTTCCTTGAATTTGCTGATAAAAATATTGAGTAGACTGGATCCCTGAGGTAGACTGCCAACAACATTCTTTAATGTGATCTAATAATCAATGGCATTTTGCTGAAGTTGTTTTAAAAGCTTTGAATTACTTAACATAGCTAACCATTTAACCATATCTAAATATCTATCTAAAAATCTATTACATTTTAATTTTAAAGATTTTATTTATTTATTTGAGAGAGAGAGAAGACAGGCGTGAGCAGGGGGAGGGGAAGAGGGAGAGGAGAGAGAGAATCTCCAGCAGACTCTGCACTGAGCACAGCACCTCAGGCTGGGCTCGATCTCAGGACCGTGAGATCATGACCTGAGCCAAAATCAAGAGTCAGACGCTCAACTGACTGAGCCACCCAGGCGCCCCTATTACATTTTAATTCACTCCCTATTTCCCTACAATTCCTCAATAAGATACAAAATATTTCTATTCAACTAATAAGTAGCACTATTATGAAAGGGGAATGCAGCATAGTAACTTAATCACAAATATAATATACACGTATAAATAAATCAAGTTTCAGAAACAAGATTTATCCTTGCTATATGCAATATATTGTATTAGTTTCTGTTCTGTTCTATAGTGTTATTTTTTTAAGTTAGTCATGTAAGATTTGTGGGTTATGTCAATACCAATATTGACTTCTTGGCTTGTGATGTTGCACAATAGTAACATAAGATGTTACTACTGGGAGAATATTGATAAAGATTATGAGAGATGCTGTATGTTTTTTTACAACTGCATTTAAATCTACTATTACCTCAAAATAAATAAAAGCTAGTCATGAACTACTAAATTTAGATTGTGACCCACTAATGATTTATCAACAGAAATTTGTAAGATATTAACAGCCATTAACAGAGATATTAATAAAGACATTACCAAAATAATAGTGAATAAAGCAAGGGTGTCATCATTGTTTTTCAATATTATAGTAAGAGTTTTAATCATTGAAACACAGATAGAAATAGGGAATATTACTGGTAAAGAGACAGAATTATCATTTTCAAATTATATGAATATTTATATGGAAAAGTCTTAAAAATATAATTGGAAAACTGGCAAGAGACAGCAAAGGATGATTCACAGAAGAAAATACTTTAACTAAAAAAGTAAAATTGTTTAATCTTATTATAAATAAAATAAGGTATTGGTTTTTGCTCTTAAATAAATGCATTTTAAGAAAATTCATTAAACTTAATATTTCTGTGACTGGCAGGTATTACCTCAAGCTGCAGCTGTTAGCAGAAATTGGTGCAAGTCTTTTAGAAAGAAATAGTAAGGCTGTTAACCCATATAACTTTAGCTCGTATTCTTTTTCTCAGTAAATATCTGCTTATATTCTAAGAACATAAATAACTTGGGTAAAGATTTATATAATAACTGTTTTTCACAGCTAAAGTTGTAATATAATAAATAAATAAAGGTTTGGCCTGAATATCCAATACTGGGATTTTGTTTAAATACATTTATGGATGTATTATTTATAGCTTTAATAATGCCTTTCACTAAGAGTATTTAATAACAGGAAAATAATAAAATACAATATTAAATGACCAGAAGGAAATTTATTAAAGCGTTCATTGTTATTTCCACACAAAGGCTTATAGATAATTTTCACATTCCTTTTTGCACCAAAACAATTTACATTATCTGAAGTAGCTGGTTCAAACTCTGTTCCATAAAGGTACTTATTAGTCAAGGTTGTCAAAACACAATACCACAGACGGGGTGACTGAAGCAACAGAAATGTACTTTCTCATAGTTTTGGACACAGGAAGTCCAAGATCAGGTGTCAGCAGGGTAGATTTCATTCTGAGCACTCTCTCCTTAGAGTTTAGATTGCTGCCTTCTCTCTCTTTGTCTTCATATGACTCTCTAGGCATGTCTGCATCTTCTTCTTATAAGGACACAAGTCATAATGGATTAAGGCTGACTTCAACGACCTTATTTAAACTAACTTACTTCTTTAAAGACCCCATCTCCAAATACAGTTCATTCTGAGGTACTAGGGATTAGGATTTTATCATATGAATTTTGGGGGAACAGTGTCCATAATCATGCTCTAGACACATCAAATGGTACCATACACACCCAGGCCAGTCTGCTTCTATGGAAATAAATTGCCATGGTTAAGAATGGGAGAAGGTAGGTTAGTTGCCTTTGCTGATATAAAAGCACCAAAGCCACTGTAGCTCATTAAACTGGGAGATTTGCTGTCTGGGGTCATAGAACAGCTGCTCTGATAGACCACCCATCAGATTCTATATATTTGATGGCATGAGCTGATGGAAAAGAAAGCTGACATACAGGCTGCTCTATGTCCTTCTAGGAAAGACCCCTCAGTGTGTATCATTCACGTATGTCTCTCTTTGTGATCCCAAAGAACCTGCCTTGCTGGACTGGTTCATATTTTTTAGATTTTTTTTTAAATTTTATTTTATTATGTTATGTTAATCACCATACATTACATCATTAGTTTTTGATGTAGTGTTCCATGATTCATTGTTTGCATATAACACCCAGTGCTCCATGCAGAACGTGCCCTCTTTAATACCCATCACCAGGCTAACCCATCCCCCCACCCCCCTCCCCTCTAGAACCCTCAGTTTGTTTCTCAGAGTCCATAGTCTCTCATGGTTCGTCTCCCCCTTCGACTTCCCCCCCTTCATTTTTCCCTTCCTACTGTCTTCTTTTTCTTTCTTTTTTTTTTTTTTTAACATATAATGTATTATTTGTCTCAGAGGTACAGATCAACAGTGATTCAACAGTCTTACACAATTCACAGCGCTCACCATAGCACATACCCTCCCTAATGTCTATCCCCCAGCTACCCTATCCCTCCCACCCCCCACCACTCCAGCAATGAGAAAAATAATAACCACAACAAAGAGCTATGACTGTTAGGGACAAGTCACTGTCACAGAAAAACTATCGCCATGCTTAGCAGATAAAGAAACTACTTTGGTGAAGGAAAATTCTGTTAACAACACGAAATAAGAGTTTCCACACATGAATGGATAGCCTGCCTATATAAACCTTAGCTGTCCACAAGGATTCTTCCTTGAGGATTCTGGAAAGCATTCATTGTACTACAGACTACTGGAGTTACATAAAAATAAAGACTATTGCATGTACCAGCACAAGGAAAACTGCTTCAGTGGTTCCAAATCGTTTTAATCACATCTTCTTCAGGAGAATGTCTGCAATATATGGTTATATAATTATTGTTAAATACTATACAGATATTAGTGTCTTGATATAGTAAGCACATTATAATGTAGGCAAAACTAGAAATTAAGACTATTAAAAGAATATGAACAAATAAATTCAAATAGGAATTCTAATACTGAATGCCCCAAACGCTATGGTCAGTGAGCAGGTCCCTTGGGGTGTATACAGTCCATTTTAGGGATCTCTGATCCATATAAATAAACACCATAATACAGGTGTTTAGTGCTTAATGATAGTTTCTTCCCACCAATGGCAATCTACATAGAAGTGCCAAGAAAGAATGTACCATAAATGGTAGGTGTGGGTCGTTTTATCTTTGTTTACTTCCTCACCAGTCAAAGTAGTATTCAGCTGTATCAGTAAAATGGAAGGCAGTATGTAAGACTACTGTCGTGCTGGGACTCTCCTTTAACAATATTTATTCATTTTAAATGGACACATTGTAGAAGGATTTTAGGGAGATACTTTCTCAACTCTTCTAATGATTCTTAATTAGTGGAGCAATTTGCACACTTTTTGCTACAAAAGACATCGACTAGCCCTGTTTCAAGGTGTATTTCACAAAAAGCCCATTTCCAAATCATATAATATGTCCCATACTAATTAATTCATTTTTTATTTTTTTTTTATTTTTTTATTTTTTTTTAAAGATTTTATTTATTTATTTGAGAGAGAGAGAATGAGAGACAGAGAGCACGAGAGGGAAGAGGGCAGAGGGAGAAGCAGACCCCCTGCTGAGCAGGGAGCCCGATGTGGGACTCGATCCCAGGACTCCAGGATCATGACCTGAGCCGAAGGCAGTCGCTTAACCAACTGAGCCACCCAGGCGCCCTAATTAATTCATTTTTTAAAATGAAGCAAAATAGGTGACTTATAACCTTAGGCCTATCACCACATTGGTCTCTCCTTTGGATTTTATATTTGATTTTATTTGGTTTTCGGCATGTGAAGTTTTAGGATTTTTTTTTTCCATTGTAGTTTTTTGGTTGTTTTTACAGATACGAAACACTAGCGATAATCTGCCCTCATCTATTTTTCCAAAGGACTATCTGTATTGTCCCAGCTGGTGAGTTACTTCTAGATGCTGAACAGCAATTCTGATAAATCAGTCTGCAATAGCTGCATTTTTGTCTAAGGAGAGGGAACTGAACCCACTGGGGATGAAAGACCCTCCTTAACCTAGTCTTTTCCAAGCCTTAGAGAACATTTCTAATTTGAGCCTCCACTGAAGGAATATATCACTATTCACACATTCACGGAAGAGGTGATTTTTAACTTCTAACTGATGGGGCAGTTCGGGAAATTCAGAATGGAAAAGACGGTTGGGTATTTGGTATAACAAGCAATATGGCCATGGATGTATCATTAACCATTAGCTTTTGGTATTGGCAATTCTATAAAATGCACTTTCTATCTCATAGTGCCATGTCTAATTTAATTTAAGTCAGACTGGAAGACTATTTCAGGTGAAATAAAACATGTTCTTTGCAATAACATTTCATCGCAGTGTACTCACATAATTTAGTATTTATTTCAAACTCCATTTACCAAAGCAGCACACATGCAAAAGTTAATGCTATACATAAACTTTACAGTCAGCACTGAATAAGTCTTTGACAAATATATGTCATACTTGTCTTTTTAACATCAACACTGACACTTTGTAAAGTAGTGAAGGTAATATAATAGTAACACCTTCACATTCATGTAGACATCAGTGGAAGTATAAAAGAAAAAAAAGTTTGATGTTTGTGAATTTTGCTTCCTAGTACCTTACTCAGGTTTTTCATGAAGTTGGTAAAACTCTAGTGTTTAAAATAGACCCATTTGTCTGCAAAGAACAGACACACTCAAATTAGCAGAAGCAATGGGGATTACTGTAACGCTCCAAACAGATATAATCTAGGTGAAGCCAAACAGCCTGATTTGAGGATGTTAGATGGTAGATCAGAGCACAGAATTTTCACTCGAACTTTGCTGTTAAATTGACTCAGCTACTGGTCTGGTCCACACTATTGGTTTCTAGTTGTCAAATTCAGTTTGTCCTTCCAGTCTATACTCTATACAGAGGAAATCTGATTTACTCAGCTCATATTTTCACAGCCTCCTGTTAAGTACCCGCTACACCGTGGGCCATTAAGTAAATGGGATTGCACAAAACAGAGCACAGGTGAAATGTCAGGTACAAGACGAAGTTGAGGATTGTTGGAGCAGAGGTTGTTGCAGCTAGTACGCCTAGTTTCCTGAGCCAACCATCTAGTAGTTTGGATCAAACCAAGGATTCCATTCCACCCGTATCCACGATTTTAGGTTCTAACTTCCCTGGGGAAAAACACACCAACATGCTGACCCCTTTGCCCTTCTTAGTGAGTCCAATTGTCTGCTCCCAATATCCTAAACTGTCACCAGACACTCATCCTTCTTGTTGCCACCTTGAATATATTTGATGCACACAATTAATGGTCCTTGTCATTGTCAGCTTCTCTTATACATATTCTCCTGGAGCGATTGGTTTTGGCTAGCCACTTCACTAGGTCATTGAAATACAGATGTTTACAACTTATCAACCTAGAGAAGTTATTCTCAGGGAGGGAGGGATTCGTCTCCCAGGGGACATTTAATGATGTGTAAAGACATTTTTCCTTGTCACAACTGAGTGAGTACTACTGATATTTAATGAGTGGAGGCCAGGGATGCTGCCAAACATCCTATAGTACAGAGGACAGCCCCCATAAAGGAAAATTATCCAGCCCCAAATGTCAAAAGTGCTGAGATTGAGAATCCCTGGTCTAGAGGCATCCCAGAAGAACATATGTACGCACAGACTAGTCTCTAAGTTAGAGCAAATCTTATGACCTGAAGGAGACCCCTATTATTAACATCCACTCTCATAGGATCCGCCATCCAAGGTGACTGTCACCCTATGCTGCATTCCTTGCCTATATATGAAGATTCTTGCATATATAGATATATAGATATATATATGCAGACTCTGATGCAATTGGGGAAGGCTTTCTCTTGCCCTTGCTCCTCCGAAGGTCAGTGTGCAAAGCAGAGCACCCAATTCTACATCTCCCTGAACACCTTCCCCCATTGCATTTACACAAGCTTAGAGGCCTGAATGCAAATAGGACTCCTCATGCCCAGTTAAGAGCTTACAGATCAAGCTCTCATTAATCCTCAGCTACTTTAGCGACTTTAGGGAGGCTCACTCAACTTGATCTTCACAAGTGCTTGGAATTCAAATCTAGGGAGGAGCTAACATTGTTTTCTGGACATTTGCTATATGCCAGGCCCTGTGTTGGCTTGGAGTAAATTGTGAAATTGAAACATTCATTGATAGATAATTCTGTCTCTCGAATAAAATTTGTGTCCACATTTGTGAACGTGATCTTCCCTTAATGCCAACAAAGGCACACCAGGCCAAGCTATCTTGGGTGATAAGTATTTACTGAACATGTGAATTTTTCTCAAGTCTTTACTCTTCCCCAATATAGAAGGAACACATCCACATTCCCACACTTCCATTAGTAACCATAAAGTGGCTGTGCTTAAACGATGAGCAGTGGGTTGTATTCAAATATGCACTGAGTGGGAGGAAAAAGAAGAGAGGGTTGGGAGAATTTGACCAACTCTTCCAAGCGTATCTGCTTTCCCAAACCTCCCGTTGAAAGTGACTGCTGTATACTTTGTTACCAATATCTCAATCCCAGCGAAGCATTTACTAGATTCCAAAACATCTTGAAGGTTGTTTCTGCTTCAATACCTAGTGTATCTTTTGCTCATAAGTTTTTCTAAAATTGGAATTATAATAGCAAAATCATAGCCAGTGATTTTGAGTGTTTATTAGGTATAAAGCACTACTGAAATGTCTGTATGTATGACGTAGCTACTGGTACTTTGCCCATAATGCCGCTGGAACTGAGCTACAGGAAGGTCTTATAGGGCTGGACACTGGCAGACTGCCTCTAGAGCCTGAGCCACCCTATCTCTACCCAAATCTCTTTAACTCTATTTTGATTCCCCTTTATGAATCCAGTTAGCTATATGTTTCAGGGATCTGCTCCTCAGTTCATAGCATTATTTCATGCATTTTTGAAAGTTCGCTGTGCACTTGCTTATGGTTTCTCTGGTGTGGTTGTGTTGCACATTTGAATTTGTGTACAGGTATTGGAGGGTGTGATCTTTTAAGGTAAACTTTCTTATTCTCACATCACCTTTCTTTATCTCTAGTCCTTCTACCACTATCCTGACCACCAGCAGATATTCAAAATCGAGTTGCTTGTATTCAGGAACAAATCATCACATCGTATTCAGAAGGGCAAAAAATAATTTTAACTACATTCCAGATGAGATGATTTTTTTTTTTTTTTAATGTTGAATTTTCTAACACTAAAGATCTGAGGAACTGTCCTTTATCATCACCCAGAATCTACCGTCAGGAGCATTGAGCCCGGCCAGTCCAGATGACATGGGGATGAGATGGACCTGCTGTTTGGTGGTCAGGCCGGCCAGATGCAGGAAGCCTTTCCTATAGGTGCTCTGATTCACACCACTGACTCTTCACCTTTCACTCTGCTCCTCCAGATTTTCCCTCCTCTTATAGTCATAACCATCATTGAGAGGGGACAGTTTGGGAGGATTTTCTCAAAGACAGCAGAGTCAAACCCCCTTTGCCATCTGCTCTATATCATACCCCTGTTCCGACAACAATTAATGTTACTTTTTTATTATCGTGTTTCATGCTCCAAAATGTTTTGTTGAAATTCCTTCCCAGGGTTTCCTGTTTATGAAGAGGGCATATGTATTTCACTGACTTAATATACTTATTAAAACACAAAAGTGTTTTTAAAACATCCTTAAAAAAGAATATGTTTGTTAGGTGTGTGCTCATGTGTGTCTGTTGGTATCATGTTAAATACATGTTTGGTTACCAGTAAATATGTGACTTATGAATACTAGTGACAGTAAGAAACCAAAGCTTGATCTCCACAAATTACATGTGTTATACGCTATCAACATGCACTCATTGTGTCCTTGTTTAGTTGATGTTTCCATATAGTTTCTTCTGGATGTTAAGCAGCACATGTTAAAAGTTTCAGATTGCACAGTAAAAAAGTCCTCTACCCACCTTAATGACAAGATATACTTGAACAAGATGGGGTACTGTTATAATTATAATTATAATTTACTTAGTTAATGACAGGGAGCAAAGATAACCCAAACAATGTGATGTTTTGTAACAAAAAGAAATGTTGCAAATATAATCAGATAGCTAGACGATGAAGCAACCGTATAACCAAGGTTGTGGAGGGCCAAATACAGAACTTTAGGTCTCAATGTTGGACACCATATGCAAATTTTATAGCTCACTCTTCCTGAGTAAGAAACTTTGTGCATGATTTAAATGTCATAAACACTTTATAAGTCTTTCCTAGCAGCAGATTTCATGTTCTGGGAGTTAAAGGGCAAGTGTAAACCTGAGAACATGCTCTACATATGTATGACGGACATAAAAACACACAGAATGACCTTTACAAACATATCAGGCTGACCTTGTCTATCCTGAAGAGAAAACTGGCAGATTGAATCCACATTTGGATGGAGTCACTGATATTTAAAATCTGTAGCTCTGAAAATGTAGTAGTGTCTTTTATAATTATATGAGCAATTGTCTCGGGTTCTGTGAGTTACCTCAACTTTTTACCATTCAGAATTTCTCCTCTCTTTTTTTTTCCTAACCCGGAAATGCAATAAGACACAGAGTTTATCTAGACATAAGGAATTTTCTCTAATTAGTTTCTAATGCACTGCATTAATGTGGTTAATTTTACAAGTTGATATGGTCTGCACAGCATAATTGCAGAAGCCAGAAGTTTAAAACAAGTTTCCAGCCTTCCAATGACATGATCAGGTTTATATTACCCAACTACAGTTCGGGAAAACAGGGAAGAGGGAGGGTACCCGTGAGAAGGACCATACCTGGAGGGATGTGGTAGGAAGAGGAGACTGATGATGGATGGACAGCAGATTATGTTTGCTTCTTAGTTTTGCCCAGGGCCAGATAGAGGTATAAATATCAGAAGAATGCATTTTCAATTTTGCCTTCCCTTTTGTCTGCCAGCATAAAAGAAACTTCTCTGAATGCTTTATTTATCCACAGAGTAAAAGCCTCTCTCTATAAACCATAAACATAGACACAAAAGTTTAAAATGTGAGAAAGGAACCTGGACCTTTCTTTTTTTTTTTTTTTTTTTTTTTCCTAATTCAGATGATGTTCTAGACTGGTTTATTAGCAACACTAGTTTGATCCACTTAGGAAAATTAAAAGTTGCAAGTGAACAAATCTTGATGTGCCAGGACAAAATCCGACCTATTTGACATGCATTCTTGTGTTTGTTGGTGCTTTTCCTGATGTCCTGGAAACATCATTCTGAAATTGGAATTGGAGAACAACAGCAGAAAACACAGAGCCTGAAAATGAGGACCATGACCTCATAACTGCACCATTTCAAATGCCTGGAAATTATATTTTATTTGGGGGGCTGATATTTTGATATTTGATCTTGTTGCCTTCCACTAATGCTAAAGGAAGTGGTCGGCAGAAAAAAAGAAAGCTGTTCTACACTGCTCATTGGTTATACATTCAGAAATCTCATCCATAAAGGAATGTTTTCTTCTCTGTTTCAGATCGAAGCCTAAAGAATGTAAATCTTAAACATGCTGGATCTTGAGAATTAAACTCTTACATATTTGGATACTCAAGTTATTTATTTTTGTAAGAAACGTTTTACAAGGCTCCTTTTTAATGTCTGAGTCGGTAACACAGCCTTATGTATACTGAGAAGATATAAGCCTAAGAGAAGGATTGTTCCAGCGCACTAAATGAATTAAGATCATCAGACATGCCCCAAGACCACTGTGGAATCTAATATTTAACATCAGGAAAGTTTATTTTTCCATGTATCCTTCTTCCAATTACTGTATTTTCTAGCTCTGCCACTTCATGTAACATTATGTAAAGAATTCTCTATTAAAGTCACGGCAATAAACTCTGTTGCTTCTGGTCCACCCTGCATAGGATACACACCCTACACATGTTATTTATTTCAAGTGCATTCATCTGTGGTTGCTGTCATTGGGGTTAGATAACAAATATAAGAATGTGGAAAGTAATGTGATGCAGAAGATATTATTAATATTATTATTTTATCTAGATTTTTAATCCAGCTTACAAGAATGTTTTTTATGTCTGGGGAAAAAGGAGACTTTATTTTATTTTATTTTTTAAAGATTTTATTTATTTGACAGAGAAAGACACAGTGAGAGCAGGAACACAAGCAGGGGGAGTGGGAGAGGGAGAAGCAGGCTTCCCGCCAAGCAGGGAGCCCAAAGCGGGGCTCAATCCCAGGACCCTGGGATCATGACCTGAGCCGAAGGCAGACGTTTAACGACTGAGCCACCCAGGCGCCCCCAAAAAGGAGACTTTAATCCTATCGCTGGACAATCTGTTAATAGCAAACATCAAGGAAATGTAATTCGTCTGCTTTGATAACTTGGTTGAGGGAATTTTAGAAACTACTCTGAAAATTAGCTCTAATCCGCTTGAAAAAAAACAAAAGATGTGATGATATGGGAGAAAGGAATTTTCCCACTGGGTATGGCTACTGGTTTAAGCACAATTGTGTAATATTTTGAAATTGCATTCTCTCAAAGTCTAAGTAAAATATTAAGTATGTGGCTTTAGCAGAATCCTGAAGCTTATTATTTCTGTGCTGGGCTAAATTTATTCAATTTTCTGCATCTAACCATGAACTTTTTCAGATCTTATTAGTATGACATTCATTCTTGCATATCCTCTTTGTTTTGCTGGTTGATTTTTTTTTTAAACAATATGTTTTGTTTCATCTACCATATTAGAAGACCACAAGGGGGCTATCTTATTATAATCTCTACAAAACAAAAAAATATTACTAGGCTCCCATAACACCTGAGACTAAATCTATTTTATCATCCTATTTTTATCATTTCTATTTTTCACATTGGACAACACAATGCTCCTTCTCTTTATTTCTTGATTGTGAACCACCTATTGATTCCCAGTGTTTTCCTTGGACCTGGCATATAGTAAGTCGTCTGTACACGTTTATAAGATTGAATTATTGTCAAGTTTTATCCATTTAGTGCTATACCCATCAGTATAAAAAGAATCCCAGTAGTCGTATGCATTTTAAACTTATACCAGTTACTATTTTTAGGTAGTAACTTATTTAACTGGGCAAAGCTGGTCTAATCTTAGCTAATAATCTTCTGACTATTCATAGCATTTGTTTCTCAAGATATGTGAGGATTCGTTACTTTATTTATTTTCATTTTTTTCTTACTTTATTTAAACAGTAGTCTTTGTCCATTCTATTATTTATGCCAAAAGAGACAATGAAGTAGTATCAATGTTCAGTCATTCAGATACGAATTTGAACAGGGTGCAATGGCTTGCCATATAGTACAAGGACCTTTCTTTTAAACTAAATTAATTACATTAATTAATCTTTTAAACAGAATTAAATGCTCATATAAAGAAATGTATGTATAAACTAAGTTGCCTGTTACTCACATGATCCATTATTTCTCAATTCCATTTAATTGTGTATTTTTTATTACCTTTCTTTCTTGATCTCCTAGAAGTGGCATATGTGTAGGCTGACACAATAGGAAATAAAAAAATTAAAAATGAAATAAATTGGCTTAATATGCCTGAGTTTATAAAGTGAAAAAAAAATTATGTTGAAAATGTTTATTCAACTAAATACTATAAATTATTATTTGATGAGACTTTATATCAGTAAGAAGAGAGCATCTTTCCCTGGAATATAAATAGGGAATCAATAATAAGTTATGATTCATGATAATATTATTTGAAGTAATTGTCTACTACAAAGGTAAAACCTTAGGTTTTAAATGTATATATATTTATATACAGTGTGATGGATAAAATAAATGCCACTGAATTTTTATGTCTTTGCCTCCATATTGATTTGTGTTCCTGTTAAGTACTGGTGGTACCCCTCACTCAGATTCTGGGAGCTGACTCTTACAGTTATGCCATAAAGATGATACTTTATGAGCTTGACATAATGCATGCAGTAAGCCTTAGGTGTATTGGGACCATGCTAAATTCATTATTTTTTTCACTACTGCACAGCAAGATGCATTTTAGCTCCCATACAAGTTATTTATGTCTTAAAATTAGATGTGATCTTTTCAAAGAAATAGAGTGAGATATTGGGGGAAAAGGACCAGATGTAACATTTTCAGCTTTCCATTTGTGCACTGTGTTCTGGGGCCCAGGGACCTCAGCAACACAATTAAGGCTGTATTGATCTGCTCCTGTCATTACATTGTAGACAGACGGGCTGGGGGTTTGCAGTTTACACATTTATGTGACTTCACCTGGTTTGGGGTTGTTTTTAAGTGAATCTAGAGTTTCAAAAAGGTGTAAAATTGACACTCTCTGAGGTCCTCCAGGCTTCTGTGAAATAGTAGTAAAGGAAGTGCCTGGCTGGAGCTTCCCCACATGGTTCTAAGCACTAACAGGAGATCAAGGCAGGACAGCAGGGAGGCAAAGGACCAGGCCCTGAGGGCAGAGCATGGCCACAGCCCCTTCCAGAACCCCATTTGCATGTCTGCAGATGGTAATGTGAACTGCTTTCTCCTTAGTTCTTACTTGTCACCAGGCTCTGTGCTAAAGTGCCTTATATCCATGCTTGCTTTTTACCCCTCACAATAACTCTAATTGGTATACACTGTGATCCTCATCTTGCAGATGAATAAACTGAGGCACAGATGAGTAAATAATGTGTTTCCTGCCACAAAGCTACCAAAAGACAAAGCTGGCATCCTCATCTAGCTCTGCGCCATTAAAGCTAACCCTCTCATCTATCATATGCCAAGTTCACTGTCCCCTAAATATAGCACTTGATTCAGCCTGTTTCTCTGGGATTTTAAGCCATTTTATTCCTTTAATAAATAGACCACATTATCAAAGCAGACTTGGTCTGAGCATGTTTGCTAGGTCTCCTCATGAAAGCTCAGTTTTCATTTTTTAATTTCACTTGGCTATAGGCAAGTGGGTCTCAACCCAAGGAAACGTCTTAGTCCTTCCTCCACTGTGGACCACGAGGGTTGATTTTCATCCTTTATAAATGCCAAAAATCAAAGTTTGGATTCCTTGTCACTTTTTAAAAAAATTCTTGGGGCACCTGGGTGGCTCAGTCAGTTGTGTCTGAATCTTGGTTTGGGTTCAGATCATGATCTCAGGGTCCTGAGATCAGCCCTGAGTCAGGCTCCATGCTCAGCTGAGAGTCTGCTTGAGATTCTTTCGCCCTCTACTCCTCCCCCTGCTCTTGCTCTCTCTCTCTCTCTCTCTCTCTCTCTCTCGTAAATAAATAAATAAATAAATTAATTAATTAATTAATTTAAAAAAATTCTGTAAGATTTAATAGAAAGGCTATAGTGTAATTAGAATACAAAAATGCAGAGCGCCTGGGTGGCTCAGTCGGTGAAGCATCTGCCTTCGGCTCAGGTCATGGTCCCAGGGTCCTGGGATCGAGCCCCACATGGGGCTCCCTGCTCCGTGGGAAGCTTGCTTCTCCCTCTCCCACTCCCCCTGCTTGTGTTCCTTCTCTCGCTGTCTCTCTCTCTGTTAAATAAATAAATAAAATCTTAAAAAAAATAAAAAAGAATACGAAGAAGGGTCAGTGGAAGGCAAAGCTGTTCAGCTATCTGGAGAGTTCTGTGGGGCCGTCCAAACTTCTGCCACAGTTACCATCATCCTTATCCAGTTCCTTCTCCAGTAAGTGCCACCAGAGAAGACAATTGTGGAGAGCAGGCTATTGGCTATGTTCAGGATTCAGACCACTCACAGTTTGAATCCTGACTTAATACTCTCAAGCTCCATTTTTTCCAACAATTAACTTAACCTCTTTAAGCCTCAGTTACCTTGTCTTTAAATAGGAATGATAATTATAATCCTATATCCTAATATAATCCTATAATCCTAATCTTTCTTTTGGGATCTCAAGTTTGTAATTGCAACAGAACTGTCGGCGCTGCCATTTGAGAGGAGCCTGCTCTCCCTACCTTGCTAATATAAGCATGTAAAGTAGTTGCTTCTCTGATTACTATTGGTAAGGAAGAGGTGAGGGGAAGTCAGGGGGTTGACTAGACTATAAGTAAAGACAAAAGTCTGGAATTGTCTGAACCCTTGGTTGTTGTCATAAGTGGTTGTGTGTGGGGGCGGTGAGCATGTTAGATGTTGAGCTCATACGGAACACAAATGACCTTTAGCCCATTGTTCTTGGTCCTATGGACCATTTGTATCAGCAATGAGAAATGCTCAATGTCAAACACAGGTCTGATGTTCATGAGGTCCGTGCTGAAACAGACAACTTAGGGCTCTTGAGCAGTTCATTCTAAAGACATACCTAGACACAAGATTCATCCCCAGTGTAAAATAACTTTCTTGAGGGATGATTTTGAGGTAACACATTCAATTCAGTTAGGCATGCCAATTCCCAAATCATGCTTGTAGAAGGGTGGGACCCAGTTATCAAATACCTGCAAATTATAACTTGCTCATACGCAGACCCTGTTACCAGCTGAGTGAAGTTTTCCTTGTAAATTCCTTTTTGTCATTCACAGCAAATCTCCTTCCCTGAGGCTTCTCCTGTCAACCCAATCTCAGGAGAACTGCCCAGCCATCAACACCCACATTTATCCTAGCATCTTTGTTCTCAAAATGAACACTCTCTTTGAAGACAATAAAGACTCAAATTCAAATGCCATCATAAATTGTTAAAGAAGTAAAATAAGTAAGTCCCTGTGAATATAAACAGGTATCATAAAAGCAAGAGGCAACAACACATATTTTTTTTCCAGCCAAAAAACAGTGATTAAATGCAAAGATTTTCATGAGGTGCTCTAATTTCAGTGAGCTGGGCCAGAAGATGCATGAGAGGATTAACATTACCCCCAAACAGTTGAGATGAGTGGTTCTTAACTCCTTTTTATCTTCACATGATGCCTAAAATCCAATTGTATTAGTTTCTTATTTCTGCTGTACTGCATTATCACAAATTTCATAGCTTAAAACAACACAAGTTCATTATCTTACAATTCTAGAGGTAAGAAACCCTAAAATCAAGGTGTTAGCAGGACTGAATTCTTTCTGGAGGCTCTAGGGGAGAATCCATTTCCTTGCCTTTTCCAGCTCCTAGAGGTTGCCCATATCCTGGGTGCTTGGCCCCTTCCTTCATCTCCAAAGCTCATCAGTACAACCTCGGATTCTGTCATTGCATCTCCTCTCACTGTAATCCTCTTGCCTGCCTCTCCTAAGGACTCTGTGATTACACTAAGTCCACCTGGATGATACAAGATGCTCTCACAAGTTCCTTAACCTAATCCTATTTACAAAGTCCCTTTTATCATGTAAGGTGACATATTCACAGGTCCAAGGATTAGGATGTGGATGTCTCTGGAGGGCCATTATTGTGCCTACCATACTAATCAGCTGATAACTATCAAGCAAACTATCAAGCACTTACAAGTCATTCCTTCCTTCCATTTAAAAGTATTACTTATCTCTCATAATGTGAGGAATCTGTTAGGTTTTCTTGACGCAAAAATGAAAAAGAATTTGTTCCTGCCCATAACAATAAGAAAATTACCTAATACCTGTTAAACTCTTGGTATGTGCCAGACATTTAATTCTGGGCATTAATTCTTTTAATCTCCCGTTAAGTCTATGATGTTGGCTCTATTCCTTCTCCCATTGTACAGCTGAAAAACCTGAGTCACTAAGAAGTAATTTCCCAATTTAAACTGGTAGTAAGAGGTAAAACTAGGATCTCAACCTAGGCAGCATGTCCCCGAGCCTGTCATTTACCTAGTTTGCTGCTAGCCAGTCCTCTTTACAGTTTAATATCTACTCTTTGTCAGTATAAATCATTCAGACTTCAGCTAATTTTAAGAACAGTTCCTGGCACATCGTACGTACTCTGTAAATCATAATGATGGCAATGATGATGATGATGACAGTGGTTATGATAATGATGACTTGAAGAACGAATTGGCTACATTTATTAGGGAAAGGTTTGGCTTAGGAAAGTTTGAGCTCCAATGTTCACTTACTCATTAACACTGTTGGGATATTACATCCAAATATAGAAGGATCAAATGAAGGGGAGTTCCAGAAGACAGTTCCTGATGAGGAAAAAGGAGAGTAGCCCAGTTCTCAGTTCCCATTTTTATCTGAAGTCTCTGCTATCTGCTCCTGGAATGAAACAGTGTATTTGTCCTATGGCTTCCCTAATTATCAACTAATTAAGGAAATGATGGATAACTACCGCCTCTTTCCAATAGTACAAGATAGGTGGGCCAGGGCCCTACGCAAATGGGTGTGACAAATACACAGCCTGGCATCTGCCATTAGCAACATAATCTCAGCTCCCAGCACAGTACACCCGGCCAATCTTTTAAACTGCCTTGTGATTAAATTTACTCTAAATTATGCCCCCTCTCAGATGTCCAAATTCAGGAAATTCTACATCTCACACTTGAGCTAAATATATTGAAGAACACAAATTAACATCTCAGTTTATTAGCAGCAACAGAAGGAAATGTCCACAAATTCAAACTCAATCATGATAATTGGATTTCTATTTACCATCCTGGGAGGTATTGTTTTACCAACAGGAAAGGAAAGAAAGTCATTTTGGTTGCTACCTTAACAAAATGGACTTCCACAGAGATCCGTCCCAACATTTTGCTTACTTTAGTTATTTGGTTCATTTTCTCAACCATCCCTTCCCCTACCTCTCTACCATTGGAGAATGGTTCTGGATATTAACCCTGAGTTTTATTTCAAGCATATGATTACATTGGTTTTCTTTTTGCTCTATTAGTTTTTATTTGTGAATCTACTAAAATTAATAATATTTAAGCCTTTGAACAAAGGTATTGAATCAAGCCTAACTCTAACCACTTATAAACCAGATGATGTAGAAAATCACCTTATCTAATAAGATATCCAGATCAAATACATGCTGGAAGAGCACATGGGTAGTCACTAAGATAGTGGTGCAAGGCTTATATCAGAAAACCTTGATGCTTATAACATCTAGTTTGAAAGATTTGGGGACAAACTCTAAAAACCTTTTAAGCAAACTTGGCATTCATTCACTCAACACTTATTTAGGGAGTGATTCTTATTAGTGGCAGCATGCTATGCGAGTGGATACATCTATGGTAGAAACGCAGGTGAGGACAGAGAATGTCAGAGAAGCCACATAATGTCACATAAGACCTAGTTTTTGATATGTAATTTTAAAGAGGGATGGGTGAGTGGAGGAGAGGAAAGGAAAATAAATTCTAGGCCAATAAAACATCAGGAATGAAACAGTAGGAAAAAACAGGGCTTAACAAGAATCTTGAGAGTGATGAATCTGGGGATTTCCTTTGGTAGGTAAGGGGATGCTATACCCAGGAAACTCATTAGATGTGAGAGTGAAAGCAAGACAAAAAGGTTCTGTCCTTATTGATCCTTGGCTCCTTACATTCTAGAGATATAATGAGCAGCAATAGGAAAATCAGTAGTTTCCCACTGCTGCTGCAAGAAATTATCATAAACTTCGTTAACTTTAAACAATACAGATTTATCTTGCAGTTCTGAAGTCACAAGTCTGACACAGTCTCAGTCTTGCTGGGCTAGAACCAAGTGTCGGCAGGGCTGTGTTCCTATCTGGAGGCTCAGTAGCCGAATACTTCCCCTTGCCTTTTAAAACATCTAGAAGCTGCCTGCTTCCTAAGCTTATGGCTCCCTTCCTCCATCTTCAGAGCCAGCAAAATCTGCCCAGATCCTCTCACAGCCTCACTTCTTTGGTTCTCCTCCTCTGCCACCCTCTTCTAAGGATCTGTTTGATTATATTCGGCTCTCTCAGATAATCTCCCTATTTTAAGATCAGCTGGTTAGCAACCTTAATTCCATCTACAAACCTAATTCCCCTTTGCCATATTCTATAAGGTATTCATGCATTCCATGGATTAGTACAGGGGCATCTTGGGGGTTAAGGGGAGCAGTGGCATTATTCTGCCTACCAAGTAGGAAAGGTACTGATGTGAAAGAATGATAATGAGATAGACTTTGAACATCCTGAGTTTACAATACTTGGTATATGTTTAGTGGGGGAAGTCTATAAAAATTCATGATTTAAAAATACTGGGCTTTTAGTTGATCACCAACTCAATGTGAGCCACTAGTTTACTTGGGAAACACCATAGGCTTTGGGAATGATGTTGGCCAAGTTCTGCCAGCATACCCACTGTCTATGAGACACTGGGCTAAGCCATTTTCATAAATTAATCACATTACAATCCACAAGGACCAAGTGTTTTTGTTTTTGTTTTGTTTTCTTTCTTTAATAGATGGGGACACTAAGTCTGAGAATTCAAGTTCAGCTTGTCCCAAGCAGGAGAAGAAAATGTCTGATTCCAAAGTATTTAAACTCAAGGTTATTTCCTTTCCTTGTCTGAAGGAAAGTCAACAAGCCAATTAGAATGACCAGCCAGAGGAATTATGTAAGAGCAGTGCATTGTTAATCTATTTGTTTTTTTATAAAAGTATCTTTGTGAAAAACAAACAAACAAAAACCCAAAACCTAAACTAAGAAGGTGCAGAATTACTTTTAAGAATACTAATAAGAGCTAGGGTGCCTGGGTGGCTCAGATGGTTGGGCGTCTGCCTTCGGCTCAGGTCATGATCGCCATGTCGGGCTCCCAGCTCGGTGGGGAATCTGCTTCTCCCTCTCCCTCTGCCTTTCCCCCTGCTTGTGGCTCTCTCTATCTAATGAATAAATAAAATCCTTTTTTTTTTTTTTTAAAGAATACTAATAAGACCTTACATTTATTGAATTCTCAGTATCAGGCCAGGGACTGAATGGCAGGCACTCTTCCAAAAAGTGCTATAATGAATGTCCTTTCTTGTTATTTCACTGAGAAAAGAGATGTGAGCACTTCCCTTGTTAGTTCTCTTTGCCTCCTTAAGCTAGTACCACGTAACATTTTGTCTCCTATTATGCTGGAGAGCTGGCCATGAACCTATCCTGGGCCAGTCTTCCACCTGTGGGTTAGATCTTATCCATCTACCTATTCAAGGACTCTGCTCCCACTAATGGCCACTTTCTCTCCTGCAGCATTTGTTTTTCCCTCTTTGCTGAGTCATTCCTATTAGCAAAATCATATGCTTTATGTTCTTCCATCTTAACAAATGCTTCTTGTGATTACACTACCCCCTTCCAACTTACTCTGCTCCACACTGAGACAAAAACACTTTTAAAGAATAATTTATACTCTCTATGTACAGTTCTGCTCCTCTGATTGCTCCCTTTCAAATGCCTTCACCCCAATCAGACCAGTGCCCATACTATGCCCCTACCAAACTGCCCTTGCGAAGGTCACCTGTGACTAGGGTGACCATACAGGTTAGTACTCAAAGTGGAACACGTTTGAGAGTGAAAAGGATGCCATTAACAATTATATCAGGATAATGGGCAAACATCCAGGTGGCCCACTGGTAAACTCTGTGTCTTAAATAGTGTTCAGTAGGAGCAGATGCTGAGATAGAGATTCCCATGCAGAGGGTTCATGGGGGAGTATTCCAGGAGACACACATATAAGAGAGTAAGGAAGCCAGGATTAGGCACAGGAGGAAGCTGATTTACCATGCCAGTATAAGTGAGGCTCAGCCCATCTCTCCTTTTTTTAAATTTTTTATTGTTATGTTAATCACCATACATTACATCATTAGTTTTTGATGTAGTGTTCCATGATTCATTGTTTGTGCATAACACCCAGTGCTCCATGCAGAACGTGCCCTCTTTAATACCCATCACCAGGCTAACCCATCCCCCCACCCCCCTCCCCTCTAGAACCCTCAGTTTATTTCTCAGAGTCCATCGTCTCTCATGGTTCATCTCCCCCTCCGATTTCCCCCCCTTCATTCTTCCCCTCCTGTTATCTTCTTCTTTTTTTTTTTCTTAACATATATTGCATTATTTGTTTCAGAGGTACAGATCTGTGATTCAACAGTCTTGCACAATTCACAGCGTTCACCATAGCACATACCTTCCCCAATGTCTATCACCCAGCCACCCCATCCCTCCCACCCCACCCCCCACTCCAGCAACCCTCAGTTTGTTTCCTGAGATTAAGAATTCCTCATATCAGTGAGGTCATATGATACATGTCTTTCTCTGATTGACTTATTTCACTCAGCATAACACCCTCCAGTTCCATCCATGTCATGGCAAATGGCAAGATCTCATTCCTTCTGATGGCTGCATAATATTCCATTGTATATATATATACCACCTCTTCTTTATCCATTCATCTGTCGATGGACATCTTGGCTCTTTCCACAGTTTGGCTATTGTGGACATTGAGGCTCAGCCCATCTCTTAAGAAAGCTCTGAAGCTGGATTGGATGTTCATAGAGATCCCAAATTAAGGTGAAGGGGCCAGCTTAATCCCCACATTAGAGGGAGGTTGGCTCCTAACATTGGGTGAGGAAATTTCCTATAGAAGGACAATTCCATTGGGATATGCAGTTATATATAAGCCACAAGCAGCTGATATTCCCAGTGGCTAGAAGATGCTCATGCCAGCCCTGAACAGGGGCTCCGGGTTGCACACCTTATTATCTACTACACTAGGATGTAGTTTCATCCTACCAATGTTGGCCATGTTGCTAAATCTAATAATCAAGTGTAACTTCTCATCTTACTGGATCTATCAGCCACCTTGGACATAGGTGATCAATCCCTCTTTCTTGAAATACATTATGTTCTTGTCTTCCAGATATCACCTACACTGGGTTTTCCTATTCTTTCATGAGGCTTTTCTCCTCAGTCTCTGGTCTCATGCCTCTTAATTTCTTTGATTAGTGACCTCTGGTGTGACACAGAACTGTCTTTTCTCACTAGACTGGCTCCCCAGGTCAGGGTCTGCAACAATGACTGGGAAGGACAAATCCTGACCATCATTTTTTGCTGTAAATAAGGTTTTATTGGAATGCAGTCACACTTACTCATTTCTTCTATGACTGCTTTTGTGCTACAACCACAAATGCATAGTTGTGACAGAGACCAATGGTCCACAAAGCCAAAAAAATTTCCAATCTTGTCTTTTGCAGAAAAAGTTTGGCTGGCTCTGGCCCTAGAAGATCTGATCTTATCTCTAAGAAGAGTGTCTCCTTCAGGTCTTTGCAAATGTCACCTATAAGGTGAGTTCCCTTCTGTCCTCACCACATATATATACCTCATACATTCATTATATCTCTTCCTGGTTTTAACTTTTCTTTCTTATCACTATCTGCATTAGTCAGGGTTCTCCAGAGAAACAGAACCAATAGGATATGTATAGATATATATATAGAGAGAGTGTGTGGGAGAGAGACTTATTTTAAGGAATTGGCTCGTGCATTTATGGAGGATGGCAGGTCCAAAATCTTCAGGGTGGGCTGGCAGGCTGAAGATCCAGGGAAGAGCCAATATTGCAGTTCAAGTCCAAAGGCCATCTGCTACAGAATTCCTTCCTGCTTGGAGAAGTCAGGCTTTTGTTCTATTTAGGTCTTCAGCTGATTGGATGAGGTACAAACACATTATAAAGGATGATCTACTTTATTCAAAGTTCACTGATTTAAATGTTAATTTTATCCAGAAATATCCTCACAAAAACATCCAGAGTAATGTTTGACCAAATATCTAGACACCATGGTTCAGCCCAGTGGACACATAAATTAACCACCACATTATTTAATGTATTTATATGTTTTATTATCTTCTCCCACCTCTAACTTAATAATGAATTTCATGTGGAAGGGATTTTTGTTTGTTTTGTTCACTGCCACACATTCTTAGCACCTAGAGTGGTTGCCAAGCACATAATTGATGTTCAATATATATTTGTTGATTAAACAAATGGCTTTCAATACCATATATATGACTTTCAAGTTTATATATTTAGCCTAGACCTTGCCCTGAACTCAAATAAGTATATCTGAAACCTTACATGCATTTCCTCTTGGATTTATAAGGAACTTCATATAATATGTTCAAAACTCAACTCATGATCTTTCTCCTGACACCTCTCCATCTCACACCTCCATCTCCTTCAATGAGTCCTTCCCTGAGCTCTCTGTTTAAACAGCACATCCTCTTTCCCTCCTTCTCTGCTTGGCTTCTCTCAGTCATACTTACCATGATCTAATGTGCTATTATATGCATTTACTTATTTGTAGCCAGTAACCCTCTCATCAAAAAAGTTAATTGAAGGCACAGATGTCTTTCTTTTTTCTTTCCTGTACTTTCCTTTTAATTAATTTATTTTTTTTTTAATTTTTAAAAAACTGTCTTGCAGTTTATTGCTATGTCTCCAGTCTCTAAAACAATGCTTGGTGCATTTTATATAAGTATGTATGTCAAATCCTAATACATAAAATGAACAAAAGTGTTGTTACTCTAGTTAAAGAGAATGTGGGTGCATGGAAATGGGGCTACACTGCCACACATCTGTCCCAAAAACATCTTGACAGAACCAAAGACATTTTAGTATATTATGATCCCCAGGTCCATCGGAAGCCCCATCATTCAATATACAAAGCACATTACAATGCACCCATATTCCACATTGAACATAAATTTTTGCTGTAAAATTTGACTTTGAAAGTAATTGGCTATGAGTAACTATGTAAAGTTGATTCTGACTTCTCATCAATCATGGCCCTTTTTTCTAAAAATGTTTAAAGAATGAGGAAATTCTAGCCTCTAAAACTATTTTCAGTTATAATGATACAGTCAGAGATACTAAATTCAAAATTTAATATAGTCGATAAAAATGCCTTGTAAAGCAGGCACTTAATAAAATATTTGTTAATGTCAAACCAGTTTTATCATTTTTGTATTTTTGAGCCAATATGTTTCTTTTTCAGAATTTTTTTGTTGGCCTCTAGCAGTTAAGTATAAAACAGCCTGCCCAGAACCATAAAAACAAGGGGCATTTCAAAGCCCACTTGTGTAGGGAGACATGAGTGTTCTGAGAGTCTGAGAAAGTAAGTTGGAGTCAGCATGCAAGGGCTTTTAATATTAAGGTCACTCTCCCAGACCAGCTCTCGCACATTAACGATACATGGTGGCAGTGACCTGGCCATCTCAGCATGAGGCAGACTCCACAGGCCATCCTTGGGCCAGAGATCCCACTGGGCTGGCTGGGACTTCCTCAGGGGTGCACTGCGGTCAGGGCTATTTCTAACCAACTCTCTGTCCTTCCCTCTCTTTCTTCTCAGGTGTCAGACCTACAATGACCAAAAGGTTTTCTTGCCTACTCCTGCACTCTCCACCTTTATCTTTCAGAAGCATTGTTGCAATACACTCCCTGTGCTTCTGCACCTGGGTATCTGCTTCCTGTAGTATCTGCTGGGTATATCCTGGGTATCTGCTGTCAGAGGGGCATGATCTAAGGTACTTTGCCTGGCTTGGAAGTCATCACAAATGCAACCGATAATGCCTATCCAAGCTGGTCCCTTTATCTTTCCCATGCAAACTTTGCAGGCAGGCAGTCTCCAACCTATGCTGGAGATGCTGCCTCTAATAAATGTTCCATTTATTTAGGCCTTGACTCATCTCTTATTTTCTATCTTCCATGATTCCATGCATTCAAATCCTAGTATCTCAAGATTCAGTTGAATCCTACAGACTTTGTGAATACCAAGCAGATTTATAAAATCTCTAGAATTCTCTTGCATTTACAGGAAAAACCTCATAGCCTCTCTCTTAAATATTTCAATAGTTTATTTAATTTTAATATTCTCGAGGTCAATTAATAAATCTTTTACATACCTTTCCTATCTTATCAGCTAGTAGATTTCCGGGTACATAATAGATTTAATTTTTTTGTTGTCGGTTGTGGTGATTCAGACCTTTGAACCAACAGTTGAAATGCTTTGAAAATAATTGAAATAGGCTAGTGTAATAGCAGCGACTATCAGATGTAAAAGTAAAGAGCTGGACCTCAGGGCTTATAAGGAAGCAGTCATGTTTCTAATTAAATTTCAGACTTGATAGGAGGTTGTGCTGTGATTCAGTGATAATGAGAAGTCTGGACACAGAGAGGAAGTGTAATATAGAAGTGACTTTATCATATAGATCACATAAGATATTTATATGTGTATATATATGTATATATAGATAAAATATATATGTAAAATCACTTACAATCTTCACCAAAGTGGTTTTATTAACTGCTTTACTAAGGCAAACTACTCTCTGGAGGAAGGGAGAAACACAAATAATCTTTGCCTTATATTTTTTCAAAGTCACGATTTATTTAATGAGTTTGAAATAGGATCTTTTTCAGGAAGTAATCTTGACAAACATATGCTTATCTCCTTTTGACAGCAACAATAAACTTAGAGTCAAGAAAGCAAGGATTAGAGAGAAAAAAACGTTTGTGAGTTAGGTGTGCGTGTGTGTCTCTGCAAACCTGGGTCCACTTAGCTTGGGAAAGTCGGATGTATCACCACGAAAAGAAATCCGAGGACTCTCTTTCATGAGTCCTGTTTGTGTTCTGGAGGGCATATGACTCAATAAGACAGCATTTACTGGACTCTAGGGAAAGAAAACAAAGGGTGTTTGAAAACCTGGCACTCGACAGGAAAGCCGGCTCTTCTCCCGGAGGCTGGCAAGGCGGGGGTTGGGAAACTTGGAGCCCTGAGCTCCCTCAAGTAAAGAGAGATCATGACCCAAGAAGAACACACATTTCAGGGCAATGGGTTAGGTGCTTCACTTCCTGATGGTTGGTTTTTCGTTTTCTTTTCGAATTGGGAACCAAGCACCAAGGAAAAGAAAATTCATGAAAGAGATTCTTCTGCCCATTCATAATTGGAATATTATGCCAATTCATAAAAATTTAGTATAAAGTCTCTTTTAAGAGTATTTTTAAAATCACCATAATCTTTTTTTTTGGCAAAACCAGTTCAGTAGCAATAAGGATAAATGGCATTCCCTACCGTTCTTTTCTTTTTTTTTTTTAATGTGGTCCTTCTGCTTCACATTTTCAAAACCTGTTACTGACAAGGATCTGCTTCCCAAACAGAATATTTTAGTTTAATGGGGATTTCTATCAAAAATAAATAACAGAATTACTCTTTAAGATAATCTTATTTACGTAAGTGTATATAAAATCTCATCATCCAAATATCTTATTTTTATGTTATCAACAAGAAATGGAACTTTTGGATCTTGACTGTAATCTTGGTGGGCTCAATTCATAGCAATAACATAATAGCAATGATTCAATTCTCTCTTTTCTTTACCCACATGATATTCATTAATTCAGGGATTAAGTTTAGGTATGAGTAAGAGAATTCAAGATACATCTTTATGATCTCTGCAATGACTGATAATGTTTACTTAGGAATCATTGTCATGATTCATATGAAACATATTGGTGGAAAGTAGAGGCTTTCCAATTATCTTTGAGGAGTTCCAAAGTCAAGTCCAACAAACAAGGGTCCATACCCTTCTGTTTGTAGAAAGCAGAAATGAAAGCATTCTTACCATTCATGAAAGGTTTTCCCTTAGAGACTGTTTCACAAAAGCAGTTATAGACACATTAAGCAAATCTTGCCCCACCTTCTGAAAGAAACTGGTTGTGTCTGCTTTTTTGCTTTACTAGAACTTATGGTGATTGAATTAGGTCCTTTGTAAACCTCGTAAGTCATGGATTCTTGATGTTTTAATGTATATCCTTCAATTTACAGTGTCACCTTATATTTCTAAGTACTTAAAACCTAAATCTGAACCACTATCATCAGTGTTACCTACTTTGGATTAATATTCCTGAATAAATAATCATTTAGGTATCTGAAAATATAGCAGAAAATCAGACAAGAGTATTGCTTAAAAATCATAAAAGCTGGGGCACCTGGGTGGCTCAGTCAGTTAAGTGGCTGCCTTAGGCTCAGGTCATGATCTCAGGCTCCTGGGATCAAGCCCCATGTTGTTGGGCTCCCTGCTCAGTGAGGAGTCTGCTTCTCCCTCTCCCTCTGCTCCTCCTTCCTGCTTGTGCTCTCAATCTCTCTCTCTCAAATAAATAAAATCTTAAAAAAAAAACAAAAAAAACACAAAAGCTTCTTATAAAATGTCCTGCTCCGGTAATAAAAGCAATGCAAGATAATGCAAACCATATGCAATCTTTAAGAAATGTATCCTAGGTGATGATTAAGAAATAATTCCATTTTACTACAGTAGTTGACAAACTTTTTTTTTTTACATGCTTTACTTTAAAATAAAATAAAAACATCATATTACAATGATATCTCTCAGAACATGAACTTCTTGGAAAATTTAGCAAAGTAAGTTTTACCGAGCAAATATTATGCCTATAATAATCAGGATGCAACAAACACTTAAATTGAGGCCAAAATAAAAAGAATGCAGTTTTCTAGAGAATTCAGATCCTGGAGGTAGGGAGCGTTAGGTCCTAGTATACGGCTTCCAGAAAAGGAAACAAAGAGCTTGTGTGGCATGTGACCTGAGGGTCATAGCACCCTTCTGCTTTGGGCAATCCAAACAGCCCCAAAGCCTTGGCCAGAGGGTGAGCCATGCTATAGACTAACTCAAATAGGACTTTCAGAATTTTGATATATCTGCCAAAGTAAGCTGTCAATTAGCATTTATGAGAGTCACACGAGTATTTCTACTACTGTATCCCATTCCCCTAAAAGGTGTTAATTCATTCAGAGTACTGGGTAGGACAATTCAAATATTGTCTGTAAAAAAGATTAATATTTTAAACCTTTCTAAATGATTCACCCACGTGGCTTTGGTAATGTTAGTTTAATAGACATAAGTGGCTTAAACTTCGTTTCTGTTAAAGGTACACTTAAGCATATGTTCCAAATGTGACAGTACCGTCACCTCCTTGTCGATAGGTGGGAGACGACATAAGACCCAGAGGCGTATGTATAGGGAGGATAGAGTGAGAAAAAGACATCTCCCAGTCCTTCTTAAAATTTAGTGTGACTCAGAATCACCCAGGGGCGATTAAGAATGCAGAATCTGATGTCTGACACCCAGTAATTCCGATTCAGAAGGTCAAGGGTAGCATTAGGTTTAGGAATCTGAATTTCTAACAAGGACTTTTGGTAATTCTGATGCCAGGGGTCTGGGGGCCATCCCTGGAAGAGTTCGGCTTTACGTAAATGAGGGCTTTTGATCTCTTACCTAACCCCAGCTTCCTTTTAAAAATAACCTTTGAGTTAGAGAAGCTATAAAGTGATCATGATGTTCTTGAAGACCAGTAGGTAGTTGACTCATCTTCTGTCCCATGGGCACTAATTGACATTTATCCTCAGCACACTAACTTCCAAAGCACACGTATTTAATGACAGCATGAGCCTGTGGTTATAAGCTTCATAAATGGAACTATACACAGCAGTGGTGGCCTTTTATTTATATACTCATTTCAAAGGGAAGTCAGAGCAGTTAGCTGTATGCAGTCTATTTACTAAACAGAGTTTAAACAATGGGCGTAGAAGGAGATTCTTTCAGCTTAATGTCTATCAGATGATTAAAAAAGTTTCCAGCAAAATGGTAATACCTGTAAAATAATGAGGGTACAGCCTGTGCTTAATTTATTCCAAACATTGCAAGATTTTCACATTAGCATTAATGGCTTGCTTATAGTGGAACCCTAGAGGCCACATAAAATAATAGGAGGCTCAAAAGTTGTAGCTAAAAAGGAAGTGTTAAAAAAAAAAAAAATTGTGCACACTGTGGTGTGCTCTACCAAAAGATTGTGGTTCAATGTTCACATTGTTCTCTCCAGACAGTACTAATTTGTTTCCAATTAAAAGAAAATGGATTGCAAATGACTTCACAGAGCAGCTTGGTCAAAGAAATAAGGCTTGGTTTATAATGATGCCTCAGGAGCAGCGATCCTGCTGCAGGGCACAAATCGAGGCCTCGTTGAACAGAGTAACTGTGTCTAAAGAGAAGAGTTTGAGTCACTCTGGTCCTGGAATTTATTGTGCTGTTTAAGCTAATTAGCATTCTATATTTAGGTAGTTTGCAGAGGCTTATAACTCTTTGTGGAGAGTAGAGATTAATAAACTGTCATCGTATTTTGAGTAATTGTTAATGTTTACCCTCATTTTTAATAGTAAAAAGCTTTTTAACCCCTTGTCATGGGAAAGTAATTGTTTCCTTATGATCTTCATCTCTTTGGTATCTGGACAATGAGCTATGAAGCAAGCATCTGATGAAGTAAGGGAGACAGGGAGAAAGGAAGTGTTCTCACTGATAAAAGACACTGAAGACTTGTGACCCCCTCTAACCCCTGACAAGTAAAAGTTGGGAAATGTTTCTCATTCTTGTGTTTGCATGAAAGTCCAGGAAACAGCAGACATATGGATATTACCAAAAGGAAAGGGAAATGCTCTTGCAATTCAAAAATGAAGATACATATACATAAGCTTAGCTCACCTACATTCTCTTCACCTCCCTTATACAGTTGGGGGGAACTGCGGCATTGACAATTGTTAACTGGAAGCACAGAATTCTTATATTCATTCTCTAGAGAGAATATGGATCTCCAAGGTATGATGGTGGTCTATGTGGACTTAATTAGCCCTATGCATTAGAGATTCCTGGTCAAAGTAATGTCTTTGAAATAAGTAAATTGTTTCTAATAAGAACAATCCATTGAACTGGATCAAACACTGGAATGCAATGAATTCAAATAGCTATGATTTGCTCTGATTTGCTACCAGTGAGGACTGTGCTCATAGTTAAAGAAACAAATCCCAACTCAAATTTGCTTAAACAAAACAAATGAGATTATTGCAACAAAAGGGTTTATTTGGGGAAAAAAAGAGAACTCTTCTTGACTTACCAGTTTCAACGAATAAGGATCTTTATCTCTTGAATCTTCAAAGACGGTTAAAACTAATGCATATTGAGCAACCACACATACATCTCAATATTGTTTTAAAATAATTTTTCTAAAAGTTATATTTGTTTAGAGAAAAATATGTTTTAAAACTTGGTAAGTGGCATATTTTGTCAATGTTATATAGGAGAATGGACCTGCCCAAGGCCCTGTTTACTATTGTTTAAAATTTCAATTCAGTGAGGTTACATACTGACATGCAGATTTTTATCCAGTAGAGATCCAAAAAAATTTTGTCTAGTAAAAAGTTAGTCCCAAAGTTATGGCTTATTGCCCTACAGGACAATAACCAATTTTGTACCTAATTTATTAATCTTATCCTAATGTTCATCTATTAAATTGACTATAAATGCCTAGATCCACAAAAACTCTTTAAACTGATCTTAATATCTTACTGGTTCCCTCATTAACTAAAGAATTGAATAAAATCTTCCACAAGGGTGCATGCTTCCTTTTACACTTGTATGGGACTCTTGATTTTACATTGTTGTCTGTATTGGTTTCCAGGTAAAATTGGTATTATTTGGCACAATATGTACACACAGCCAGTAGGAAGGCAGATAGAAGACTTATTGGCAACACAAGGAAAACAGATGTATAATGAATTTAAAATGAAATGGGGATGTCTGGATAGCTCAGTTGGTGAAGCATCTGCCTTCGGCTCAAGTCATGATCCCGGGGTCCTGGGATCCAGTCCTGCATGGGGTTCCTTGCTCAGTGGACAGCCTGCTTCTCCCTCTGCTTGCTGTTCCCCCTACTTGTGCTCTTTCTCTCTCTGACAAATAAATAAATAACATTAAAAAAAAAATAAAATGAAGAAGAGTAATAAATTCTATGGAGTACGCCCTCTATGCCCAGCAATATTCTAAGTACTGTGTAAGGCTGATGCCTTATATGTCCACAGACTCAACTCAGGGATACAAATATCTTTCCTGACTTTAGAAATACTTTGTCAGCCACGTCAAAATAAACAGTGATCAGCTCCAATAAGCACACTAGGTCTCCACAATTAAGACTATCTCTCCCGAGTTGGGAAGGAGGCCCCTTGGGGTGTTTGAACTATGGTTCTTTTGTTTATTTATTTTTTAAGATTTTATTTATTTATTTGACAGAGACAGAGACAGCGAAAGCAGGAACACAAGCAGCGGGAGTGGGAGAGGGAGAAGCAGGCTTCCTGCTGAGAAAGGAGCCTGATGTGGGACTCGATCCCAGGACCCTGGGATCATGACCTGAGCCAAAGGCAGACGCTTAACGACTGAGTCACCCAGGCACCCATTTCTTTTTTTGTTTGTTTGTTTTGAACTATAGTTTAGAGCCCAGCTGTCTGTTCAGTATCTCCTATATCCTATATCTGCTGGTAACGCAAGGAGGGAGAAAGTCTGCTGGTCCTCGCTAGCCAAGGACGATAGCAATTTAAAATGTTACCCTCTCACCTTCTACATTTTCCCTGGCCTCGGTCAGTCCATAACTGAATCCATTTATTTAATAATTTTATGTGTGAAGGAGAGAACTACAGTCACTGCAGTTTTAAAATAGGAATGTAGGAGAGTGATTAACTTCCCTAGGGCAGCCACTTCCGCAACAGAAGCCAAATCAAGATTAGCCCTCAGACTTTCTCAGTTTTAAACCTGTTTTCTGTCGGGAAATTACCATGACAGTGCTTTAAACCCAGAAGGCTATCAGTAGTCTGGCTAAAGTTTTCGCATTAGTAGAGCTGTTATTTTCAAAACTTGGAGGAGGAGCACCGTTTTCTGGTTCTGCTTAAGTAACAGGAGGCTCTTGCAACAGGTGCTACTGGGAATAGGTGGACAGACAGAACCGAAATGAGAAGGTCGAGGGCTTATTCAAAAGGAGTTGTAAAGAATGATGCTGGATTAGAGACATGGACAAATGTCTGAGACAGAGCTGAGGCTGAAATCATAAAGAGACTTTAAAAAAGATCCTCTTCTTCACTATGGACTCTGAGAAACAAACTGAGGGTTCTGGGGGGGGGTGGGGGGATGGGTTGGCCTGGTGATGGGTATTAAAGAGGGCACGTTCTGCATGGAGCACTGGGTGTTATACGCAAACAATGAATCATGGAACACTACATCAAAAACTAATGATGTAATGTATGGTGATTAACATAACATAGTAAAATAAAATTTAAAAAAAATCCTCTTTTTTTTTTTTTTTTTTTTTTAACTTGCAGTGTTAGGTTTTGCTCACCGCTTATCCCTGTGCAACCTGTGGGAAGGCTGGTAGAATAATTAGCACCAGGGTTTCTGGGTTAAAGAAAAAAACAAAAAAACAAAAAACCTTCAGTCTTCTGATTGATCATCTGGTTTATTTTTTCTTCTCTTTTTTGGTCCTTCTTTACCCCTACCGTGCACAGTGGGAGGTCGAAATAGAGCCAGAGGAGAGGAAACAAACAATCTTGGTCTCCTTTGAATTCTTAAGGAAGACCTAGAGTAATTTACAAATGTGGGCCTGAAGATAGTAGTGTTTTGTTTTTTTTTTTGTTTTTTTGTTTTTCTTTTTTTAGGTTGCTTTTTAAATATCACTATTAGTGCATTTTAATATTTTGAACTTTTATAAAAACATTTCCATCAAGGAAAGCATCATTTGTCAGTTTGGGAAACAGCATTCACACTGAGGTCAGAACTGAATAAAAGCTTTCATTTGAGAGAAAAATGGACAGCTTCTATTCTCTCCTGTATTTAACTGAACAGGAGACTGAGATCCAGAAAGTTCATCACTGAACTGATTCCACTGCCTTCTTTGCGGCCAAGGGAATGCTCAAAATGAGATCCTTCTCTTTTCACCACACCAGAGTACCTGAATTTTTCATGGTGTGGTTGAAAATAAAGAAGATCAAGTAGGCACTTCAGAATTGAAGTACAGACATTTAGGAAAGTTCCTCTCTCTTCATTATGATGAAATATGTTGTTGCTCTTTATGTTCTAATAAATAAATCTTCAGAACTTTATATGAGTATGGCTCGTGACAAAGATCAGGCTTAAATATTGTCAAAGATAAGTTGAACATGTTGCTTTTCACAGGTGATAATATAAATGAACATCCTAGAGTCCCTGAACCTCCATGTGTTTAATTCTCCAGGCGATAGAATGAACCAATTTTCTTCAGGTTCTTTTTTTCCACAAGGAAAATTCTAGGAAATTTTTGAGAATCTTTTGTATTGCTAGGCAAAACTGTTTTGGGCAAAAGAAATAAAATGAACTCTTCAGTGGGTTCAATGAGTAGGGCTACTCAGTTTCAGAGAAATTGTAGAAGAAATGAAGAAAGTCATTCTGTTACTTAGATTCTGATGTGGGGAGAAAGAACAAAAACTAGAATGTAAGGAAAGGCACAAAGGAAGAAGGCTGGAAAATGAGAGAAGGTTGTGCCATATTAGAGCAGCTAAAAATAGAAAAAATTAAAGAGGAATTGTGTCCTGGGTTAAATGGTGACTCTCCCCACTCCAAAAGGTCCACATTTCTAATCTCTGGAATCTACTAGTGTTACTTTATATAACACAAGGTGGAATTAAGTTAAGGATCTTGAGAGAAAAAGCTTTATCCTAGATTATCTGGGTGGCTTTAAATGGAATCAGGTATACCCTTGTAAGAAAGACACACAGGAGAGAAGACAAAGAAGAAGAAAAGGCAATGTGGCCACAAGCCAAAGAATGCCTGGAGCCACCAGAAGCTGAAAGAGGCAAGGGAAGTTTCTCCCCTACTGCCTCTGAAGAGACTGTGGCCCGGCCAGCACTTTGATTTTGTAGCAGGATTTCTTTTCCTTTGGTGCCTGCGGTTCTTGGTCACACTGCTGCTTCAAAGAATGAAGAGGTAGACCAGATGAAGACTGGTGAGCAGCAAAGCAAAGTTGATTGAGCCATAGTAGTACAGAGCTCCCAAAGAGGAAAGGGACCCAAGGGGGTTGCCACCAGATTTTCTAAGTCTGGGGGATATTGTGGGCTTGTTGACAGGCTGTTTTAATCTGATTAACTCTCCATGTGCCTGTCACCCAATCAGGTTTTTGTCCACCTGCTCATCTACCTATCAGGCAGTTGTTCCCACAGGAAAGGGTAGAGAGCTCCTTCCAGGGTGGTATAAAATCCTTTTAAGGGTAGTTTCCTCTTAGGGCGGGTGGTGGGGGGGGGTTGTCCCTACCTGCCTTTCTTCCGACTCTCTTCATTAATTTCAGATTTTGACCTCCAGAACTGAGAAAATGAATGAATCTCTGTGTTTTGAAGCCAAGTGGTTTGTAGTAACTTGCTGAAGAGTCACAGGAAACTAATACAGACTGGAAGAAATTCAAAAGTCTATATTCTGGTCCTCTTTGGTCTCAATGTTTTGTTGTGTGTTTTTTTTTCTCTGAAAATACTGAATACCTCAGTATTCTGGGTGTGACTATGGAAGGGGATCAGAATTTGCCATGCCAGAATATGCCTCTTTGGCATAAGGATTATTTTAGGCTAATTATTTTTAAGAAACAGCAGACAGAGAAGTTCTGAAAGTTATGCTTTTGTTAGAGGCATTTACATTTATAAGGGAAATCCCCATTGACAAAGGTATTTCCCTCTCCCTCCCTAGCAGGATGATTAAATCTCTAGAAACTCTGACGGATGGAGAAGTCAATAATTGAGATCTACATAACAATCTCGGTTACTGAGCCTTACCTGAAAACCTACCATAAGGCTCACCCCCCTAATATTTTCTTCTGTCTTTAGCTGGAGATGCTATTTGAGGTGTTGGCTTGGGTACTTGGAGGAGTTACTCTGTTTTCCATGTACACAGCAGGTATACATTTTATTAAACTTGTTCGTTTTCTCCTGTTAATCCATGTTTTATTACAGGTGGGTCTCAGCCAAGAACCTAGAATAGTAAAGGGAAAATTAATTTTTTCTACCATGCACCATGTTCTGGGGGATTTATGTCTTCTGGCAATAGCTACAATCCGGTATGATTATAGTTTGCATGTGGGTTGAATGTGTTGGTGAGAAGAGTATAAATAACGAGACCAGCAGCAGCAACAATAATATTATTTATCGAGTACTTCTCTATCAGTCTGGTCCTGGCAAGGAGCAGAATTTATGTAAAATGGTTCAAACTAGGAAACTTTAATGACTGCACCACCACCAGAGGCATGGTCAGAGTTAGAGAAACAAAAAGCAGACAAATGAGGGATGATGCAATAGCCAGAGGCACCAACTGCACGCAACAACGGCCATCCTTAAGGTTGAAAGGACAAAGAGAGGAACGAGTGTTGAAAGAGCCCAGGATGACTGGACCCATGGAGGAAGGACTTCCTGGAAGGGGCTAATGCAAGAAGAAAAACACACTACTGTGTGTCTCCTCTACCCTCAACACTTTTCTACAACACTACTTAATCCCTGACACCATGTACGTCTGGGTTTTCCACACATCAAGGGTTCTGTGACGCCAGCTGGGCATTCTACAGTTTAACTCAATTCTGACACTATTTACCTGGAGATAACATCAGATCCCACAGGTTTACGGCCCAGCCCCACAAGACTGCCTCTTTCCTCCCACTTCAGATGCCAATCTCAAGTCCGGGTTGTTACCTGTGCTTCTGACTGATGGGCCATGAATCAGAGATCCCCACAACCCTCTCTTCAGGTTTTATTAATTTGCTAGAGTGGCTCACAGTATAGGAAAACAGTTTATGTACTAGATTACCAGTTTATTATAAAAGAATATAACTCAGGAACAGCCAGACGGAAGAGATAAATAGGGCAAGGTATGGGGAAATGTTGAGGAGTTTCCACACTGTCTCTGGGTACGCCGCTACTCTCCAGATTTCCACATGTTCACCAACACAGAAGTTCTCTGAACCCCATCCTTTGGAATTTTTATGGAGGCTTCATTACATAGACATGATTGATTAAATCATTAAGATTGTTTCAATCTCCAGGGTCTTACCCCTCCCTGAGTTCGGATGGGTAGGGTAGGAAAGAAAGTTCCAGGGGCACCTGGGTGGTGCAGTCAGTTAAGCATCTGACTCTTAATTTCAGCTTAGGTCATGATCTCAGGGTCCTGGGATTGAGCCCTACATCAGGCTCCCTACTCAGCATGAAGTCTGCTTGAGATTCTCTCTCCCTCTCCCTCTGCCCCCATTCAAGCTCTCTCTCTAAATAAATAAATAAAATCTTAAAAAAAAAAAAAAAAAAGAAAGAAAGAAAGTTCTAATTCTCCAATCACATTGTTGGTTCTCCTGATAATTAACTCCCATCCTTCAGTGACCTAGGGACTTTCCAAAAGTCACCTAACTGACATAAAATCAGGTGTGGTTGAAGGGGCTTGTTATTCATAACGACGGACACCTTCATCTCTCTCATCACTTAGAAAATTCCAAGGGTTTTAGGGATTCTGTGCCAGGAACGGGGTGAATATATATTTCTTATTATAAATCACAATATCAATCAATCAATCAATCAATCACAGTATCATGAAGCTATATTCTTGGGGAAATGCAGCTATTGAAAGAAATGTAACACCAAAGCAGGAAGTAAGTGGAAAGGAAATATTTCAACCTCTCTCTTCCTGGCCTCTGAGCAGACCCACAAAGGAGCCTGGGTGGCGTTGTTCATAGTGTTTGGGCTCCCCGGGCACAGAGCCAGGCACAGAGGGGCCGAGAGGGAGAGCGTGAAAATGGAGAATAACTGGCTCCCTACTTTGAAGCAGATGTGTAATAAGCCCCTTGGAAAATTTTGCTCTAGCCCTTACAATAACCCCAAGGATCTGCATTATTAGTGCCATATTTAGTTGAATGCTAAAGCTTAGAGGAGATCATTTATCAAGGTGACTTAATCTTGTGCGCATTCCTCCTGGCTCCATCCCCTCATCCTTACTGGCTTGCTCTTCAAGAGGACACTCCCATTCCTGGCCCCTGTACTTACCCTTTGCTCGCACGGTGCACCCTTCCCTTCCCTCTGAAGTCTGTGTGGCTCCCTCCTTCTCATCAAGTTCTGTTCAAGTGCCATCTTGTCAGCCAACCTTCCCTGCCACCCTTCATTCCGGTTTCCCATGCTTTATGGCACATCTCAGGGGCTATTTGACTCCACATCCCAGGGGATGTTTACTTGGGGGCCGTCAGTGATGCTCATCACAGCATAAGTGTCAGAAGAGTAGACTTGCACAAGCAGGTATTTCAGTGCCCGACACATAGGTGCTCAGTACGTTTCACTGAATGAGTGGTAACGAGGCAGGCTCAGCCTCTGAGCCTGTGTGTGTGTGACCCTGAAGCGTGTTTTCCTTCCATGGGAAAGGAATCTACGTGCGACATGCGCTGCGCTTAACAATTAGTGGAAACCATAGGAACAGCAATAACAGCAAAGCACCATATTTAAAGAGGTGAGAGGTATCCATCATCAAGATAATGTAAGAAGGAAGAGCAAGAGCATTTGGATACAAATGAAAAAAAAAAAAGTCCAAAAGATTGACTAGAATTTTGTTTCATCAGCTGCCACACACACATACACATACACACACCCCTATCATCACTCCCCACGGGCTCTCCTTCCTTTTCCAGAGGAAAAACTGACATGTGTTTACCAGATTCCACACATTCATATCCGGACGGGCCGAGAAGCAGATGATGTCTCCACACTGTGTACCCAGATGGGGGCTTTGACACCATTCAGAGCTGTGTGTGCGGATCTCCCAGCAGCACTGAGGTGCCTGCAAGGCCTCTCCCTGAAGCACTTCTCACTTCCAGTTCCACAGAAAGAGAAGCTGCCTGGGGATTTCAACCAAAGTGCTGCTATAAATAACAGTATTGAGATGGGGAGGGGGGTGGTTCATGCTGTACTGGAATCATTCTCGACTGATGGCTTGCCTTTGGAGGGTGCATTTCCCCTCTTCAGCCCTTTCTGGGATACTTGTCACATAAAACGTCACATAGCACATAATAGAACTAACAATATTTGCCAAGGAGCACTCCAGCTTAAAGGGGAAGGAACCTGTTTTCCCTTATTCTCTTTAAGCAAGCTAAGGATTATTAGCCTTCAAAATGATAGATGTGGCCACTCTGGAGATGTGGCAAACAAAGCTTTCAACTTTCTCCTATCATTTCTCAGTGCCTGAATGCTTTAATAATTATATTTAATAATTACTGAATAATAAGCACCTTTACCATAGGAGCTAGGGTGGGAAGGAGGAAGGTTTTTTTGCCTTCCCAACTTTGACCTTCCTTAGGTAGAGCTCTAGTTCCTTGTCATCTATCACACGGATGCATTGGCTGGACCATAATGTCCGGCCCTGGATGTCATGCTCGTCGACGCTTGCCCTGCTGGGACTGCTTTGTCAGGAGCCATTCTTTTCCCTTTCATTGCATGTCTTCTGACATTTCTTATATTACTTTTTGTTGAAAATCTTCTCCTTCTTAGGAGGCAGGTTGGCCTCCTCCTTGGGATCCAGGATAAGGCAGAGTGGGACTCACCTCACTGCCACCCTGGTGTGTAATCACTGAACACCCTTTAGTCCACACTATGTCCTCATTGGAGGCATCAGTGACCCTCTCAATAATCCTCAGTTTGCAAGGATAGCACTTTGGGCACCAGAAGAAGAAACCCATGCCCAGCCTGACTCAGAATATGGCACTTTTTTTTTTTTCCATTTTGACAAATAACTGTGTGCATGCCAGAGTCAGTCTTAGTGTTGGTGGTGGCTGTCCGAGTTCATACTTCCTCTCTGTGCGTGGGGTAGGGCTTTGTTTTGTCCCTGCTTGCAGTTCTGGTGTCATATGCCTGCCAGGATCCCTATCGTTCTATGCAGCCTCAAGGACTCATTTATTCTTCATTCTTTCTCCATAATATTCTCCGTAGTGACATAGCATTATCAGGTCTCTAGGAATCATGCAGACTGGTAAAGTGTATCCCCATGCCTTTGTTGGCTGTCCCTTTTGTACCATCCAGCTCTGAAGGTTCTTCTTCCCAATGCAATTCTCAACTTTTATTCTGCCCCTTTTCCCTTTTACAACTTAAACATTTACTTTTTTTTTTTTTTTAATGCTGAAAACTAAAAAGTTTGTCTCATAGAGGGAAAAAAAAAGCTCTATTCAAGTAATAATAATTTTATTATTTTAGAAGCAAAGAAATTCTGGCATTGTAATTAAATTATTAAACTGTGAAAACAGTATTGTGCAGACAGGGTGATTTTGAGGGTGGATTCTGCATTTAGAGAGCCTGAGATTGAACCACAGACCACCACTTACTGGCTGTTTAACTTTGAGTATTTAATTTACCTCCCTAAAACTTGGTATCTCATGTAACAAATGGGGTGCTAATAATGTTTTTTTAAGGCATAATATTATTAGCAAGAAGTCCATGAACCCTTAGCACAGTGCTTTGCATGTAGTAAGTACACAATGGGTATTCACAGTTACTATTAAGAATTTTAGGTTTGCATTATAATTGAAGTATGAACTTCAAAATAAGAACTTATAGTCACATTTCTGAAAGTTTGCAAACTGTAATACCAAGAAGGGGTTTCATCTGTCTTTGAATATAGAAAGCACATTTAGAGTTCAAAAATTCTAAACCTCACTCTGAACATTATCATTCTGTTATTTCCATCTAAAATGCAAGCATGCTGAGAAGAATCATATCAGTTTAAGACGCAGGTTCTGACACAAGCGTTTATATTTCCTGACGCCACTATACCCGCATTAAGGCTGTGAATCATGTAACTGCATTTAAACTGGGCAGATTCTGCTAAGGAGAGGGCACAAATGGAAATAAAGTACAATTTTTCATTCCCTATTCATTCTTAAATCCTACTAATGTCAGTGAGAATTATGTATGATACAAAAAAAGAAAAAATAGATTATTTCTGTCTACTGCTCTGTGTTTGTACCCTGCAGTATTATATTTCTTTCCTTTGAATAGCCTTCTCTAAGCACACAGTAGGTGTTCGATGCAGGCTCATTAGATAGATATTCATCTACTGTGCCTAATGAAAGTTGGTTATATGTCCTTTAGACTCTGACCATCACTACCTGTACCCAGTCAAATATATGAAGGTGGCAATGAAACAAAACCGTTCTTCACATCTGTATTCTGTTTTGATTTCTGGCCTAATCTATAGTACATTACTCCCCTCTCTCTTGCCCCCCCCAACACACTTTTTAATGTAGCAGAAGCTTAACCTTGGCACATGGAAATGATCACAAACTCTAATCTTGAAAAATAATTCTAAATTGATATTACCAGCTCTGTCCTATATCCATTGTATTAACTTTAGCATGAATCATATGTGGCTAGGATATACTGCATGATATTGATTTTGATATTTTTTTTCCCTCTAGGCTGTGTCTTAGTTCCTGCCTTGATCTTAAAAGTAAGATAGATGTTAGGCATTATTATCTAGCAGAAGGAGCGAAAAATCAATTTTTATCTCCTGGCACTTCATTCCCTTTCCCTGTAATGTCCAGGCAGTAACGTGGGAACAGCTGTAAGCTCATGTTTACTTATTGTAGGGTGTGATGCTGATCTTTGCTGGGAATCCACTAGTATAGGTTTTTTCTTTTTGTACCCACTGCATGTTTTCAGATGATAAATACATAAAGAGTATGAGAACCAATTAACTTGCTTTTTCATAGTAATAATAATTTCAAAAAAACATCTCTATAAGTATGAGGTAACATTTTAAAAAAACTTTTTATTTTAAAATAATTTTAGATTTGCAGGAGTTTGCAAATATAGTACAGAGAGCTCCCACTTGCTCTTTACCCAGCTCCCCCAATGTTACTATCTTGCATAAACATGGTACATTTCTCTAAACTAAGTTAACATTGGTATAATAGTGTTATCTAACCTACAGATTTTATTCAGATTTCCAGTTCTTTTCTGTTCCAGGATCTAATCCAAGATATCACACTATTTTTTGGAGAAATATATATTTGCTAATGGCAAGAATGTAAATGCAACTGAACACTACATCACAGAGATCCTTTTTGATTCTTTACATTTTTTAAGGTTGCCAGTAAAAGAAAGATGTTTGGTGAGCCAATCAATAGTTTAATGGAATGATTTCCAACTTTACTGTCAAGACACACGGGTGCATTTTGATCAGTGGAGGGATATATTCATGAGCAAAGTGCTGCTTATAATAAAGTATTGAAGTTTGTGAATGGTTTATGTATTCATAAATTGAATTGAAAGAAAGGTTATTCTAATAGTAACTCTATTCTCACTTGCATTGTGAAATGCTTTCTGGAGTGAGGGAAAGAGGTAGTGTTATAACTATGAGCTTAAAATTTCTCATAAACTTACTCCTTAGTTGCTTTATCCTCACTTTCTTCACCTTTGGAATGGGGCGTACATCCCCCACACCTTATGTAATTTAATAGAAACCAAGATCCTCAGAATAAGAATAATGGTGGCATCAGTGTCCAATATCTTGAGGAAATAGTTGGAAAATTATTATTCAGCTTTTTTAATCATCTTGTTGCTCAAGGTTTGATTGTCACTCACTCAGATCTTCTATAGAGCTTTGGAACTCTGGTAACACATAAAGACATGCTCCATAGAAAATTTGTTATAAAATCCCACCTTCTCTTTATTTGCTTTTTGTGTTAAGGACCAATTTGGTGCTATTGTCTTCTTTGAAACATACAAATGTGTTTATGTTTTCCATGGTACTGCCCCCAAATTCATTCATTCATTCATTCATTCATTCATCCATTCATCAACAGTGTCTAAAATGGCTCAGACACTGTGCTAGGCACTAGGAAAAAGAAAGTTGATAAAACATAGCTTTTTCTTGTATTTACTTTATAGCCTAGCAGTGATGATAATATTAACACAATAAGAGGTCCAAAACAGTTATACATGAAAGTTATTTTCTACAGTTTAAGGGCATAATTCTGCTGAGTGAAACAAAAGAAACCTTCAGGAAGGAGGTAATGTTTTAAATGTACCTCAGAAGATAAATAAGTACTGCCTAGAGGACCAAGTAGTGGGAGAGAGTGGTAAAGTGATTCCAGTCAGACAGAACCACATGCTGAAGTATGGGGGAAAACCACATTAGAACACGAACTTTTTAGAGAAATTCAAGTACTTTGGAAGGGCTGATGTGTGGGATACTGTGTCAGAGAATAGCAATGAGATAAAAAAAATTACACTATTAGGACTGGGGCACTAATATCTGATCAAAGCAGGAGATGATGGGCTTGAACTTGGAGCAATGTCACGGGTAGAAGAGAACATGAGATGGATTCCAGAGACAAATGGGAGGGGGAACTGATTGGGAATGAGAGCAGAGTCAGAGCTGAAGAAGACACCCACATTTCTGACATGGTGCACCTTTCCTATGGGTAACACAGGGACAGAGTGGAACGATTTAGTGCCTCATACACTCATTGGAAGGCCGGAGAAGGTAATGTGTTCCATTTGAATATGATATTGAAGTTTCTATTTGATATCCACTTTAAAGTAAGCAGTAGGAAGCCTGAGAGAGAGGTGAATGGGAGAAATTTATTTGGAACCTGGCAACATCAGGTGAACATTGAAGCCATCCACCTAAGTGGGAACATGGACTCAAGGGTAGATAAAAGAAGGGTAAATGGGGTAAAATAAGTGGACTGAGAAATAAGAGCTCAGGTAAGAGAATGAGATGGAAAGACTAGAGTGGTAGGTGTAAAGGCCAGAAGCTGATATGAGCCTGTCAGATAAGATGAGAGAGAATCTTGAAATGATCAGGGTTAATAGTGTCAGATGTAGCCAACAGGCTAAGAGAGAGGAGGAAAATTGTCATGTGGACAGGAGCTGAGAACCAGGAATTTGTTGATTACATTAGTAAGAGTGGTTTGAGTGGAAGAGTGGAGGGCATAGGACAGGAGTCGGTTTATAATAGGTGGAGGACTGAATGAAGAGGCAAGCAACCACATACAGAGAGGACAGATTATACCTTCCAGAAGCTTGGATGTGAAGAGAAGGCTGGAGCAAAACCTGAAGCTAGAAATGCACAAATCTTAAAAACAGGTTTTATTTATTCTTTTACTTCATTTTCTCCTCCTCTTCCTCTTCCTCTACCTCTTCTGCTTCTTTTGGTTTGTTTGCTTTTGTTTGCTGATAAAGGAGGAAATTATTCTGTTTATTAGATAAGGGGGGAATCTTCCTATGGAGCAAGAAAAATTGAAGATACAGAAAATAGAGAATCACTGATGGAGAGGGTTTCCAGAAAAGTCTGAATATTGTGTAAATCTAGATGAGAAGTGAAAAGTTTAGGGGAGTAATGTGATCCCAATCCTCAGATATTCAATAACAGGAGGTAAAGAAAATAGATACTGATACATTTGTGAGGGGTTCAGGGAAGGGAGAAGGGAGTTCTGATTAATGATTTCTATTTTCTCTATGATTTAAAAGGCATGTTTAAATGTGCACAGTATGTTGGATGAGCTTGATGAACATTCAGAATATATGCTGGGGAGAATGGGAGAAGGGGATTCCCAAGAGACGCTGAAGATCCAGCAAAAATGGAGCCTGTATATGAATACAGCTCAGAGTCTAGATTGTATGTATATGTACATATACATATATGTATTTGCATATTTTGTATGTATGTATATGTACATATTTATATATGTATTTATATGTATACAAATACTATAAATCATACATTTATATAAATAAATATTTATAACAATATTTATCTATTTTTTTCACCCGTCAGGACATAGCAGGAAGGAAGGCAGATGCCAGACTGAATCAAAATTGAGGAATTTCTAAGATGTGAACAGTGGAAAGATATCAGCAAAATTTGGCGTGTTGTGTTATTAAGGACATAAATAGAGTGTTAGATCATGGGATCCTGAAGAGATAGAAAAAATAATAAATCTGGGAGGTCAATGGATTGTAATAAAAGGAAGAGGGTCAAGTGCGCGGACAATCAAGCCCGAATTAAATGATGGGGTTGACTATTGTAATTGAGAGATAACGGAGACTAATTACTCATCTCCTACATGCTCTGTCCATTTACGTTGCAAAGTTGTCCAGCTTTTAACAATAGTACAGAATTTTTATTGTACTTTATTGTCTCATGTACTTTACTCTCCTATGAGAAAGAAACAAGATTAATAATAATAAAAAAAAAAAATCTTCCTATTGTTACTCTCCAGGAATAGTGTATAGGAATGAGGTCAACTGCAGAAACCTGCTGAGAATGAGCATGCGACTATTTATTGCCTCTTTGGATGAAAACCCAATTTCATCTTCTATCAAAGATCAAGCTAGTGCTATTTTATGGTAAACATAGAAACTGCTTTAGAGAAAATTGCTATTTTAACAGGTGCAGTCTTATATTCAATAGTAATTTAAAAATTAGATTCATAAGTAGTATTGTGCTTCCAGCACCCATTTTAATAATTTCCTTGGATACACTTTCACACATTAACGTCATTAAAGGGTATGCTTGCATTATGTCTAATCACAAGGTATTCATAAAAACATCTCTGCCCAGATAACTTTTACCACTTAAGATACTTTATCTTGTTTGTTTTTATTGCTGATCAAGTTATAGAGACAAATAATTTGAGTTTTTCTACATGGGAAAAAGAGCCACAATAATGCCTTCTGAAGTCTATTATCATTACTACTAGAATATAAAGAACAGCTCTTCACTTATTTAAAAAATACTTATCCAACATCTGCCAATTACATTAGGGCTTTGTACTAGATCATGTGCAAAGTGTTTGTTTATAGTACAAAAAAAATTACTCTGCTATAGCTAGTCCTTCAGTGATAGAAGTCACAGCAGGGTTGATTCATTTATTCATGATAACATAACACACACTAGAATGCATGTGTGCTCTGTAAGAGCAGGGACTTTTCCTAGTTAGTTCACTACTTTATCCTGGGAACTTTGGATATAACACATATAGAACTTGACCCATCATGAATATTTGAGCAATATTTGGTGGGTGCAGGAATGCCCAGTTTGAGTATGGATCCTGCAGATATGAGAGTTGGTTATACTCAGATTTTATCTTCTACTACAGGGACACAGAGTGTCACACACATATACATGCAAGCAAGTCACAAACCTAAAGCAACCTACTTCTCCTGGGTCCTTGGACATCAGGGGTTAATGAATTTAGATGGGAGAATTACATTTTTATTTTCTCTGACTTCTCATTGCAAGTTTGCATTTCCTTCAGTTATGAATGTAAGACACTAACCATAAAAGTTGTGTTTGCCATCAATAAAAAAAATCATAGTTAAAGAAAAAACTACATTATAGTTATTGTAGGTTCTCAAAATATCATAGTGCTCATTACTAATTTGAAAATGATGGTATTTATTAGACTCACTACTAGATACTGTATTCTTAATGACAAAAATAACTCATATTACTACATCAAAAACCTAGTTCAAATATCTATAATTGGATTATTCTATAATTGGTTTCCTTTGTAATTCTGTGCAGTTTATTCTATTCTCTTAAAAACTTTACTCCAAGAAATGGTATTGAGATAGTGTGTTTGCAAAGATGGCTGCCATTTGTCCCATCCTTGTTGGCACATTCCTTTGCACTGTGACTATGTCTCTTCTCCCATCAAGAGGCAGATTTTTTTTATTCCCCTTGAATCTGGTCTGAACTTGTGACTTGCTTTGACCAACAGAATGCTGCAGATGTGCTGTGACTTCTGAGCCTTGTCTTGTGAACCTTTGCAGTTTCTGTTCTCATTCTTTTGCTGCCCCCTTCCCTCCATGTGTAGATGCCATGGCTTCATCTTCTCTAGGATGGAAAACCATGTGGAGAGAAAGCGCCTGTTGATGGCCAGCACCAACACCAGACACATAAGTGAGGACATCTCTTACCATTTCATGTCAGTTGAACTTCTTGGTGATTGTCCTCATATAAGGGATGCCAGGAGAGACCTGCAGGAGGTCTGCTGGCTGAGCATAGCCCAGATTGCCAACCCACATCACCTTGAGCAAATCAATGAGTATTTTTGGGTCCACCACATGTTGGGATGATTTGTTAGGCTTCATGACACAGCTGAACCAGGTTGGGTTCCATCTGACTGTGAAATGTGCCCATGGCCTCCCAAATTAAGAACCTGCCTCCTAAACAGAGGCAATGTACCCAGTCCTCTGGCTTAATGCTCTATGTGTCAGAAGCTGGAGTTCTTGTCAGTTGGGTACCTCTGGTTCAGATATTTTTCCTTAAAAATTTCCTTTGTTTTTTGTTTAGGAATTCACAAAAAAGAAAACTATTAAAGTGATTACATTTAGTTGGGTAAAAGGTCTTGAGGTGACAGATTTTTTTTTAACTTTTTCAATGGTTTGAAATTTTTATAAATAATTCAAGAGTTGATCTCTTTTATAAAATGTTCCTTAAGTTATGGTATAGGGGCTTCATTCTGTATCTAAAAAAATGCAGTATCTTATTAACTTGAGGTCAATAATAACAATTATTTCACAGAACTATAAGTTCTGAGCATGGAATTGAAATAAAAAAATGTATTTTAAATAATATCTCCATGTCTGGTAAGAGACTCTGACAAGGATCAGCTAGTGTTAGGGATCATGGGGGACAATGCAAGGGAAAATATATATATATTTTCTCTCTCTCTCTCTCTCTCTATATATATATATATATAGAGAGAGAGAGAGAGAGATATCTATCTATATATAGAGAGAGAGAGAGAAAGAGAGAGATCTCCATTGGATATATATTTAAGTAATGTATTCAAGGCAGCTGAGAAATCACATTAAATGGAAAATGAAAAGTACTCACTGAATCAAAGGAACCGAAGGTCATTGTCATTGGCAGTCTTAAGAAGAGTTTCTGTTGAGTATCGGAATGGAATACAGAGTGCAATTCATTGAGGTGTAAAGGAGGTGTTAAAGCATGAGGATAGCAAGTGCACTCGACTATTTCCAGAAATTTGTCTATAAATAACAATTATAAGTGGTACTTAAAGCATTTGCCGGGTCTCAGACAGTCTGCATGGTGCTTTATGTGACACTGACTTATTTAACCCTGCAGTATTCCTATGAAGCCAGAACCACATGCATATTTTTTCTGAGATGAGAAAACTGAGCCTCAGAGAAGTTCAGTTTTTACTCCAGGTCACCCACATGATAAATGGCAAACTCAGGATTTAATACCATGTCCATCTGGCTTCAGAGCTCATGTGTAAAGCCCATAACTGTCTTTGTTGCTTGTGAAGTTGGGGATAGAGGATATGGTCAAGAAGAAGATTGAAGGTTGAAGGAATGGGAGAGTTGTTTTCACTTTCTAAAGAAGCAAGAGATTTGCACTTCTCTTATTTCCTCTAGAGCACAGAGAGGAAATAATCATGAGCTTACTATAGGAATAATCATTAGGTAGGGTAAGTTTCCTGAAAGGTGGGGTGGATATGAGCAGAGCACCCACAGGAGGGGGCTGACCTTGGAAAGTAGGAGGGAAATTTCCACCAAAGAGCAGATTAAGGTCCAATGAGAGCAGATGTAAGCAGGTTTGGACATTTTAGTACAGAAGGCAAAGTAGTTGCCTTTTAACAAAATTCTTTATTTCTTGCAAAGAAAGTTATAAGGTCACTTGCTAAAAGTTGGGAGGTAGATGAGGTATTTAAAGAGTATAGAAAAAGTTTAAAGTCATTGTTGAAAGAGGAAGAGCCAGCCAATGGGAAGCATGGTAGGGTTGTAAGCAGCGTGGAGCTTGGTTTGAAGTTGGACCCTGATTTTATAGAAGTATCAAAGTTTTGCCTTGTGAGATTCCCCTGCTTGAAGTCAAAGTTTAATTCATGCAGGATGGATGTTTTCCCAAGCATGTACAATGAAGGATCAAAAAGGTCAGAGGATTTAAGAAATTGGTAAGAGAAGGGTTGGAATGAAGCTGGGTCTGGGGAGAAGTGACCTGAGGGGCTGATGGACAGAATGTGGAGCAGTCTGCAGACCAAAGAACATGATCAACAGAAATGAAGCATGGGTCAGAAGGTTGGGATTGTGAAGTTGGAGTCATTTCAAGTCATGGTGAGTTTCAGTGGGCAACTTAAAAAAAGAAAGAAAGAAAGAAAGAAAGAAAGAAAGAAAGAAAGAAAGAAAGAAAGAAAGAAAGGAAGGAAGGAAGGAAGGAAGGAAGGAAGGAAGGAAGGAAGGAAGGAAGGAAGGAAGGAAGGAAGGAAGGAAGGAAGGAAGAAAGAAAGAGAAAGAAAGAAAGAAAGAAAGAAAGAAAGAAAGAAAGAAAGAAAGAAAGAAAGAAAGAAAGAAGGAGATGCCGTGAGAGAGGAGAGTGTCTGAGAAGCAAAAGTGTCTATGTGTTTCTCATTTGAAAGCCAGAAATAGAGTCCTCCAGATAACAAAGATTGCAATGCAGGAGACATGGTTTACAAGAGCCAGAAGATGACAACAGTGAGGAGGGATAGAGGTGGCATGTAGCAAAGAGTGAGAATTTCTCTCTCAGGAGTTAAGATAAGTGCCTAGATTAGAAAAAGATAACCCTGAACTTCCATCTAGAATACACAAGACTCCATTGGATAAAATGCAGGAGAAACAATGTGGATTCCAAGAGTCAGTTTTAGTTGAAATGTGGAGATTCTGGAGAGTTTTTGGTGGGTGTTTCAAAGACCTGATAAAAGGATTAGGAAGAAAAAGGGGGGGTGGGAATGTGCATCAAAGTAAAGAATGCTCAGAGCATCATGGAGCTAAAAGTCAGGTGAGTACAGATGTTGGGATGGGCTTACACATTTGGCAAGGATTATGAGGAAATATTTAGTCTCAGTAGTCTCTAGAGACATTAGGTACTCTCATGGAATTTAGCTGAGATCCGAATGAGAAGGAACCTGATGGCTGTATTGCTGGACTGAGCATTTATTTCCCTCTTGTTCAATAGCTGGGGGTGGTGGCTGTGGTATAGTGTGTGTGGTGGCAATGGTGCTGGTGGATAGCAAGAAGCAGGCAAGTTCAGGTCACCAGCCCTTCTGGTAGAGTAAGACTTATGTGCTAGAGAATGAATGATCCTATGTACTATATATCCGGCTCTGCCTTGAGTTGCTTGGTGTCCTGTTAGTACTCCAAGGAGCCTGGGTGGCCTACAGCTGTGTAAAAATGCATTACCACAAACATCCTTCCAGTTCTCTACTTATGTACATTTATAATTGATTTACTTAGGATAAATGTCCAGAAATGAAATCTCAATGTTAAAGGAAACGAATAATTTTAGGGTTTTTGGTGTATATTACAAATTCCCAAACATGAGGTTTCTCCTACTTTCCATTCCCACTTGCAGTGAAAGAAAGCACTCTCTCCACTCTCTCTTCTTCATATGAAGTTTTAAAAGTTTAAAATCACTGCCAATGTAAATGGTAAACCTTGGCATCCTGCTATTAATTTACTTTGCTTTTTTTAAAGACAATTCATATTGCTTTTGTCTGTGTAAATCCTTCCTTTGCATTCTTTGCCCATCCTTCTAGTGAGGCTTCCGTCGTTCTTCCTGAGACCTCTTTATATAAATATCAACACTCTGTCTTCTATATTCCAAATGAATATCCCATTTGCTGTTTATCTATTTTTATAGTTTTTTTTTAATTTTTCAAAAACTTTTTATAGTTTTGACTAAAAGATAGTTTACATTTGAAACCCATTACATATTTGCTCACTCAACTTCATTCTCAGGCTTTGTTTGGTCTCTGGGGGGTGGAATCTTGCTTTAGAATCTGATCCATAATATAAATGTCAATGCTTCCACTGGCTATTTGTAGAGAATAGCATCAAAAAGGGAGTAGGCAGCTTGCTTCTTTCTCAGCAGCCCACGGTTAGCACATCTTTGGATTTTCAAAGTTAAGGCCAGAATCTGGTTTGAGATAATTGTTATCTGCTTTGAATGTAATAGGTATTTGGTAAAATGTGAATAGTTGTTGACCTTGATAGAAGCCTTTTCACTAGAGCAGTGACAGAAACCCATTTGAGTGAGAGACAGTGAAAAGCAGCAAGCTCAGGTCACCCGACCTTCCACGTAGGGTATGGCTTCCATGCAAAGTAGGGTTTCCATGCCAGCCCCTAAAGACATAGGAAGAAAATATAGCTCTTGAGGAGCTTTCCTGTGAAAAGAAGCTAAGAAATAGCTAGTAGCTGGAGAAGGATGTGTGAACAAGGAAGAATCTAGATTTGGCCCATGCAGACTCTCAAATCTACACTGTTACGTGGTAATCATCCCCAGTTATTTTTAAAAACATGGATTAATAAGATCTCTCCAAATTAAAATATAGCATAAGTTTTGTTCTAACATCAACTACAGGTTAACTTAATGATTTTTCAGCATATACTCAACTGTATTTCAAATATCTTAAAGCCAAGTATTTTCAATTCTTCCATAATCTATTTTTTTTCAATGTGTCTCCAAATATTAGTTGACAACAATGTTAATGATTCACTGCAAGGTTTTTTTGTTTGTTTGTTTTAAATTTTTGCTATAAACAACTGTCTTAAAAATTCTGATGAAATGTAAAAGGTGTGATATTCATTTGTTAAGAGTGCTGGGTTAAGTTTGATCCCTGGCTTCAGGAACTTTTCTTATAGGAGGAAGAATATATCAACTACTGACATGAAGACAATATGGCTAATAATATCTCCTCATCTTTCTGACAATAATAGTTGGTGTACAATAAATATTTGTTAAATGAATGCAACTGGATCTTCTAAAATGATGCATTTAGACCTCTCCACCCCTTTTTGCAATTGCATTTCCCTGACTTGATCTTACACTATCCAGGTCACTTTGCTTTATTATTGGCTCAGGATTTGTAAATCTCTTCCAGATGACCAGCTTGCTACACTAAAAGCCACTTCAGCAAATCTGCTGTGTACTGTACTAGATATTGCAGACAGGGAGGTGAGATCCTGAGCACACATTCTGACTGAAGTATCAGATAAATGAGAAAAGAGAGAGACAAAGAGAGAAATAGATATTGAGATTATTATCATGGTAGGGGAGTATTTAAAGTTTGTGGGAAGAGTATAGGTGAGAGAGCTTCAGGAAATGTGTTGATATTGAACTATATGTCCTTAGTATGTTTTGTGTTTATGTATTATGTTTTTGGGGAATCTTGGAACCATTCTGATCTTCTATCCAGATAGATTCCACAAAGCTCCATTCAAGCGTCAACTGGTAAAAACAACCTCAGTTCTGCCATGTCAAAAGTCCTATATGCAATCCATTCCTGCTTTAGTGCCTCACCTTCATTTTTGACCTGTTCACTTACTTTTTTCTTTTCCTGGATTTCCACGAGCTCCTTATACTTAAGGAAGATTCTGACTTAGCAGTTTGGGCCTTGGTATGCACTAAAGTGTAAAACAATTTGGTCTTCTATTTCTCTGCTTCTGACCATTCCAAGTTCTTTCTACAAAAATCCCCCCTGAGCCCCCAAGCACAAGTCTGGCTTTCACTTGTTTGACTGATTCTCCTAATGTACTCTTATGCCCAAACTGAAAAGAAGATTGAACAGTTAGTTATTTGATCTTCTTTTGATAGTATTTAAAAATAATGAGACACAAATCAGATGAGATTTGATGAGTAGATGCAAGTAAAAGGCATATTTCAAAATTGTACATAGTGCTCAGAAGGAGGTGTGCCTGTGTGGGAGGGTGGAGTTTTGTTTTTTGTTTTTTTTTTTACAATAGTGTGAAGAAAGGGAATGTTGTGAAATGTGCTTTGTAAGTATTTTTTTCTAAACTATATGTTTAAATGCCACAGATAGAATTTATTACGTTATATGGGCACCCCTTCTAATGAAAGTTGGAGATAGGCGCCTTTTGAAAGCCAGCCCAGGTTGTCCCTTAAAGAGACACAGTAGCTAGAAGGATCAGAAAACTCAGATACCCTCAGGCTCATTTGCAGGTGTGGCCAGCACAGAAAGGAGATACGCTGCCAAGGATCTAGGAATCAACCTTCTGCTCAGAGAGCCTGGAACTCAGACAGGATCAGACACTAAGCTCATCGATTGCCTGAGCTGAGAGATTCAACATTTGCAAGGAGTTGTGTTGCTTGAACTCTCTTTAACTACTAGGATAACAAGTTCTCTTGCCTCATCTTCACCAGAATGCAATGAGGGAATTGAGCCATTGATAAGTTCAGTCAAATATTCCACATTCCTTTGGTGTGAAAGATATTGCAGAAACATGATGTTGATAAGGCAATGTGCAAAATAAGGATGTACTTCCGCAACACTGCTTCCGAGTGGAATTGAAAGAATATAATGAAAGTGGAATTTTTTTTTTTTATTTTCAAAAAGGAAAAGATTGCTTTCAGTGAAAGACTGAGTCATATTTGTGAATGAAGTTTCGTTCATGTTGGAGGTCTCCAAATGTAAAATAAAATATGTTTCCTCGGAAAATCCTAGGCAACTGCTTTTTAGTAACCTTAGTCTTTACTAATAAAGGTTCATTTCCAGAGTATATTCTACAAAATGAGACAAATCAATTTCCTTTCCAACATGTGCATGCACACACATATTTTTTTTGTGGGCTAAGCCCCTCTCGACTCAGGCTTAATGAATCAACAAGGAGAGAATCTGAGTTCTCATAGTTGTGTGATAAATCCAGCACACACCTTGTATTCATGAAAAAGAAATGGTTCTCTCTCCATGTTAGCACCATGTGGCGTTCTTCAATTCTAAAAGGAATTGTGAATTTTGAAAGAACTTCTGTGATAAGGTAACAACTTATAGTGTAACATACTAAAACATATGTTAATCCTTTGTATTTAACAATCTGGCTGTTTAACAAAAAGAAAGAAAGAAAAAGAAAGAAGAAAGAAAGAAAGAAAGAAAGAAAGAAAGAAAGAAAAAGAAAGAAGAAAGAAAGAAAGAAAGAAAGAAAGAAAGAAAGAAAGAAAGAAAGAAAGAAAGAAAGAAGGAAGGAAGGAAGGAAGGAAGGAAGGAAGGAAGGAAGGAAGGAAGAAAGAAAGAAAGAAAGAAAGAAAGAAAGAAGGAAGGAAGGAAGGAAGGAAGGAAGGAAGGAAGGAAGGAAGGAAGAAAGAAAGAAAGAAAGAAAGAAAGAAAGAAAGAAAGAAAGAAAGAAAGAAAGAAAGAAAGAAAGAACTGCTAATTTAACTCTCACCATGGTAAATTCATGAGAAATGAATTTTCCAAATAAATAAGGCAAATCCTTTTAAAGCAGAAATTAACTAATTAATATCTTATGTGCCAAACCAGGCACATTTATAATTATTATCTTATTCACAACGTACCACAACCCCCACTAGGTGGGTATAATCATGCGGATGTTATAGTTAAGGAAATCCGGCTTGGATATGTTAAGCGACCCACTATCAGGCAGCTATTAAACACTAAGTCTTCGCGAGAAATATTAATTATTTTAATGGTATCTTTCAACAATACATTTTGCACTTTAATTTCATTAAAAGAGATGGTAAATATAATTTAACTTGTTTTTGATGACTCAACCCATCACTTCAAGGAGCAGTTTTATGGTGTCGTAATGCACTGATACACAGAGGAAAGGGGTGTGTTACAGGTAAATGCCTGGTTTCATTTTGAAATTCTAACACTTAATTTTAATGTGTTTTCCCTTTCTTCTTCTTCTATCAGATGATTAGCTGCCACTTTGTTTTGCTCTCAAAACATTGGCCACTAGCAATAAAATCTACCTTGCCTGAAAATTTTATTTATAATCTCCCATGTAGTAGGACATTAAATGAATAAATGCATTGCATTGTTTATCAGAAACAAGGGCAAAAGATCCTGAGTCAGCAAGAGGACAGAAGTCTCCTTTCCACAAATGCATGAAGGTTTTGCATTGCTATGCATACCCTCAGAGATCCCTTTCTTTACTTCCTAGTTCAATTTTGCCAAATGTGGCCTCTGGTTAAATTAGGTTTCATAGACCAGCTCAAACCATACCTCTTTCACTTAGCCTTCCAATCTCTTTCTCACTCTCTCTTTCTTTTTCTCTTTCTCTTTCTCTCCTTCCTTCACTTCCTCCCTCCTTCTATCTTTTTTCCCTTTATCTTTTATATTTTGCACATACATTTCAGTAAGCATCTCACTTGCTTTGTCTTTGAGCCCCAGAATGGTAGATTGTTTTGTTTATCTTGTATTTGCCATATAACTAACACTCAATAAATGTGAATTCTATTAAATTTTCAGTGTCCTTATATTTCTGAACTTTTGCAAGGACATCGTTGAAGTCAAAGAAGGCAATTGTATCTCCCTCAATAAAATAATAATGCTTACGATCTATTAGGTTTCTATGTACTACATACATCTCATTTAATCTGCACAATAAAATAGCAAGGTGGGCACTGTTATTACCATTTTAGAGGTGAGGAGGATAAGCTCAAAGAGGTTAATTAAGTTGTCAGATTTTTTTTTTTTTTTAATAGCTTATATGGGCTGGGCAGGGCTGTTGAGCCTATGATTATTTTCCTGTGCCAGACTATACACATACATATACACACTCCCTGCCTAAATGTGAATGCAAGTGCATACATATGATAAAACATTATATATGTATATAATATATATTATGCTTTTATAATATGTTTATGTTTGAAATAGAAATATATGTGTTTATGATTTTTGGTAGAAAAGAAAGAAAGGAAAGGAAAGGAAAGGAAAGGAAAGGAAAGGAAAGGAAAGGAAAGGAAAGGAAAGGAAAGGAAAGGAAAGAATTAGAGCCCTACACATAGTCTTGAAGACAGGTTAGAGACATAGCTTCCCTTACAGTAGATTCAGTTTCCAAGATGGCAGAGGATAGACTGCTGGGCATGTATGTGCTTGAACGAATAATGAATCTCTCTGAAGCATACCCTCTCTGAAAAGATCAAGTCAGCCCATCTCTAAAAGGTGTTCTAGACTTCATCCTTGAAAATCAAATGACTGACGATGAGGTGAGAGGAAATGAGAAAGAGAATGATATTTCAAATTGGACTTTGACCTTATTAATGAAGATGCTCTTTTAGAAGACAGTCTTTTTCCTCTCCTCCCTCCCCTTACTGTACCTTCTCCCTCCAAGTCCTTCATCTCCTCTCCCACTGCTCCTTCTTCTTCATTTCTGGATAATTTTCTGTGTCTTCTAATCCAGTGATCATCATGGAGGTATAGAGGGGAATAATGTATAGAGAATCCTCAGGTTTGCTATAACCTTGTAGAGAAATGTGTCATCCCAACCAAAATCTCGAGTTAGATGAAATTTAGAGACAACAAAATCCTCTGAGATTTTTCTGAACACATAGAATCAAGTCTGCTAGGTGTAGGTAACAGATTAGATGCAAGTTCAGTGTCTGGTGGAGAGAAAGTATACCTGCTGAATATCAACGAAGTCAGTGTCTTCTCCACTCCCCTTACTCCTGCCTTGGTGAAGACCTTCATCACCATCCTTCACCCAAATGAATATACCTGTGTGTCACCTAGGTTCCTCCTTCTATCCTTATGCCTCCTTTCAAACTATTCTCAAACTTAATGGCTTCCAAATCTATTTTGAGCACTCAATTTATCAGTTAAAAACTGCATGTACATTCACATATGTATACTCATTTAAAATTAAATATATAATACTGTATTTATTATAGAATATTTGAAAAACTAGACATTTTAAAAAGAACACTATAAATAAATATAAATTGAAGTTCTAAAATTTTCTTCCCATACCCCAATCACATGCCCCACTTTGAGACCCCTTATTTGCATTCTTCCAAAGTGGTCTTTCTGGTGTCTTCAAAGTCTTTTCCTGGCAACTTAAGTCTTTGAAATAATATCTCAGTCTTTAATATGCTTGTTGTGTCCTTTCACTATATGGCACTTGATATCTGTTCAGTCATCATCTTGGCTTATTTTCTCCTCTACTTGATGTCTTACAAGTGCACAATTATTCATGATTTTTTTTAAACAAATCATGAAATTACATGTACTCATATATTTAAAACCTTTTTCTTGTGCACTGCATGTTCTTCCTTCCTCTTCTTCATTAAAAAATAATAATAATAAATGCAACATTTAATCTTAGATAATGAATCATGCTTTGCAGGAAATTTTCCCTTAGCAGCCCTGTGTCTCTGTGTTAACCATGTCCTTTACACCATTGGTTCCCAAAATGAGGAAGATGCTCACCAGGTGAGGAAGGTAATCAATTTGGATGTGGAAAAAAATAGAACTTTATGTTGATTGTTATCTCAACTTTTTAATTTTATAAAGTATTTCAATATAGAAATAAATATGTGTATATTTACATATATGCTATATATGTACTTCATATATAAATATTGTGTGTATATGTATATATATATTTCCACATCATTAATTTTGTATATATTAAGGATACACTCAGCTTATAAACTTTTATTGTTGTTCTTATTTTACAGAAGAATAACTTACTAATTTATAGGTACACATTTTCCAGTTCTTATTTTTAAATTTTTGTGGCCCCAGAAACCAAAGCACTGCTTGGCAGGGTATATATTTAAAATATATATGTTGACTTGAATAAAGAAGGCATAATTTAGTGTGTTATGTCTCATTGTTCTCTATCACATATTTATTGTGCCAACAATTTTAGTCCAACAAATGTAATATCTTTGAGGGTCTGTTGATATAGAATATAACCAATATATGACTTTTTCCCCCTAGAATCACTGCAGAATTAGAAATACACATAAATTAATGATACATCTAAGTTCCTAAGGAGTGACTCAGATAATAGGGTAAATATGACTTAATCTCTAAAATATTATTTACATTTTTTTGTGTTCTCTTATCCATTATTCTCTTATTCATTTTTTTTTATCCCTGTTAAAGAATCAGATAAATGTTAGGAATGCATTTATACCAAAGGACCCATCTGGCCTGTTGGAAATGAAAGTTTAAAAGCAGCTTTTTCTGGAACTTTAATTTGCTTAAAAAAATCAATATGATAATACAAGATACTTGGGCTTTAGGAACTGAGTTTTTAGAACTTTATCATCTCTCACATTTCTTCTCATTCTCAATTTTATTAGTGGAGGGAGGCTTGTGATTGAATTTCACCTGTAAAGATTATAACGGAACACAGAAAATTTGTTAAAGTTGGGTTTTTAACATCTTATGAAACAAAGTAAAATACTGGTTTTATTCTTGCTATTCTAGAGAGTATCCATTGTAGTATAATGCAATTTAGAATTTGGGTAGCAGGTGTCCCTAAACAACTATCCCCTTTGTTCCTTTGTTTTTTTTCCCTTTGTTTCTTTGACCTTGAATTTAAGTATCCTGTACTCTTTTAATTTGACATTGTTAAAGAAAAATCTAGTAAAGTGAGGAATAAAATGAGCAAGTTAAAGAAATCCAGTACTATGGATTATGTTCCTTTTCAAAAAATTTTTCATATGAGTGCAGAACACAGATCTTTTTAAAATATATAGTGATCCTTCTCCAATGCTGTAAGAATAAAGGTTTCGAAGTTCCAGTGTTCTTGATATGATGGGAATGAAATTCCCTATTTCTAATTCTAGTACATTTGTTCACCTGCATAAAGATTTGCTCCTTCCTTTCTACATACCATGAGTATAAGCATTAAGTGTTACTTATACCAACAGACTGACAACACATTTTCCAAGCTCAGGTTGTAAGAACAATCATTTTTCTCTTCACTGGGGAAAGATAGCTGGCTTATTAAGTATCTTCTTGTGATTTCATTTTGGTCTTTCACATAGGAAAAAATGTATGACTTGAACAATTAATTCATTGATTTAAATAATCATTTTCCCTTACATATGCTGGTGTTTTTCAGTACAAGAAAAAAAATTATAAAGCATTTATAATATATTCTTGAATAAGATTTACTTTTCTCATGTAAATCATAGAAAGTTATCAAACACATAGATAAAATATAAAAAGTTGATTTGTAAAGCATGGTTTGGCAGGCCTTCTTTCCGGGGACTAATTGTATTGCTAAGACAACTAACTTGATACATTATTACACTGGAAATTTATATTATACTAGGTATTTATGAGATATGGGGTATGGACATCTTGAATTTTATCTGAAAAGTTTCACTTACTAAGGTTTCATGAGGATTCTAGATTAGAGTAGCCAAATTTAGAAAAAAAAAAAAAAAGAAAATGCAGGACTCCTACTTAAATTTGAATGTCAGATAAACAACAAATACTTTTTTTTAGTTTAAGTATGTCTTATGCAATATTTGGAAAATACTTTTAAAATATTTAATATTTTTTTCTCTTTCTAATATTCCCATTTTGTAGGCCCCATATCTTCATTTGTTATTGTTTTCCTCCCTCATTTTGCTAAAAATCCTACTCTTGATGTATCCTATGAAAAGGAGCATTGAAAATTAAATATTTTTACTTTTTCCATGTCTGAATATATCATTTAATTAGCCATACTTGCTTAATAACTGGTTTAGATTGAAATTTCTCAGTTGAAAGTCATTCTCCTATTAAGGAGGGCACGTACTGCATGGAGCACTGGGTGTTGCATGCAAACAATGAATCATGGAACACTACATCAAAAATTAATGATGTAATGTATGGTGACTAACATAACATAATAAAATTAAGTTAAAAAAAGAGAAAAAAGAAAATTACAAAAAAAAAAAAAAAGAAAGTCATTCTCCGAGACTTTAAAGGCATTACCCATTGTCTTCTTAATTCCAAAGTAGCTGCTGTCCAAAGCTGTTATGATTTTGTCATTGAGTAGAAAACATCTGTATGTGAATATCTCATGAGCCCTTAATCTTGAAAAAGTTGGACATTCAAATTTTATGACCATCCATTTGGAAAAGATAGAACCAGGAAAATATGGAGTTACTGAGGTATAAAGTTGAGTATGAACTTTGGTGGGATTCTTATAGATATGGTCAAGGGTATCTGAGGAAGAAAGAAGAAAGAGAAGAGCAATAAAATAAAAGAGTCAGATTATTGGCTTTGAAACAGACAAAGAAGGGAAAGTTTCAGAAAGATTAGTGTTGTCAACAGTGCTACAAGAAGAGCATTTAATGTATTCTGTCACCAGTAAGATATTAATAACACCATTGATAGTAACTGGGATAATATTGTGAATTAAAGGTCTCTGTAACATCCCTGTACTGAGTCTCAAAAGAATTGAATTCTACCTACTAAATTTCTGGATGCCCTTGGGCAAATCATAAATCTCTGATCTTCTGCAGTTTATCTGTAATCTGAGTAGATTACACTCCATGATTTTAGATGTCCCTTTGATTTTTAACATTGTATGTCTTGCATTTTGTGCATCTGAGGTGCATTCACATGCAGGAGCACATGTGAGTCTTTAAACAGTCCTACAAGGACAATACAACAAGAAGTTCTTCCTTTACTTTCTTATATTATCGATCCTTCCCTTTTTTTTTTTTTTTTTTTTTAAAGATTTTATTTATTTTTGACAGAGAGAGAGAGTGTACAAGCAGGGGAAGAAGCAGGCAGAGGGAGAGGGAGAAGCAGGCTCTCCGCCGAGCAGGGAGCCCGATGCGGGGCTCGATCCCAGGACTCTGGGATCACGACCCGAGCCGAAGGCAGACGCTTAACCATCTGAGCCACCCAGGCGCCCCGATCCTTCCCTTTTTTAATCATTCTGTGGATAACAGACCAAATAAACTGAGTCAAATGATTCTTTTGAAACAGAGCCGTATTTAGAACCCAGGGGTCTCATCCAGGCTAGTCATAGGTGCTTTTCACTATGTGACATGAAGTGCCTGGCACACAACATATTGACAGGCCTTCAAAGCAAATTCATCAATATTTCTTCCAAAGCCTAAATCTGCGTCCATTGATTATCAAAGTGTAGTTCATGATTTCATGAGACCAGGAAAAGCTTTTAATAAACTGATGTGAACTGTTAAAGCCCTGTCTTCTGGGATTATAGTCAAATGATGAACAGGGTTGACAGAGTGCTTAATTGAAAGGTACAGTTTGTCTCAAGCTGCTCAGTTTTCACTTACTATTCCTCCTTAATTAGAAACTGCTAGATTAATTTTAGCATTGTCAGTTTAGTTCACTGTGGCTTTGTTAACCTCAGAGAACACAATGATGCATACTCTTTGCTTCCAAAGAATTTCTGCCTGTAATCTTCCAATATCTACATGTTAAGACGTGTATACATTGTGGTTCAAATGTGAATCCTACATAGGGTTATTGCAAAAGCAGATAGATAGAAAACATGCTGACCATTTATTTTCTTTTTAGATACTAGAGTAACCAATCTGAGTTGCATTCCACCACATTCTACTTTGAATATTTTTTGGATGAGGCAAAACACAAATCAAAATATTTTGTTCCTTATGGCACATAGAACTGCTAGGAACTTCAGTTGGCTATAGCTTTACTTGTCAGTCAATACTGATATGTGTTGGAGAATAAAATGCCAAACAACAGTGAGTTGCCATAGTACTTTAGATGGAAGACCATCTTGTTTGTGTTTTTGTTTGTTTGTTTTAGTTAGATTAAGCCAGTTGTACCGAAAATAATAAAAATCTAACAATTGACCGTGGGTTTATACAGACTCATTCAAATATTATATGTATTTTTTTAATTTAGGATTTTGATTTACTAGTGTCTAATGTAAGTTTGTAAGATAAGCAAGACATGATCGTAGCAGACAGTGGAGCATTCTTGGTTTTTATATCCCAGAGCTCATTACATCCAAATGTAAAATGTCGGCTACCAAACTCTGCGTATGCTCTAATAGTCAAATCTTTCTCTGGCCCAAAGCAGACTCAGCTAACCAATTGTAATTTATTGGATTCTTCCAAATCTAGATTACTAGGGAATAACAGAAATTGAGCCCTTATACTGGGCCCTTATACTATTCAGCATTATGGAGAGATAAAACTGAAAAAAAAAAATCAACAGTTTATCTATATCCCGAAAGGATATAGCAATGCCTTTGTCTTACATTTAGAAACTTTTACTATCCACGCCCTGTCCCAACTTCCAAAATAAAAATAAAGCACAGAGACCCTCTAGTCTGAATATAATCCTACTTTGTAGGCTGACATATTATATCATAAGAGTTTATGGAATAATGAGAGCTTTTCAATTTTCTGTAACCAGACATTTGGTTTACTCTATTCCAGTAAGCAGGCTGTGGGCTAAATGTTCATTGACCATCAACCATGACTTTGACCTCTAGATCAAAGAGAAGATCAACATGCAGAGAAGTTCGAAAACTTATATACATCATCTTGCAGAGAAGTTCGAAAACTTATATACATCATCTTACATATTAAGCAAATTAGGAGCTCATTCATCTTCTCAGAAGTCCATAGCTACAATATTTCTCCATATCTTTTACTGGGTTCACCTGAAATAAAAAAGCCTTTGTATTTAACATATTTCTGTTTTATTTTGTTTTAATTGATCAGGATCTTTGTTTGGAGCTCAAGAATAGTAGTATTTCATTTCTCCGTTTACATCCAAGAACACAATGAATAAATTGACTTCCAAATTCTTTGGTTCCTGAAAGAGGAATGCTTATACTTAATAAAAGAGGTAATTGAATAAATAAATAAACTGCATAAATCATGAAGTTATTCCTTCTGATCATTTTTCTGGGCTTTATTTGAACACATCCCACATCTTTAAAATAATTAGTAGGATTGGTTAGATGTCTGTGATCGATTGTTATTAGCAGTGATGTTTCATCACATAAGAGTTTTGACTAAGGGTATTTATTATAAACTGCCATTCAGTTTTAGAACTCTAAAATAACTCACTTGCATGCTTTTATTGATCAAATGAGGTATACGTGGCATATTTCAACATCAGTAATGCCTTATATTTTGTGAGAGTTTTACAGTTTATAATGCATTTTTATGTGCATTAACTCATCAGATGGATGCTGACATATCTCACATCTTTAACAGATATGGAATTCCTTTTAACACAAAAGTTGAAAATAGGGTGTGAAGTTGAATTCAGAGACTAAGAAGGGAAAAGCTGGCAGAAGATTTTCTAGAATAAATGCAGAGTCAGCTACAGCTGAAGGGCAGACAAAGCGGGAAGGACCTAGTCCAAGAACTAACACGGGAACTAGAATCTAAGGCGTCATCTGAGGGCAAAGCTGACAATGTTCAAAGATGAGGCAAGGCTGACTCTCCCACTCATTAGCCACAGGACTCGGGACTGCCGGCTTAAACTGCTGAGACCTCAGTTTCCTCATTTGCAAAATGTCAGTGATAATAATCATGTTTATCTCATAGAATTGCTGTCAGTGCGCTTGAGGAAAGAGTAATTAAAAGAAAATAACCACTGGTATTATAGTTTCTCTACGGAAAGACTGACCTGGGTATAGAGAAAGTCCTTAAATGGCTGCTTTCATGCTAGCTGATGAAGTCCTCAGGGAATGATCTGGAATCGGACGGCCAAACAAGAGAGAGCTCCATGGCTTTGAAAGTGACTTTAACAGTCTTTGGGGATAAAGGTTAGAGATAAGAGAGAAGAGCAGAGGTTTTTTTGTTTTTTTGTTTTTTTTTCCCCAGAGGCTAAAGAGGAAAGAGAGGAAGGATAAGGACCACAGTGAGGCTGAGCCTGAAGAAAAAGATAGCCCTGAGATACTCTGGTGGTAATACTGTTGAAGGATTTCTAGAAAGTGATGTAAAATATTAAATTTTAAACTATTTATGGTTCAGCGATTTAAAGCTCTTATGTTGCCCTGCTCTCAGGAATCTGATATACACATTTCTGTTTATAGAGGTGTCCTATTTGGGACATAAAGGAGTCAGAAGAATTTTCAATATGGGTTTATGCATGAAAACACTGGAATAATATATTAGCAAAGTAATTTTCAGCTAGACATGAGTTCGAGGTAGAAAAGCTCCTCTAAGAATTTTGTAGTTGTTCCCAAAGATACTGTGTCATCTACTGGAAGTAGGATGAGTTTTAACATAAGACTAATTTTGACTCAGAATTACCTCAGTGAGCATCTTGGTTAATTGATACCAATGACATAAAGTTTTTCACTTCCTCTGGCTTTTAAAAATGATAGTGATCATCATAGAAGTTTTATATTTGAGAACTGATTTCTCTATACTGAAAGCATTTTGTTTTGCAGAAAATTAAGGTAGTAGCCGTTCTGAAAAGTCAGGTCCCCAAAACTAACATTTAATACTCACGACAACTCTGTAATATAGGTATTTTGTGTATGTTTTATAAAGCAAAGGAATTCTTCAGAATCTCAGATCTTAGGTAGCAGAACCAAACTAGAGTGAAGTCTCCTAATTCTTAGTTCTTCTTGTATGTTAGGTATGTCCTCAAAAATATCTTGTAATGAATAGGTTATCATATTCATCTCTAGAAGCTAAACAGTCATAATAATGTAGGGATTTAGCTAACTGATATAAAGGCAAGTATGCTGTAGTTTTATTTGTGCCAATGCAGAAATATAAAATAAAGCCAATGTTTAATAATCAGACAATAACTTTCACAGTACTAGTTAACTAAAGGTTAAAAAAAAAAAAAATGAAGCCAGTTAGGTGGTAGCCATAATCCACACTGACAGTGAAGTTTATATTGGTGAGAGGTTCTGAGACTATTTGCTTGTGTAATCCTATGTCTTAGGGAAAGAAGGATTCTTTGTGGCTTTTATTGGACTTCCCTTTTTAAAAAAACATTAAATTTCCTCAAATTGGTTGAGATTGCCTCATTAAAGTACTAGAACCTCAGATTCTCTAAGGGTCCTTCAGTCCTAACAATGTATCATTATTTTATTAAAGTAATATCTAAGAGAATGTTGGATAGCTTTTCAGTTATTTGCTTTTTGAAAAATGGAAAACGTGAAATTTGAACGTGAATTCAAATGTTTATTTTCAAAATAATTAGCTTAAACAAAAATAACTTTATTAGAAGCATGGAATGCTATTCAAGTGGCTTTCATTTACGTAGTTGTACCGCATAAAATTGCCTTTCGTTTCAGCCATCATTTTGTTCATTTAAATTTATTATTATTTTTTGCTTGTAGAATTAATGAATTTGATCTTTCTTCCAACTGTGAGTTAGGACCTATCTGTTAAACTCATTGTCTCAGCTCAAAATCAGAATGATATTCCTGTGTTATTTTGCATTCAAGACTCACAGGAACCAGACTGCATTAAAAAGTGCATAGCAGTGTAAAACTAAGACATAATAATTATGCTGCTAATAATGACACATGTAATAATACTATTAATGGTATATGCATGGTAGCATTTGGAAGCAACACTCCAGATGTGAAAAAGCAGATAGCATGACTCTTTAACCTTGCGATGATTAGCAAGTCAGAAGACAAAATCCTTCACAAGCTGCAAGCTCAGATCTTTAAATGGAGAACCATTTATGTGGCATCAACAAGTGATGACTGTGGTTTTTGCTTTTTACTGGGAAGGATGAAAGGGTTGTGCTTAGCTTGTTGATTAAGTCAACAAAGTAACCTGCCTCTTAGAATTCAAAATACTCAAATATAAGCAGTCTCACACTCATCCCTAAATATCCAGAATCACTTCTTTATGGAGGAAAAAAGAGAGTATATAGTTGTTGTTTTTGTTGTTTTTTTTTTATGAGCATTAAGTAATGATTAAGTGGAATAAGGAAGCACTATTTTGACAAATAATAGACTAGATGCTTAATTTTGATGCTTTTTGCAATAAGCCACATTCACATTATAATTTGTGTTTCCATGTTCTCTGTTATGCTAGATTCTAGAGTGTTTAAATGAGGCTAATGCAGACTAATTTCCCTGCAGGGGTTCGTGGCTTTGGCTAAATTCCCAATGGGACATACTTTATCTAATTATATGTATTTCTTTTGCATTTAAAGAAAACATGGAATCTTTCACTTCCTGTTTTGTTGTACTGCAACACTCTGAACATCCATAGAAGGCCTACTTAGAGCGGGCTGGTTTTGATGCATGTGAGTTAATACCCATAATCATAGGCGTTCTGAGACTTTTCAGCATAAGATGCAATTACTGAGGTTGATTTGAAATGAAAATCATGAAAAATATTTTAAGCACACTGCGTGATTTCTCAGAATTAAGAATAAAGCTAGTTCATAAATTCCAAAACCTACTGGAAAAAAAAAATAAAGGAGAATATACCTTTTAACTATTATCCTAAAATAATTATAATGATAACTACAAAAATTACAAAACCTCAGCTCTCTGTATGCTTTGCATATAAGACATAAAAGAGGCTGAATTTCTGGTGAGGTTGGATTTTACCTACTTTGTAGACAAAAAAAAGAGAGAAAGAGAGAAAAGGAAAAAATAATTTACATATTTGAGATTTTCTGAAATGTATCATGTAGTACTCTTTCTTAATTTATATTTATTAACATTGCATTCTGCTATAATACCAATGCCCATAAGGCTTGTATGTTGTTTTTTCCCCCGGGCTCAGTCATTCAAAAAACACATGTTAGTTAAATGCTTTGCCCTCAGCATGGGAATATAATGGTGACCCAGGTAACATGGATTCACCCTCATGATCCTACAGTCTAGTAGGAGGATGGATATTAATCATATAAATTTAGTAACCATTTGTCTTTAGTAATCACATATATGATTAATAACAAAGAAACAAAAAGGTTTTATTCCTCTGTTTTTGAAATAGCTTGTCCATTATTCATGTTTTTCGGTTTTTTTCTTTCCTGCCTATAGTGCGTCTTTTTCCTCTGAATTTTAAGATTGAATTCTTCGACGCTTAGACATTGAAAAGTAGACAAAGGTGCTAGGCAGGTTTTGCTAGGCAATAAAAAAGTAAATAATAAAAGTAAAACACAAACCTGATTGTGTTACTGTCATATATAACAGCACTCAGGACTTTTCCATTATTCTCAGCATATATATATTCAAAATTCTTAATGTAGATCATAA